>NC_079163.1:41086426-41686426 GCF_947563725.1 Argiope bruennichi | reverse complement strand
TCCAAATCCTGTTTGATTAAGATTAGGCTATGACGGTTTAAGAAGAACAGAAGAATTTCAAAACATCAGTTCTTAATTAAATACAGCTTATTGTAAAATGCAACAAATTTACAGACAAAAAATGCTAAGTGCACATTAGATAATGCATAATGGGATGTTCGACTATCACGTATATTGCCATATCTGTTAAAGTGCATCAACAAATGGCATTTCTCTTAATACCCATATGCCCAAACAATATTAGTCGGCTAGCACTGAACCACTGAACAGAAGCTCCCTGAAGACAGTGCTTTATAAGCATTAAAATCTTAGTAAATAAATATTAATATAAAATAAAATAATATTAATATTATCTTTGTATCTAAAATAATATTAATATTATCTTTGTATCTAAAATAATATTAATATTATCTTTGTATCTAAAATAATATTAATATTATCTTATCTAATAAAAAATATTAATATTATCTTTGTGCAATACTTTCTTGCTCACATCCACGTATATTCATGATACAGTGTACAATGTCTACTTGATTTACTTGGATACATTTTTTTACACCTGTCACAGAATTTATTGGGGGTGCTAAAATTTATGACCAACAGCACCTGACGACATTCATTCATTTTGCAGAAAATTGAATTTGTTTGTTAGCCTTATGTGTTTTTTTTTCGCTCCTGGGGAGTCAGTGCTAAAAATAGGACACAAGGAAAAAATGATACATGAAAGAAGCGTGACTAGGATACATTCTTTTATGTGTTGTTTATTTTCTAGACTTATTTAAATGAATGGAAGGAAAAAAATCGGCATATTTTTTGCGTGGGCAAGAGCTATGATGCTATTCATTATTGTTAAATGAGTAAAAAAATTACCCTCACAAATGAAAAGAGCGCCATTTTTTTATACACTTTCTCATCTGAGACGACAGGTAGGGACATTTTAAAATATGAAAACATCGTTAAAAGTTGGCGTGTGTTACGTTGTTGCTGGAACAGGTATCATATTTAGAAAAGAAATTCGTCCGTGGGTGAGGACAGGTCTTGTACTGGTATGTGAGCTTAAGAAAAAACCCTTATTTTTTTTAAATGTAGGGCACGAGCAGAAAGAAAGCGCATATTTACTTAAATATTTAAATTACGGTGTAATAATAAGCGGCTGAGAGTCTAATAAAAAAAAGTATAGCGGTTGAAAGTTAAGAAAGTGAGCTGGTAAGTAAGAATAATTAAAAAATAAATAAAATACATGGAGAGAATTGAAAAAAAAATAATGGCAAGCAATGTTCATCAGGAAATTGTAATAATATTGATTAATATAATTTTTTTCGGACCAGTATTTAAAATTAGATTTTGATTGAGATTCCTTCCTTTGGACGTTTATTCCTTGGCGCAATTTCTGCTGCTAAATAACAGACAATGATTTTTGGTCCTAAAAAAAAAAATCAATGTCGAAAAGTTCTCAGTAACAGCAAAATCAGAATAGAACTCACAGATTCCTTCCGAAATTAGATTTCATTCAGTTTGTCGATCTGCTTTCCCAGTACACAGGAATTTTAAAGTGAATCCATTCAGTGTTCAAAAATTCTTAATATTCATTCAAACTGAGAATAATGAGTATAATGAGGGGAAAAAAAGGAGCAATTAAGAATTGCAAATTTTTGGGCGAGTTAGATTAATGCCCCGGTTTCGAAGCTATATAATGGCTCTTTTGGGATCATTGAAATGTAGGCAGAAAACGAGGACAATACCTGGTACTCTACTCTTATTCAAACCTACGCTCCACAAAAGAGAAGGTGTTTCATCTTCGAAAGAATTTAAAAGCAGTAGCCTTGTATTCGAGAAGGATCTTTCAATGAATCGAGGTCACTGCCCTTTGACCTCGAAACTGAAACTTTATCACAAGTCTTTCTGCGACTCGAGCAAAGTTGTCATTAAAGTGAAGTAGTTATTCTTCTAATTCGAATTATCGTTCTATCTTTCACATTTAAGGAGTTAAGGGAAGAGGTAAACTTGGGCCCAGGACCCGTCTCGATCCCATCCCCCAAATAAGGGGGTAGCTGATATTTTCTCGCAGTTTTATCAAAGTATTATAATATGTAAACTTTCTAAAATTTATTTAACAAATGCTGTTCGTTGAGCAGCGATATGAAGAATATATAAAACATTTCTAGAAAATAAAAGTTTTAAAATTACTCTGAAATCTTGACTTGAATTAATACCTTATTTCCATCCGATGAATGTAATCAAAACTGTGCAATCAAATTCTTAATTTTTTAACAAACATTTTTGAAGTGGAAACCACTGTAGACTGTCTTGTGAAGAGAGGTGTCTTATAAAGCAAAAATATGTTGAAATAATTTTAGATCGTTTTTCCGATACTTTGATGATGCTGTATAATGTTAGCTATTCTAAAATACAGTATATTCGGCGAAAATAGATATAGATACGACAGATAGAGAATTTTTTTTTTAATTACATACGTGTTACTTGTTATTTTCATCATTTTGTTTACATCTGAACTTTTTTAAGTTTCTGGCATTCCTTCTAAATGATCTATAAAATCGTTGAAAATTATTGTTTAAATATTTTAATTATCAATAATAAATTAGGATTTTTATATTTTAATGAACTAAATGGTTCATAAATGATTTTAAAATATATATATAGGTAATAAAAATAAAACCGGACATCAGTCCTTTACTATAATAATAAATCATGACATTTGGTCATGTAATAAATACATCACTGTAATAAGTACTCGAAATTATTTTAATATACCCTCAATTTCTATATGTTCATATACATACAGATACCATAATAAATCTTAAAAATTGGGATTTTTAGACTTTAGACTATAAAATATTGGAGAATAATAATGACAATAAAATATTACGAATAACCATTTCTCAAGAAAAAAAAAATCTAATAATTTTTTTTGAAAAGTAAAACTCGTCAACACCGCCAGCGATGATAAATTGGAAGATGTGGCGTAAGGATTTCGAGATATCAGACAAGATCCATGTTGATAAATTAGGAGACGGACGTGAATCAAAATTTGACAAATCTATTTCCGTTACGATCTTGCGCAACAAAAGAATGGTAGCGAAAAAAAAAAAGAATCATATTTAATAATTTATTTACATTAAATCTTTTTCGGGAGTAATATTAGGATTATTTTAGGCCTGGAGTATTGGCCAGACGAAGAGGATGACATTTGAGTCTGCGCTTCCTTTCCAAATTTCCCCACCATACGCATACGCATGGCTCTCGACGTAAAATCAGGCGTGCACCGGGCCCACGACAATCCTGCCTGGAATCGAGACCTTACATTTAAGCCATCATGGCTACATCAAGTATATCACAAACATATTATGTCTCCCTTATCCGCCCTCAATTTCATATTCTTCTTGCAAATATACTTTTGTGTTTGAGGTCAAAAGTTAGATATCAACTTTTTAAAGACGCTCTATATCAGTTAATAGGTGCATCTTGTTTCGAAAAGACAATGTTTTTGTTTTTGCATTTTTAATCAAGATATGAAATCGAATTTGCCATAGATATAACCTGCTGCACGATGAATAATTTTCATTTTGATTGCCTTTCCCCCCCTCCAAAAAATATGTGAATCTATTTCAGCTATTTTAATTTAAAATCAAAGGAAATGCAACGTTTTGAGATATTTAAGTTGAAACTGTAGGAGAAGAGAGAAAAAAAAAAAAAACAACTTAAAATGAAACAGCTTATTGAAATGCGAAACTGATTTAAAAATGACCCAGGGAAAAATATCGAAATTTTTTCAAATATATTTTTTGAAACCATTAATTATTTTCACGGAAGGCATTGTTTTTGCTGTTCAAAAACAACTTAAACGCCCACCAACGCAGTAAATACCGAATTGGCTATTGATTTTTGATCCCATTTCTGCTTTTATAATCTAAGCTTGGTACCATTTACTATTAATTGGAACTCCGATTCGATTTCTCATATCCTCTGGATAAAAATAGTTCCCATTCCCCTGTTTAGTGCCTGTCATTTGGAATTAGACTTAGATATGTTCTGGATAGTAGGAATGACAAGTGATCCTTACATTTCTTGTCATGTTTGTATGAGGTATAAAACTGATGCATGATACCAGTCTGATCACTGAAAAATTAAAAATGCAAGACAGTATTATTATTAAGATTATCACTTTTAAAAGAGCAGATTGTGAATTACAGAAATAAATCAAACTTTTCATTACTATATTACCATATCAACTAGAAATAAACCACATTTTTAATTAAATATTCGTAATATGTTAATTGTATCTGTATATCTCCTCTCCAATAAATAAATAAACGGGCAATGAATAAATAAGTTGACAGTTAATTTAATCGTTTGGTTATTATATTAAGAATCAAGAATTTGGATAAATTTCATTACTGAAATGCTTTTAAGAAAAACACAACATTATTGGAAATGAAAAGATTTCCTTAAATGAATCCTTCGGATTCGAAAAAATTAAATTTTACTTCAATTATAGTTACAAATTAAAAGGAATAGATTAGCATTTTTAAATTGCTAGAGAATTTTTGTGAAATGGACTATCGTCAGAAGCTATTGAAATCTAGACTGTTATAAATAATTAGAAATTCTTTTCTAAATTTCATAAAGAACTATTTTGATTGTTCGCCCAAGGAAAGAATTCTAATTCCTTGATTTCATTTATTTCCGTTAAATTAATGGAAAAAAGGGAAATAGAATATTAACATAAAAATATTACTCATCGGATGAATTAAAATTTTATTTGATACTTTTATAAAGTGTTCTTTAAAGTATAAAATAAGAGAGAATGATAATTTTTGGAATTGAAGTTGCAGTCTTACAACAAAGCTCTATGTTTTCATCATGTTTAAATTAAATCAGTGCGGTAAGACATTCCTAAAAGATAATGAGACATATGCACATGTGTGCAATAGATGAAATCTTTTTTTCTTGGAAGTTTAAAATTTTAACAATTTTAAACTTCCAAGAAAAGAAGAAATTTCTTTAAAAATTTATATTATTATTTGATAAAGTTATAATGGGACATATTGTTTTATGCACTTAAACTCAATGTTCAAAGTGGAATTGAATGTTTTTTATAAATAAAAAGAAAATAATTTAAAATTGAATCTGAAGTTGAGAAATAATTTTTTTAAAAGTGTATAAAGTATATCTGAGAAAATATATTGTGAAAGCAAGACGTAAATAACGCATTTTTTCATCTGCCGATTCCAGGAATACTTTCAATTTCAAGAAAATTGCAAAGGGAACTTTTTTAATTTAGTCGATGTTGGACTTTTAAAACAAAATGTAATTTTATTTCCTCTTTTGTTTCTAGGAATATTTTTATTTTCAAACGGAATGCAAAGTTAATTATGAAAGTTTAGTCGATATTCGAATTTTGATACATATCTCGTAGTTTGGAACCGCGGTCGAGGACGGCATCTGGTTTGGAAATTACCCTCGGCGGAAGGGAAATGGGCTCCAAAAGTCAGTGGTTGTATATGTTATTTCATTTCACAGATGCGGCATACATTATGAGCAACTATTAAGCAATATTAGTATTTTATAAATTTTTTTATATATAATTTATATAACATTAATTAAGACAAGCTCATTCCAGACAAATTTTATTCGGGGAATTTTTTTGCATGCATATTTTGAAAATTTCATGACTGAGATACAGTCCTATGAGATGGATGTTTGGTAGCCATAAATAATACTCGCAGCATAGAAAACGATGTAAACTAAAAATGTATTTTTTTAAAAATTTAAGTATTAATACGCAAGTCTGTAATAATTTCTATTTGTGGTAACAGTGTTATAAATTTGTTAGCGACACTTACTTCGTTCAACTCCTAGAACAAACTCAACCTTTGGTAGCGGTGGACTGGTTATATGGTCCCGGCGTCGGAGCTGGAGGGTTTTAGGTTCGAGACCCTAAATTCCTCGAAGAACCTTCTGGCTCTGGCGGGCGTTATTTTCATCATGGCCGAACATCATCCCGCTGGTGTGGTGTGGAAGTTTGGAGAGGAGAGGATGCCAGCTCAGATGTCGTCCTCGTCATCTCATAACGGTTCAAAATTACGAGGTCCGTCTCAAAATATCCATAGTGTTGCCTTAAAACGGGACGTTAATATAACTAAACTAAAGTCTTGTGCTTTGAAATTTTGTTATTTGTTCTCACCGTATGTCGTTATTGTAACATAATGTTTTTAGACTGGTATTATTTTTGTATACTGCGTGATATAAAACTCATCACACAGAGAATGCCACGACTGGCGCAATCAAGCCAAATATTCAAAATAGACAAATCAAGTTTGAAACATCATCAAGCAAAAGCGTTTCGAACTGGAAATTCAAATTTATATTGATTTTTTTACCAGTAAATTGTAGCATCGTTTTAAACTTACTAAAACTCAAAGCATGCTCTTTAGCGTTATGACAGTGTTCATTTAGTGGCATGATTCATTTACTAAAAATATTAAAGGCTTATTTAAATAAAACACCATACTTTATACTAAAGTTTTTGATAAAATACACTCTGATTTCAAAGGGCTTTATTTTATGTCTAAACGAACTTTTCCCAATAAAATTCCGTTTGTCCATTTTTCTTATATTTGAGATGTTCTGTCTATGAAATTATCAGAGAAGTGATTAGTTCTCCTTCTGTGATTGGAAGACTTACTAAACTTACTTACTTAATTATTTATTAGCTTCTGATTTTAGATTTACTAAAACTCATTGTTAAAACTCTATCATTACTACAGTGTTCATTCAGCGGTATGATATGTTTACTAAAAAATATTAAAAGTTTGTTTATGTAAAATATTATATTCTGTACTGAAGTTTTTGATAAAATAAGCTCTGATTTAAAGGACATTATTTTATGTCTAAACGGACTTTTTCTAACAAAAATCAGTGTTGTTCACTTTTCTTATACTTGAGATGTTCGATGTCTATGAAATTACCAGAGAAGTGATTTGTTCTCCTTCTGTGATTATTGCTCCTAATTTTTCCATTCTGGATTAACGTATGAAATTCTTATTACTAAACGAGAAACAGATGAGTTTCTAAGGTAACATATTACTTTTCGCTTATCTTTTTTTTTTTTAATTATTCTAGGCTTGAGTGTAGAACAAGCACTGTCTACGATTGGAATTACAGGAAACACTGCATGGTTGACTGCTTCAGAGATAGATCACTGTGACTAAGAAATGTGCTTTTACTGTGGAACGATTATCTAAGGAATCATTTTTTTTCCCAACACCCTTCGATATTTTTTTTAAAGAGCCATCTACTCTGAGAAATTTTAAGAGTCATTACAGGAACTTAATAATGTAGATGATTGATGAAAGCGATCGAGCCTAAATTATAATTTTTTATATAGGTGAAAAGCGATTTCTGTTTTATTTATGCAAACTATAATTTCGTTATTGTGGGCATTTTTCTTCTAAAATGTCGATA
The DNA here is from genome assembly GCF_947563725.1 of Argiope bruennichi. NCBI lineage: Eukaryota > Metazoa > Arthropoda > Arachnida > Araneae > Araneidae > Argiope > Argiope bruennichi. Next base: position 41,678,941 of record NC_079163.1, on the reverse strand, counting down.
AACATGTTTAGCCTTGTATATTATTAAATATGAGAATTTGCCAATTTTTTTTATTCAATAAATTTTTTTCCCTTGGATAAGAAGATTCGTAATTTCGTATCATTACATAAATGGAAAAATTCTGACCTTCGGAAAAAAAACTGAGATTATTGGAAACCTTACTAGAGAAATTAATTTTCAGAATATCTTTTCAAATAAAAAATATAAAAGTAGAATTTCATGAGATTTTAACTACTTTAAAATGTTACTTTCTTAGTCTTTCAAATACTATTAACAAAGGCATGATTTGGAGGTGTTTCAGAAATTTTTGTTTCGCAATATATTTTATTCAAACATGAATTCACCTTTTAAAAATTTCAATGCAAATAAAATAACTAACATATCAAACAGAGATTATACAAAAAGTATAAAAAAATCAACCAATCTAAAAAATAAATATAAAAGGGAAAAATTTTGAAAACATAGTAGCGCATTCAGATTAGAATATTTTAGGACATTTTTATGTACAAATACAATGCATAGAGTCATCAAATAACTCATTTTTATATAACTACTTAAATTAGAATTAAAGATACTCATTTTCATGTTTCTGCTTAAAAGTTTCTATTCGCTACCCCAATAGGATTTTAAAAAAATTCCTCGTCACAATTTAGGCTTAGTTTTTTTTTATCTAGCCGATAAATAGGCATATACAATGGAGATTAAGAAAAAAAATTTCTAGCGTTAATACATGATAAATAAAAAAATGTTTTTAACAGCTATTTTACAAAGTTAAATAAATACAAATCTTTCTTAATTATTTAACATTATTAATATTTAAGAATCGGATGGCAGCCAAATGTTATAGCATAATCTAAAATCTTCTATAAAAGGAAATCCTAAAAAGATGCGCATCTTTTATTAAAATTATTCGTCAGAAGGCTGGATATCCTGGAGCAAGTAAAATTCTTAAATGTTTGGATAAATCGTGATTTCCTGGAAAGTCTACTAAATTAATTAAATTGTAATAAACTATAGTGTTAACTTGAAATTTAAAAAATAACAGCCGAAACAAGTACTTTTACATGTATCCCAGACAACTTCATAAATAGTTAGTTTCTCAGACTTTTAAAAACTATTAACAATGGCGCAATTCGGAGGCGTTTCCCGGATTCCTGTTTGCGCAAATATTTTATTCAAACATAACTTCCCCTTTCAAAAACTTCCATGTAGTAAATAAAATAACCGAGAAAGCGCGTAAGCCTACGCTGATTTCTCTTTTCGCATTCCTTGAAGAATTCTTAAGTGAGTTCCGAGGGTTGGCTCTCCTAAGAGGAGCGAAATCTCATATACTAAGCCCCAGCTCGCCATTTCGCCCTAAGCCAATTGCAGAGAGCCTCTCGCTTACCTGGGCTTAGTACCCCCTCGTTGCGTATTAATTTCAATTTTCATCAGCCCCCTCAAATGGGCGTGTTTTCGCGGGGGGAGAGAAAAGAAAAGTCACGTGACATAACAAGACGTATAAATCGGCCCTCTTACTTCTAAATGTTGCCACTAGCTTATTCTAGCGACATCTGAAGCGCTCCTGAATTTTTCCGGTTTCAGAATTTGAAAATTTCATCTTTCTAAAAAACGACACTCGGCGTATTATATTTAAAAAAACAATCCCTCCGATTGTCTTTTCTTTCTTCTCCGAAAAAGTATCTTGCTGTTCTCCAGAATGTCCAACAGATATCGGGAAAACGGACTGTATTCCTCTTTTTGTTTGACGCGCGCTGTCATGCTCCTAGGTTACATCTCCCTTTTACTGCTCTTCTGCGGGACTTTCGGTGAGTTTTTTTTTTATTCATAAATTATTTCAGGCATGTGAAAATCCAAATTTCACCCATTTCAACTGAAACTCAGAATTGGTTATTTTTAATTTCATAAAAAATAATTCATATCATAAATCCTTAATATGGTTGAATTCTAATTTTAGCTCTTCTATGACTAAAATTACAAATATTAATCTGAACAAATCTGTTGTCTGTTTTCAGTTTGAGATTTTTTGTATGCTTTACTCTATTATAAATTCGGTATAATCATAAGTTTCAGTTTCGCTACCTTGAAGTTTTCTATATATTTTTCATGAAATTACTAGAAGAAACCGATAATTATTACAATTATATAGCTAATATTTCTAAGAAAATATTAATATTCAAATATGTATGAGTTTATAATATATAACATGAATAATATGAGTATAAAAATATGTCCACAAGTTTTAAGAAATTTTCGAAGTTGCGCATTTTATTTCCCGTAAAAAAAAACTTTTAAAAGTTTTATTTTGATAAGATATATTTTTGTGTAAAAATTATGTCAGAGCTGTTGCAACATAGAATAATTTCAAAATATTTTTTATTATTTTATTATAAAGCTTAAGAAATGAGTTATTTTAGCACTATTTTTAGGTGAATCCATCTCATTTTATTTTTTATAATCTTCTCATACCAATTTAAAGATTTATTTGATTATATTTGACAATGAAATAAATTGATATGATACGAATTTATTACTGTAAAAATATTTGATCTTGATTCATATTTATTACGGTGAAAATCGGAAAAGAAAATTCCCAAAGATCGTTAAAAATTTTGACGATTGATTCCACTTTAGCAAGATGATAACTGGCTTAGATTTATTCTTATATCAATTTTATTACATTAGAAATTTATTACGAATTTTATAATAATAATCTATCATATATGTATATATATGAATTATTAAAATTTTGTATTTTTTTTTTTCGAAAAGTTTCTGTCTTTAAATTTTAGCTTCTACATATCACAGAATGATCTTTATCCGAAAATTTCTGTACTTGCAAACAGTTTTGAAAAGGTGATACTCTAAAGACCACTTTTTCAATTTAAATATTTTCTTTTAACTCTCTGAATTTAGTGTACAAAAATAATGAAAATAATTTCAACTATAAATATATGTGATTTTAATACTTTGCATTCTGAAAATTAATCAAGTACATAATTATTCACTGAACTAAAGGAAACATTTTATTGATACGACAAATAAAAAATGCAATAATTTTTTTAAAAGTTCCTTTTTTATAAAAAATATATTTTTCTTCTTACAACTCTGAAGGTAATATTTAATAAACAATACCAAAAAAAAAAAAATCAAAACTGTGCACGGTCTAGAATGTTACCAGAGAGAAAAAAATCCGAATGAAAAAGGGTTAAAATGGTAAGAGATAAATAATCTGATAGTAACTAGTATGCTGCTATTTCCTTTGTATTTTTAATTTTATGAGTGACATTTAATTCAGTAAAATAGTTCCATAAGTGTTATAACTTTAGAGAATTTAAAAGTACATACTTTTAAGCCATTTTAAAAGTAGTAGTAGTGATCATGTCCATATTGTAAGCATGCAATGAAATTTTCTATTTTAAGATTTTATTTGTCTGTAGAACGGAATTGTCCTTAAATTCTTTATCTTTTTAGGTTAGGTTTTTACATCGTTAGGGCAATTCTAAGTTAAATTAAATTCAATTATCTGTAAGGAAATAATATTATTCAAAATCTAGTAAAAACTGTTTAAATAAGTCGTGATAAAGCCTCAAAACTTCGTAAGAATAGAAATTAAAAAAAAAGAAAAAGAAATTAGATGTTTTTTGAGTTAATTCACCAAAGCAAAACCACTATAAATTGAATTCATTATAAAACGAAAGGCGCAGTTCCGAAAATTGTCAAAAGCTAAGAATTGATTATTTAAGTGTTCTAAATTTTCTAAAAATATATAATATGCTTTAATGCACTATTCAGTATTAAAATTTCGAAATGATGTTTAAATAGTGAGCCTATCATGAAATAAATTTTTAAAAGACTGTAAAGTGGTGAACTTCACGCAATTCTTTTCAGATTTTAAAAGAAGAAGAAAACTGTTTTTTTTTTTTTTTTTTTTTTTTTTTTTTTTACAAAAGATAAAGAGTATTTTTGATGTTTTTTCATATCTAATATGAACATGAGACAACAATATATCGCAAAAGGGGAAAACATCAGAAATGTTCTTTATTGATTGAGAAAAATTTTGTTGTAAAATGAGCAAAATTTAGATAAGTGGTGTTGCCTCTTAAATGGGCGCGATATTCAAGAAGTGTCTATTGATATTGCTAACTTTTCATGATGATTTAGATTTGACACAAGCCCTCCAAAAAATAGGCTTTGAACATTGATCTAATGATACTATTTAATTAAAGACAAAGAAATACCTACAAGAAAATATAGTTTTAATTCATCCTTGAGCTGCCTGCCATATGTTATAGGTAAAACAAGAATTTTTGGTCCATGATTAACATAAAAATGCTAGGAAAGAATTTCATTAAATGTCTCATTTTTAATATTCAAGTTTATTATCTTGGCGGATTAATCGAACTGGAAATTCTAAAAACAATAGTGGATTATGAAAAACTGAAAACTATATTATTTAAATTTATTTTTTTAAAGAAATTAATTTTTTTTAATTTAAAAAAAGTGGAACAAGCGATTTGTTCTTTAAATATGGCCATTAAACATCTATCTCAAAGTTGTACCAAATAAGATACTCAAATGCCTGAACACACTTCAGTTACAAAAATTACATTTTTATACTTCTTATTTTAAAGAACGATAGATTATCCTTTATGTTAATCTATAATAACATTTCATATTTCAGTATATTCCTTTAGACGTCTGACATGAGAAATTGTCTAATGCAAATAATTTTAATGTTGTAAAGTATACCTTCTTTCATACAATGAAACCGGTTATCAAACCAGTTTGCCATTTTTTTCTAAAATAGAGGAACGAACTTTGTTTGTGGCCTTTAAATGTCCTTTGGAAAAAATGTACGTTTATTCCAGAATATTATTTACATAAAAGAGGAAGGCCAAAGAGAGGAAAGTAATTTAGCATTGATAAGCATTGACCTAAATGCTTTTATTCAGCACTTCTTAAAAATTCAAGTACACAATATGAAGATAATAGATTACAAGGCTCAGCTATCCATGTGAGCATTGACATTTTGAGCACTAATTTTGGCACTAGAGAAGATTATTTTCTGAGGTTTTGACTCCTCTGGGCATTAAATATGATGCAAGGTAATTTAATTAAATCATCTCTTCTGATGCGAAAAAGAATGTGCTATATTTCAGAGAATTAAAGGAAGGGAGGGATTTAGCTACAGAAGCTCAGCTTGTCAGTTATTACAATCAAAATGCGCAATATTTTCCGTAAAAAACATTCATAAATTTATGGCATTTAATTGCCCATGATCGAACTTTCAAATTACATGTTTAGAATATTAGATTACACATATTTTTTTAATTGACATGTATTGGAATAAAAGGGTCAATTTTCTTTCCCCTTACATCAATAGATTTAAATAATTCTGTCTTTCAGCTTTTTAAAGTCCCACTCCCCTTTAAAGGCAATTATTATTACAATTATCCAACAATTACCAGAAATCCAGTATCCACACCTACAAACAATAATAGTATTTTTTTTTGCTGGATTGAACGGAATTTAAACTTTTCGCTTCAAAATCGATCTTCAAAAATGTTACAAATAAATTAAAATAGTTATTTGACTCTTAACTAGTTTTTGCTTGGCTTAAATAAACAGGAATATGATATAAACTCCACAATCGTTTTCGAAATGTTATTGTCTAATTCTAGTTGAATCCAACAATAATTCGAAAGGAAGAATTGAATAACAAAAATTGAAAAACTATTTATGCATTCTAAAAAGGAAAAGATGTTGAGAAGCGCCGAAACTTTTCAGCAACCAGACTTAATTTAAAGCATAGAAAAATATGCGTGTGTAATTGAAAACACACCCACATTCTGAAGAAATGAATTACAGAAGAAAAGAACGTTTGAGCTACTGAAGGAATTCAATAAACTATTTTTGAATAAAGATTTTTTTTTTGTTGTAGAAGTTCCGTTTTGTTCATAAAAGCTATTTTAAAATCGGTCACTCATTTTTATAATTCTTCCTTCAAATAGCATCGTAACTAAAACTTTTTTATATTACATTTCGAATGGAGTCTATTTTCTTTATATTTTATTTGCATTGCAAAATAAGTTAGTCACTTTTTCTTGTATTATTATAATCATTTAGAAGTTTATAAATTGGCTTAAATTTCCAAATACTCCCCCCCCCAAAAAAAAAGTATAACTCATTCCCTTTTTTTCTTCTTTATTTAATTGTTCTACTTACAAGGCAAATGGGCGGCATTTTTAATTACAAATCTCATAATCGCTTTATTCTTTTGCAAACTGTTGTCTGAGAAGAAGAGTAAATTATTAATTTTGTAGGAATAACGAAAGAAATTATTTTGAAATCTAGAATTTTTTTTGTCAGTTATGCGCCAAATAATGATGATATTTTATTATAAAATGTATTACTAAATATAATCTTAGTATAAGGGAAATAACTCATTCTTTTATGTATCCAACAAAAGTCCGTATGCTTTCATAGAAATTTCCATTTAAAAATATTATTTAACGCCTCATAAAATTTTTATGGAAAAAATTGTAAAAAAGAAATCATATTCTTAGAAATTATGTATACAATATCATAAGAAATCTCACTCTAGAATTTTTTTTTTTATCAAGATGGATTTTAAATGAAAAAGAGCAATATAAAATTGTGATGATAAATTTGTTAAACACGTCTGCACTTAATCTTTATAAATGTAATATTAACGATATTTGTAATTTAGAAGTGATATTTATTAGAGGCTTATTATAGTTTATCTTATTCGATGAATTCCGTAGGAACAGATTCAAATAAAATAAACATCTGAATAGAATAATGAATAATTAATCATCTGAATAGAAATTGACAAAATTAATCAACAAAATCTTAGGGATGTACTCCTCACTGATTATTTTAGTGTACAGTATTGGATTTGAATGTTGACTATTTTCTAAGCCTCTAGGTTTTTACCTTCGAACAGATGTTCGAGATCACATTGTGTTTGCTTCCTGCACAAATATACGGTGTGAGTTAGTTTCATCCACTGTGATAGATCCTACGCCCACTGCGAGTGTTACGCACGCAAATTTTCACCTGAATTATGTATCGTATCTACAAATCTTTGATCTCGAAGTTCTACCAACAGGAGTTGCAGAATAAAGTGAAAAAATCTGCCTTTAAGTTTAAACTCTTTTGAAAAAACTCATAAAAATGTAATGCTTTGTCGTAGTTCTTTGCTCTTACGTTTTAGTTGCTTTATGACGTACAGATTTTTTCTCATATATCTTACCTTCGAATTTATTTTTGCTGTGTACTTGGAAAAGAATGGCTTTTAAACACGCATTAAAAGGAAGAGCTAGTATTGTTCTCTAACCCAATTTTGGTTTTTGTTGAGAAATTGTCCACCAAATGTTGTTTTTAATTTGTTTGAGAGCATCCGAAATATTGAACCAAAGTTGCATTTACTTCTTTTTCTTTTTTCTTTTTTGTATACGAAGATAAAGTATTATAATTGTCAATAAATTCAACCTCTAGATTTTGAGGAATCTTAACATTTGAGATCTCCCTGTATCCGAAAAAGCACATTTTTGGAATTATGCATGTCTATCTCGGAACACGATAATTAAAAAATGCTTCGAGATAAAGGGATTGAATTTCTTACACAAACTTAACAGCAAATTTATAGATTTCTGCGAAATTTCGAACAAAATATATTCAGAGAAGTCTGCCTTGCTGCCAAAATATAAGTGAACAAAACAACTAGAAAAAGTAAAACGAGGGCATATAGAATTTGATGTACGGGTTTCACATCTAAAACAGGGGTCTGTATGTACCTAATCCGTCGAGGTTTGATCGTCCGTCGGCCTGTTCTTTTGCATACATGTAAAATCAACAACTCAAAATCGTAATGACTAAAATAAATGAAATTTGGGATGTAATCTTGTGACTACAAATTTAGTTCGATGTCAAATTTTGATTTCAATTCGATCGGAAAAAAGGATTCAGTTACCTGCTACTTGCATGTTTACCATATGTCAGCGATCATTCTCCAAAGGTCGCACATTAGATTCAGTTAAAGAGCAAGATTCATGCAAAAATTTGATATTTCGTAACCACTGTTTGCTAATACCGGGGAATTAATACACAAATACCAGTTTTCTTTACTACATTGCGAAACACCCAGTTTTCAATTGTGGAACTTTGAAAATAAAACTCTGAGCACTCATGGCTTTAACAGCCTTGCTCAAGGTCCACAATTCTTTTGCGGGAGAGAGATAAATTCTTTATTAAGGAGTAAATAAGAACATTTCGAAGGAGACCATTCTCATTGGTTTTCAGTAAATAATTAAATTTCTCAACTTGAAAGACCTACATCTTAGTATAGCCATTTCATTCGGAGTACTTTTTTTTTAACCGAGTCATTCACCAAGAAGGGTATTCGAAAGACATCTCGTTCACTGGGTAAGACAACATCGTTCATGAATTACTACCAATTTAATTTTTTATGCAAGTTTTATCCATAGTAGAAATCGAGCGATCCAAATGCCATGAATTCAGTTTTGCTGAAAGTTTCACATACTGAATAGATACTCAATGTATAATTATGAAGCCACATAGTTCAACGATATGAAGTCAGACGATTCTTGGAAGATTAAATTCTTTCCAACTATTACCACGGATGAGCTCGAGTTATATTAATTTGTACTTATTTGGCATGTAGTCGCTTTCTCTAAGCAGTTTCGCATAGAATGCTGATAATGCTGGTATGAATGTAATATAGTACTCATTTATATGATTTTCTATGATTCTCATGGGATTTAATTAGACAAAGAATAAATATTGCAATTTATATGAAAACTATGCATTAAGAGTTATATTATCTTTCTAAATGAGTAGTTTTGTGTTTTTCATTTATTGATTTTAAAAATTAATGCACTTAAAATAGAATTCTACTGTTCATCATTAAACACATTTCAATTATAAATTTTACCATTTTTTAATAATTCTAAGACATGCTAATAAATCAGTTCGTCAGTTTTTTTAAAACTGCGAGGATGCCTTCAAGATCGGAAAATTCCAGATTCCAAACCCGATTCCGCCAGATCAGATCTGGCGCACTCTAAATCTGCCGAGGCTGAAAATTATGAGGTTTTTGTGAGGCCGTTGTGTTGCTTCAAAACTAGATGTTAATAAAACTTAACAGAATTAAAACCGAGCTTTTACCGATAACATAAGTTTTCTTAGAAGTCTCAAGAAATTTCTTGAAAATAAATATGGCACATGATTAAATACGAATATATTAAGAAATAATGTGAATTTTCTGTTGAAAAATATCTTTTTCTGTATGAAGAGACATTTGCTAGATTTCCGAATTTGATTAAAATTGAAACCTAATGCTATAACCTACTCATTTTTGAAAACTAGTGAACAACAATTTTTTTACTATAACAATTTTTAAAAACTAGTGAAAATATGTTTTTCATTTCAATTGAAATAGAGATGGCTCTACAATTACAAATTCATAGCTGCCGAATAAATTCTGAAAAGTTATTATATTAACCTACTTAGGTTACTCTTAAGAAATTCAAAAGCTTGATAAATCATTTTAATTTAAAAATTGTATGGATGTTATTGTTTGTCGCTTGAAGATCAAAACAACTTTTTATTCTGTATTTTTTATCGCATTCCTTTATTTGAATTACGAAGCTTATCAAGCTTTAATTCGTAGTTCTCGGAAAATGTAACATAAAAGGAATATAGATTTTATTATGGAACAAAAAAGAGAGAGCAAAAACTTGAAAGATTTTGCTTTTTTGCAAAAATAATTATCAATAAAACATTGCATTTCTTGTAAGTTGTTAAAGAAATATTAAGGAAAATGTTCGAAGTTTTAGAAAAATAAAAAAAAAATTACTAGTGACTATTTTTTTTAGTCAAGGGAGAATTTTTTTTTGAGTCAAGTGGTCGACTGATTATCGGTCTGTACTTTCGCGTCCATACAAATGCTATTGCTAAAAAAAGCGAACAAAAATTAAAGCTGGTATATGACCTTAATATTAAAATTGTAGTCTTGTTTCAAATTTTAGCTTCAATTGGCCATGAAAAGCAGAATATAGTCAGTTTCCTTTATTGCATTGCGAAGCACAGAACTCTTATTTGAGAGACATTGAAAATAAAAATCTGAGCACTCATGGTTTTCACAGCATGGTTTCAACGCATAGCCACCTATTGTACTTTTGGTGAATGTGCTCAAGTCCACAATTTATGCCGGAGATTGGGGCATACTAATTTTATTAGAGGGTAGGTGAGAAAGTTTCGGGAAGACCACTTCCCCTGGTTGCTAGTTGCAAATTTCCTCTTTTACACTACTCTAATATTTCAAAATATTCCGTAGAGAAAAACCTTTTAAATTAGCACATAACATTTCTTGAAATTAATAGCTTTTTTAAGCGTAAAAATAAGTTTATAAATATACATTTGAGGAAGTCCAGTTTCCTATCTGGTGAAAGAAATCTGGCATTTCTCTCAGGAAATTTAGAAATGGTACAAATATTTTTATTTTTTTAGTATCTAATGTGTTTTTAACGATTTTTTCAGTTCTGATTTAATACTTTAAAAATAATAATCTTCACAATTTTGTATTTGTAAATAAAAAATGCGAGTATCTTTTTTTTTTTTTTTTTTGTATTTATAAGTAAAGGATGTGTGTATCTCTTTGTATTTGTAAGTAAAGGATAAGTACCAAAGCATTAGATTGAGGGTTTCTCAAATGATCGCAACTAACTTGTAATGTTATAAATAATTAGTCTTATATAATCCTGTTTTATTTATTATTTATACTTATACATAAGCGAAAGCATAGGTGTTCGTGGGAAACAATAAAAAAATGGATTCGATAAATAATTGTATTTAATGAAAACTAAAATTAACATATCAAATTATTTCCAGAAATTGCTGAAAATAGTACATTTTTATGCATGTTAATTAAACTTTCTTAAATAAAAATTAAACTTATTAAAATATTTAAGATAATTTTTCGAACTAAATTAAACATCAAATAATTTAGAATAACTTATTTGTAACAAGAAAACTGAAATTGAATTTACGGCTGAAAACAGTGTGTTATAAGTAGAATATGTTATAGTCGAAAATTATGATGAAACTTTGTAGAATACTGAGATAGCTAATCCAAAACAACGAACACTATTTAGAAAATTTAATTTACTGATTCAAATAAGATTAATTAACTGCATTTAAGAGTAAATCAGGAATCTCATTCATTGCTTCGCTGTTAATCTATTTATGAGGTGAGAAATCTTAACTTTTTCAGAATTATTATACTGTAAAAGTCTACCCCTACTGGATATTTCCAACAATTCTAATCTATAACCATAAAACTGTCTTTTACTGTATCTTTCACAATTTTAGGAGCTTCTCCTAGATATTCCTATGATTCTCATATAAAGACAATACATAATCATTTGGTACTACTTTAATTTGTTGTACAAAAATTCACAGAACTTCGACAAATTTAACATCGCTCTCATTGTGAATTCTAAAGTTCTCATCATCCCTAAATCTCAAACAAGATAAATTTGAATATTTTCGTTTTTGTTCCTTTTTTTAAATTTACTATTCTTCGATTCAAATATATTCAGAATTTTCAGTTGCTCCTTATAATCTCTCTCTTGTTCCCCCTCTCTTTTTCTTTTTCCTATTTCCTTTTACTTTTTAAACAGTCTTTTTTTCTTAATTCTTTTCTTAAAATAATTCTTTGCGGTATTTTTAGATTGTTTAATAAGAATAATAAGTAGATATTAATATTTAGACAACGATGGTTTGAAGGCTGAGGAATATATAATACTGCGTGGTCAAAGAGTCCACATACGAACTTCTAGATGTAATTGAATATGTCAAGACAGATTACTTTTGCAATACAGCATAGGTTTGTACCGCTCTAAGGAGCTCCTTGTCGGTGAATTATGTAAAAGAAAAGAATATATCTACTAATAATAAAGATGAATGTGTTTGTGTGTCTGTGTGCATGTGTTTCGGCGTATGTTTTTGTCTGCATGTATGGGTTTTTCTTAGTGTATCAGACCGCTTGACATAGAAATACCAAACTTGACATATATGGTTTTTGGAAAGAGAAAGTCTAAACCTCCGAAAAATTTCTTAAAATTTTAATTAATTAAAAAGTAAGCAAAATTTTGGTCCCCCCGCTATATTACCCAGAAATATTGCAGTTTAAAAATAACATTTATATCATCTTGAATTTGAAATTAAAAAATTTTTTCAATGAAACCAATTTTTTTACCGAATAATTTTTAAATCAATTTTTAAGAAATATTTTAAATGATAATATATTTCCTTTCATAATGTAAATTTCAAATTGTTTTCATTGTTGTTATAATGTTTAATCTTGGTCTTTTCTCTTGTTGTTGATGATGACGTGAAGTTACGACTTATTTTCTCAAGAGTAGATTTCTATTTAAAGTATTCTTTTCATATAATTTTGAAATGTCTGGTACTTAAATAAGGTTTAATTTCTTAAGTACTCTATGATGGAATATTTCAATGTTCGCCCATTTTTAAACACTGTTATGCTTTAATGTAATATAATTGGTCTTATAAAAGTATATTGTCTTTCTTGTCTTTGAAAATGTCTTTCTTTATTTAGTGAACTAAATTTTTTATTGAATCCGACATTTTTTATTGAATAAGCTTTTGAGTAATTACAAAAGATATAAAAAAATACTCTGCAATATGCATAAAACTACGATTCTGAATGATACTACAATCTATTCCTATATTTTTAATTTCACCAAGAAAACTTTTGAATTGATTGCAGAGTAAACATCTCCGTTTTTACATTAGAAGATCACATTTAAAATGAGATGGCAGAAAATTGTGGCGATGCATTGAACCATGGTGTAAAGTAAGGAAACACATTAAGAGCAAGCTACAGAAAGTATTTTGTTGAAAATTTTAACAGTAATTAATCCTGGCTAACCAGGTGATCAACACTAGTTCGAAATAAGTTTACATACACATATACATATTTTATGTTTAGGAGAATGAAACTCGCAAAAGCACGACATTATGGTTCCTTGAATAGCACCATGCGAAGTGCATATTGCTTCGAATAACGAAAACTTTTATTTCAATAGAAAGTATAAGCGTTAATTTTTGAATCGTATATATATTTAATATTTTTATTATTTAAATATTTTTGTATAAATAAATAGTCTCTTGTAAACTTAGGAGGAGAATTCCATAAAATGCAATAAAGAAATTTAACGCATATATATGTGTGTTAATTGACTGCATATATAGTAACCAATCTTAAGTAAGAAAAAGTTTGAAAACGAAACTAAAATGAAAACGAAACAAAAACAGTTTCGAAATCGCAACTAAAATTTATAACCTATTTAAACTAAAACCAAAAAAGAACTTCATAGTATTTAGAGAGCGCAATTGCAGCTACTTCTAAAACACAGATGAATTGATACAAAAGTATTAGAATCAAGTTAATAGGAAAAACAAAAAATCAAATAAAAATTAAACCAAAAAAATTATAAAAAATATAAAAATATATAAAAAATATAAAAAAAGAATCCGGCCTGAAGACTTTTTCAAGGGTCACCCTCAGGCAGGGATTCAAAGAAAGGGATTTTTTCTGTGAGGAAATACAGACATTGTCTAATAATGATTCCTCGTGACCCGAAAATCCCCTGAAATTATGCTCAAGAGATATACCATTTTAACAGAAAGGAAATATAAAACAACAAATTAGAAGAAATTAACTGTATTTTTACTTTGTTGTGGTTAATTTCTTCTAATTTGTTGTTTTATATTTCCTTTCTGTTAAAATGGTATATCACTTGAGCATAATTTCAGGGGATTTTCGGGTCACGAGGAATCATTATTAGACAATGTCTGTATTTCCTCACAGAAAAAATCCCTTTCTTTGAATCCCTGCCTGAGGGTGACCCTTGAAAAAGTCTTCAGGCCGGATTCTTTTTTTATATTTTTTATAATTTTTTTGGTTTAATTTTTATTTGATTTTTTGTTTTTCCTATTAACTTGATTCTAATACTTTTGTATATATATATATATATATATATATATATTAAACTTGAAATCTTAACTAAATAGTACCAGAAGCAATATTAAATGCGAATAAATTATCGAAGAAAAACTTTTGGAAAGATAAACGACTAGAAATTTTAATCATGGTTAGATATTTATACAGTATAATTGTTTAAATATCAAAGTAACTTTAAATAAAGATTGAAATACTAATCCGGAAACGCTGTTTTATGTTCTCTTGAGTTCCTATTGATAAACGTTCGCTTATCCAGTTTATTATTGTGTGTTTGTACAGTTAATTTACATTGTATTGACTGAATAAAGTTATTCTTTTAACTAATTATTGAGCTCCCTTAATTGAGTTAAAGCATCTAGATAGATTAAATCGATATGCTTGGAATGTTGTTAACCTCTACGCAAAATAATCGATTTATTTTCGAAATTAGTTAAACTAGCTCATCTTTTTGTAGTTGTACAAGTATAATTAGAATTTTTCCTTTCCTCTGTTTAAAATTTACCATATTGCGAATTCATTTATAATTCTATTGCTAGCTGTAAATTTTATCGCTCGTTGAATACAGTAATATGCCTAAAGAAAAACTGTAATGATGTCTCAATTTGGAAACAACATTACTTTTCAATTTTTCGATACACCTGAATTGTAAAAATAAATTCATGTTAAAATTTTTCATGTAAAAATTAGTAACTATATTTGACTCGCGTTTGCTATTGATAGATATATTAAACAAGAAATCTCTAACTAAAACTTTCCCTCTTACATCAATTACAAACAAACGAAAAGCTATCTATGCATAATAGTAAGTATATGAAATAGAACGATCTCAGTAATAGTTACGATTAATTTAACAGATAATTTTGAACCATTTAAGTAGTTTATTTTTATTTTATCATCCAAAAAGATTCTAAGATTCTAAAACAGTACCGCCAATCACCGACGACAGAACGATTCCTAAAAAACGCCGGTAAAAGAGAACATTGGGGAAAATTCCATGTCGGCGATCAACTTACGATAGTTGCCATGTTTCAGATCGGCTGCTTACTGCAGTAACAACACGTAGAAAGATAAAGTAGGATTTAAAAGAATATATATATATATATATATATATATATATATATATATATATATATATATATATATATATATATATATATATATATATATATATATATATATCTTTTCTGATTTCATGTCTATCTCTCCCTTTCTTCATTTTAATTCTTTATATCAAAAATATGTTACGTTTTTCAAAGTTCAGTTTCAAAGCATACTCAATGGAATTCAAAATTATTGTAAAATTCAATACAGTATTTAGATTAAGAATATATTTTTCTTTTTTCAGGCGAATTTTTCATTAATGAATCTATAATTTCAAATTAAAATTGGTTAACTAGGAGAAATTATAAGAGTGTTTATGTAGTTTCCTTTAAACATCAATTTATACAGGCATGAAGATAATTTTACAGATATTTTGCAATTCAGAATATATTATTTACAGAACTGACATGAATTATTTATTCATAACTAAACTCTGATTATTCTTCATGTCATAGGAAATTTTCCAAATGTTTTGCGTGTGAGTGTTTTTCCTTGTATTGTTTTGAATACGTAACCTGCGACAGAAACTGGTAGATAAATCAGCTGCTTTCGTCTAAATTGTTATTGCAAACTCGATTCAATAACAATTTCATCTCGATAGAATAATAATTTTTTGTCACATGTTTTTTAAAACTTTCCTTTTAAAATCGAATTATATGGAATTGATTAAATTGATAATTATAAAAAATTTAATACAATATGTATCTTAAAGCTGAAACAAAAATAAAAATATTGCTTGTTTTTCATATATTTTTTTCTTCAGGAGATGTTTTGTAAGATTCTAATCAGCTTTAATCGCACTGATAACTTGAAAGAGTAACATTTATCGCAATATCAACTTTTCTACGATCTCGGCACAATTCTGAAAAGTTTCAGAGCAAAGTAAAAACGTCTGGCAAGTGTATGAAGTGAAAATAAGTTTATTGCTAATTTATTATGGGAAATAGCGCATTTTGCTGTTGTATTTTTGGAGTAATGTTTTATTTCCATTTAGTAGTTGGAGCAATTAAATTCTTTCCCCGGAAAAGCCAATTTAAATTTGTCAGACAAAATTATTAACAAAGTGTGACGTTTCCCATCAAAATATTAGCAAAACTACACTACTTGTAATTATGCGAAGGAGATGCTAACATATTAAACTTTTAAATCATCCGATCATTTTATTTTCTAAAGCATTTTTAACATTATATCAACGATGTTTATCAATAAAAACATATTGCTATAAAAATAACATAAATAGTGGAAAATAAATAAGTTTTAAAGAAATAATGAAGCAAGGAAACATAATAACGGCTATCAAATGCTCGTAAACTTTATAAGAATTTTTCTGAAGAATTCAACTTGAAAACTATTGTTTCGAAACTTGTTCTTCTAAAAGTGATGGTTTAGTATAATAAAATTACTATTATTTTGGGAGGAAGTTCTGTAGTTTTCCTTATAATTATCTTCAATATTTATTTAGAACTCTTAAAGTTAATTACAAAAAACGAGAAAGTTCAGTTTTATATATTTTTGTATATTTCCAATGTGATGAATAACAATGCGAGCGTTCGAATTTGAAACAACTACTCTGCTACAAGACCAATGTGGTCCCTTTCATTTGCGTACGTTATAGTAGCTCATTATGAAAGACTTTTTTTATTTTGAAATGTTGAAAATTAAGCCAGGGAATTTTTATAAATAAAATTGTTACATGCCGTCTTTAAATCGTTTCTGTTATATCAAAATGTCAGATAAATTGGCTGAAACATTTTATTTACGCAACGCATCTATACAAATTGCATTGTTGGCTAGCTACTATTTATACAACACATTTGTTGGCTAGCTACTATTATTCTCAAATTGTTGTATGTGATATATAATTGTCACTAGATGTTCTAGCTGTTACATCATAATTTGACATAGTATATTTGAATTTTAACATAGTTTTTTTTATATAATAGTGACAATATACAGAACTGCATAGTTGCCTTTTTTTGGCCGGAAGTGAACCGCAAGTCGTGTATTTGTCATGCTTGATCTAAGCAACCGTGAAAGTTGGTTCTAGGTGGTTTCGTACTCCACCGGCACTGTTTCGTATAGTTGAACTGCAAATCACGAAGCTCGGTTGTCTTTAAGTCCTATTAGCATAATGATTTCGTATGTCTTGGTGAAGTGGAGCAGTTAATTTATTTCACAGACTGACTTGTCCATTATTTGAATTAAAACGTACGGAATTTTTAGTAAGTGTTGTAAATGAAACAGACCGGATGATTTCTTCGTTATTTAGTATATAATGCTCAAAAAGTCGACAAAATATGAGAAAACAAAGGATTAATTATAACTGATTTGGCGAAATTTTTTGAAAGTATTTAGATTTTTGTTATTATAAAATTCAAGGGATTCAAATACATTTATATTTTGATGCTTTTATGAGCTCACATGTTTGTCAAAATCCTTAAATAATTGTTAACTTTATTTTTGTCTACCAAGAAATGTATAGTGTAATATAAAAAAGTTCACCATTTCTTTTGAAAATTGTTTGTCAGATTTTAATTAAGTTAACAAACAAGCTAATAAAGCAAGAATTTAAATGAAACAGTCATGAAAATGATGTTATGTTTTGATTTTATGTTTTGATTCTTATTTTTGTGCTAATAACATAATTCTCTGAGGGTAATTTCTTTCTGTTTATACATAATTTTTGAAGCAAAATCCTGTTTCAATCTGTTTTATACTGTTTTATCTGTTCTGTTTCCAGTAAATTAAATCCGGACTTATTAGAACTAACAACTTAATCCAAGCAATCAAATTTCGAAACATTTTATCTTGAAAGACTGCAGACTTTTCATGCTTTTAATATGCAACTGTTATATGTTTTCTTTTATTCATTTTGCAATTTAGCAAATTAAAATGTTTACATAAATTTAATAAACGAATTTTGTTTTGTTTTTTATACAAGCATGATCTCCAAAAAGACGAATTCTATTTTTTGAAACTTAAAACAAAATAGCTAGAAATAAAATTTTAAACATATTTATTTTAAATTGTAAAAATTATTACATTTTTCTTTCTTTCTTCTTTTAATTTGAATGATTTATCTGGTATTTATGAGACTTTATGGAAGACGTTAAACGAAAATGATAATGGATACTTAGCGATCAGTTATAAAAAATAGCTGTTTTCTGTTTTTTATAAATAATAGATAACAATAGATAATATGTGAAATTAAAAAACCACAGTTTTTTGTATAGAATTCTGCTCCATAAATTCTGTAAAAATCAATTTCAAATGTTCACTAATATTAAAAAAGCACTTCTGTTTCAACTATAAACAAATGATAGTATATAATCCAATGCTGGAAACTTGAACGATAAAAATTATTTGGAGTTTAAAGGCCAAATCTGTAAAAATTTCCTGTTCCACTGCTATAAATTTGTTTATCATTTTATTATATTATATTATTCCTATTAAAATTTTAAGTATCATGGTTGCAGTAACACTTGAGTAACAACCAATTGAATTCAGTACTCCATTTTTTTTATTTTGAGTGGAATAATAACCTATGAATATTCATATTAATTTTCAGAGAATAATGTCGTTTTAGATTTTTTTGGAGAATTGCTGTCGTTAATGATCTTTCTCTTTTTGTATATACTTAAAATTATATGACAGGAATTTTTAAGATTTCTCGATAACACATGATATAGCAATGACGAAAATACATATCGTCGAAATCTGCCATTTTCTTTGTCTGAGATATAAAGGCATGTAAAATAGTAACCCATGTTTCATTTGACAGTTCGACCAAGGACACCAAACATGCTAGCGCATTACACTCACTACACGTCAACGATCTGAAAAGAAAACTTTAGTAACCGGTTACGCAACTTGCAGATATGGCTACGATCTGAAACGAAAAACCTTGGACGTTTTACCAATCAGCAATTATATCACTAATGACATAACATTCTTTTTATTTCATTGTATCATTGTAAAATATTTATAATTATTAAAATCCATGATACATTTATCATAAATTTTAAAAAAAGCAAGCCGATTTAAAGCTAATATACTTTCAAAATTAAATTTGATTTGATTTGCTTCAATGATTTACTTTAATAATCCAGTCAACAAATAGGAAAATGCTGATTAGCTGCTTAGATACTGCCATGATTTCCAGATTTAAATATCTTAGTATGTATATTTCATCTTTATTATAGCCTCATTTTAGCAGATTAAAATTCAGTTGTTCAATTTGAAAATTATGTTGCTCTTGAACGGGTTCAGATAACAATAATAACAGAAATCTTTCTGCCAGTCTTTGATGAGGTAACTGAGATGTACATCATAAACTCCCATTACATTCAAGTGATTTACATAACAGACTTAATGTAGTTGTGAGTGAAGAAAACTATAATCATATTAAAATTTTGATTTTGAAAAAGTCGGATCTAGGCCTGGATAAAAAACTTCATTTCTAAAGTTGGCAGAAAAATCAAATCCAAAAGAAATAAATATGAAACGTAATCGGGTAGATTTGTATAGTTAAAAGAAATATTTTATTCAGATTAATTCTTTAGATATCATTAAATGAAAATCTTGATCGGTTGATTTCATTCTTCATCTCATTCATTGGATGAATAATTTCAGGAAGTGTTTTTTTTTCACTCATACCTTGATTACTCATTTATAAGATTGTTGAACTCAAATTATACTTAATGAAGGGTCCTAAATTTTTTTCCTGTGATTTGTAAAGTCATTAGAACAAAAAAGAACTATCCTTGAGGATTAGGAATTAGGAGTCATTTACAGATTCGAATTAGTAGTAATTTTCGTATACTTTATTGCATTAATAAAAAGTTACATACTCCAAAATTGGAAGAAATTTTTAAAAAAATGCATTTCGAACATGAATTCCTATTAATTAAATTCATTTTTTGTTTATTGCTTTTAGGTTATTTTAAATATTATTTCAGAAAAGAAACACAGAAAATTCTATTAAATTTTATTTTATTAATTAAATTTTATAACAGAAGAAGCAAAGTCATGAAAAACGCATTTGGATACGATCGAAAGTTAAAAAGAAGCTTTGTTTCATAATTCGCTAAAATTTTGAAGTTGTAAATACTTAATTAATTATTAATAACAAAAGTTTTTGTTGATGATAAAAAGTATTTTGATGTTAGGCGTTTGCTGCCTAAAAATAAATGAATTTTGAAATTGTGTATCATTTTATTCGAAATTTGAAAAAATGCTTTCAAAAACTATTGAGTATAATTTAAATTTGATCATTTCATTTAATATTATTTTTTTCATAAATCAGTAAATATTATATACAGCAATTATTTATCTATGGTGAATAAAATAAATTTTCATATAAATCAATATTTCTCCAAACGTAAAAAATAGATATTTATTTAAAATTTCTTGCAAAAATATTTAGAAGGAAATGTTTAGTTGAGACAAGTATTTATTTAATATGAAACGTGTCGAAATATTGGTTTTATTGTATTGTTTCCTGAAATAACAGTTAGTTGTCAGAAATTGGCTTGCTTTTCAATATAATTTTCCTTTGCGTGCTACATTTTAAGTGTCCATATTCCTAATTCAAGGAAAATCATTAAGCGCACTGATTATAAAACTACAAGGAAGGAAAACAAAACAATGTAATCCATGCAAAAGTTCATTAATTGTCTTATAATTTATCACGTCTTTACTCAACCTGAAAATTCATTTTGATATAACGAATAAGAATAGCAAAGGGTTTATTGAAGTACTTAGTGTCTTTTTTATTTGATAGGAATTAATAAAAGCTTTTTTCCAAAATATAATTTTAACTAAAAAACTATCAATTCAACAAAATCAAAGCTGTCAAGATGCAAGAAAAGTAATTACAATTATGTTTCAATAGTTTTTATCCTACATAAACACTTTCATTCGTTAAGTGGCTATTAAAAATTATATTTTCGGTTGTTTTCCCCTTTATATTTTGGAGTGATGCAACATTCCTTCGAGTCATTTAGTGGAAAACAAACAAAAAAAGAAAATATTATATTAACGTTAGAAAGCACGTTAGAATACTCACTTAAGAAGAAAACATTTTAACTCAGATAGAAAACTGAGATAAAAAAATTGCATATTGAATGAAAAGAAAATGCATTTTCTCCCAGATTTATATTTATCAGATTTATTGTATTAAAATCACCGTATCACAACTCCAAATATTTAATTTGAAATTCTGATCAGCTAAAATAAACCGATATCATTTATCTTTATTGATGAATGAAAAATAACTGCTTCATAAAATAAAGAAAAAAAACATAACAATCGCAAAATAATGCAGTTGTTTGAAAGATGAACTGAAAGTCAATTGTATGTTTTCGTAACCACGTCTCAATGTGAACTTTGTTTCTGTGTCTAGCAAACTGAGGCAAAGATGTGACTCATTTCAACGTGCTTAGTCGGTACTCCGTCATGCATGCTTCAGCTCATGATCGTCACGCCAACAGGAAAGGATTATTAACATGTTTTCAGCCGAAAAGAGTTCGAATAAATGGTTAATGCTTGTGAAAGGCAGGATGCTTCCTCTTCAAAAGTTTTAGTGTTCTGGTTGGAAGAAACCAAGCTGAATGGAATGGGCGATAGGGAATAAAACGAGTTTCTCTCTCTCTTTTATTTATTCCCATAGAGTTGCAATAAATAACCTGGATACAGTAACACAAACCCTTTCTTAATCGTTGTCGAAAAAAGTATCGATGTTCTTGTCTAGAAATTAATTTGACATCAATTATAACATTAGGTTTCAAGGAATCTGTAGTTATACTCTGATTGCAATTTTTTTTTATAATTTATATATTTATTTAAAAGAGATTACCATTAAAGCAGAGATACAGATAAACAAGAATGGTATCTCCGTTAATATTATCTAAATATATGAAGCATAAATCCTCTTTCAACACTACAAATTAAGACTACCGTTTTTTAACAGAAAAAATTTTAAATTTGAGACAAAAGAGCCTTTAAATAATCATACTGACAGACAATTATAATGCCAAATTTGTGTTTTTCGGTCTCAAGAAAGTCTGAAACAAAGAGATTCATCAAAAGCATGAGTTTGAATTTGTTTAATGATTACAATACTACCTTTTTACTTCGCACAAGAGGAAAAAAAGAAAATGAATAAAGAAGCAAAATTCTTTTAATAATTTCTTAATATCTAATACACAGGGTAATTATTACTCCAGACTTGTCATTCAATGCATTCATAGCTATTATTAATCCACTGTCATTAAAAAGTGAAACTGAGCAGACAAATGTGTTTTTTCTTACTCAAAATGAGATTTTATCGAAAATCCTGCCTTAAACTCACAAAAATGTAATTTGGGATTTTATTACAAATAAAATGTTTATTTTTTCCTAATTTCAAGATCTTTTTATGAAAGCATTAAACTGGCAATTTTTATGTTCATTTTCTTCTCTTCTAATTTTTTCTAAAATTTAGCTCTTTTTTTATTAGTATGTTGCAACGCGATCTCTGATGGCAATGATACATTATTCTAATGATGAGACATGTTCTACTTTATTTATTGAGGCGTATATACATTCATTACAAAAAATGAATTTAACTATTCTAAAATTTAAAAAAAAATTCTTCCATTTTAAGATGTTTTCTATGTATATTTTATGAGCAGAGTTTCTTTTCGACAGAAATAAAATATATTGTTATAAAATATATTGAATAAGTGGGATAAGTAGCGCAAATTTACATAATATTATTTAAAATGCGCTAATTATCAACACCATACCATTAATTGATGATGAATGCTTACGAAAGATAACATTTGTGAATCAACATAAATAGCTTTTTCAAGACCTTATATTAGAGACGCATGTTACAAAGTTGCTCAATGAGTGTAGACAATTTGTTTTTGAAAATTGTAAGATGAATTTAACCAGTTTTGCTGGAAAGACATGCCAAGCATGTGGAAATGCGTTTGTCACAAAATCGTCAACGGCGTGTTGTACATATACATCGAATGGCAATAATAACACATGTAAAAATGATGTTTGCAACCCGTCGGCTGAGATGTTTTGCCGAAGCACAGTCTAGGTCTAAAATTAATTCATTTAGAAGATATAAATAATTTTCGGTTCTCTAAAAGGTATTGGACAAGTGCTTTGTGTGGCGAAGACGGTTAATTACAGTGGATTGTTTTGATACAAGCGTCTGTGAAATTTTTACTTGCACAAATGGTTAGAGGAAAATGCCCTTGAGTTTTCAGCAATATATTTCTAAATACTATTGCAAATTAAAAAAATAAAATAAAAATAACATATGAAGAATTTATTTATCTCAATGTCACCTGACTACTGCTTATGCCGTTCCTCGTGCACGAAAATCATTTCAACGAATGATGCCCTTCATGTCCAGTGCAGTCGGAAACGAAATTTGTGCGAATGATCTTTTTTTTATTACTTTTAGTCATTTATTACTTTTTAGGTCATTAGTCATTAGGTTTAGTCATTTTATTACTTTTAGTCTTTTTTTATTACTTTAGTTCGAAATGGGTAATTGGCATTAAGTCCTTCATAAACTAATATTTCAGCTATCTAAGCAAAAAACTTAGTTTTTCCATATCTTTTGACATTTGATGACCTAGTTGTGAAAGATTTGATGACCTTCTTAAAATACTTCCTCTTATTTATTACAACACATGTATTCATTTTCGTAATCGTAGTTTGTTGTATGATTCTTATAATAACTTTTCTTAAATATCTGAAACGAAAAATATTTTAAATTTAGAAGGAAAAAAGTAAGAATTTCCGAAAATGTTTGATAATAAATTTTGATAGTTGGCTATGTCAATTATATTTAGTCCTGCATTGATCAATTTACGCAATGCTTTGATTTATATTCGAAATTTATCTAATAAAAGAATATTTCTAAAACTGAAGCTCGATTTTGCTTCTTTTTGATGCAAATTATTTACTTTGTAGAAATTGCGCAAATAAGATGATACTCTTCATGGGGCTTTACTGCTGAAAGGTATAGTGTGAAATATGTTGTGCATACCTGTGGTCAATAAAATTTTGCATCAAAATAATGAAAAGAAATTCAATATTATTTTTGAATAAAAAATTTGAGAACGAACATTTTTCCATATAATATAGTAGATACATTATTGCCATTTTATTTTCTTCCCGTTAGGCGTAAGTTTCGAAATTGCTTGTAATTTAATACCAGGCGATATGTCCTTTTTACATTCTTATACGCGAAATATACAAAGATAAAGCAATATAATGCAAAAAAATCGTTTCTCCATTTCTGATTTTCCTGAGCCCGAAAAACAAGTTTTTGAAATTATGTCTTTCTGTTTGTCCGTGAATACGAGAGCTCAAAAATGCTTTAAACTAGGAGGATGAAATTCAGTTTAGTTTTTACACAAAAATTTTAGTGTTTTCTCAAATTTTGAGCGAAATCGATTCTTAGACCGTTTGTCTCTCGGTCTCCCTGTTCGAATGCAAGTTAACCCGTTACCTACAAAGCGCAATGAACAAGATAGATTAAATTTGTTGCACAGTTTTATCGTCTAAATTAGAGATTTGTATCAAATTTTGACTCAACCCATCAAGAGAGTCACCATTCTATTAGTCTGTGCATTTTTATGCACGTAAATGTGACAACTCGAAAATGTAATGATTTAGATAACGAAATTTTATCTGTGATTTTTCAACTTCAATCGCAGTTATGTGTCAAATGTTGGTTTGAGTCGGGAGAAAAAAGATGTCCAAAATGCATGCTCAGCTTTCTTCACTATACTACAAAACATAAAATGCTCATATGCAAGATTCTGAAAATAAAACTCTGAGTATCCGTAGCATTTGTGACTTTGTTTAAAGATCATAATTTTTCAGAGAGGGGAGGGGTTAGATAACACATTTATTAGAAAGTATGTGAGAAAATTTCGAGTTCATTTTACTTGTTTATTTTACAAGCACCTTTTAGCAAGGGTTTTAATAAATAAATTGGCATGACTACCCAACTTTTTGTCACACTCATGTAAAGCCAAATTTGTTTTTAATTTCGCTTCACTTTTAATTGCATTGTACTTCATTTTTGACTGCAAATGATTGTTTTTCACAGTTCTTGAATTGTAAATTATATTTAAATTTCCTTTGCAAATTTCATATTTATTAACAAATATTGTGTTGACGTTTAACTAATTATTTATATCTCAGTGCCTGATTAGAGAATTATACAAAAGGATTATATATAAAGAGTTTATATCAGCTGTGCTAAATGTTTGTATGCTCTTGCATTACTTAATAAATCTTTTCATTTTGATTATATTTTTGACTGTCGATGGGATAGTTACCTTTGCCTTAACTATCCCATCGTAACTATGAGATTTTATTAGTAGTATTAAGAATTTATGTTAACTTAAGAGTCACACCATTCAAATGAATGATATTTGTAGAATTTACTTCTGATTCCGCATTTTTTTAACAGCATGAATTCAAAGCCAAAACAAATGGAAACTGCACTGGAACAATTCCGCATTAATTTATGATCAAATCTAACAATTAAATCCTGATAATCAATTATATAATTAGTAGAAAATATTGATACAATCCTTGAGCTTGTTTGATAGAGGTGAATTTTATGAGATAAGTTTCAAATGAAAATAAATATAATACGGAATTGCATCAGCTTACGGCGATATTCATTATCGATAAATGTTTGATATAAGTATGTTTGATATGATGTATCGATAATATTCCTTATCGATATTCCATTTGAAAAATATATTCTTTACATAACTTTTTTGTCCGTTAAATTCTTTGTCCTTTAACATT
Source organism: Argiope bruennichi (assembly GCF_947563725.1). Taxonomy (NCBI): domain Eukaryota; kingdom Metazoa; phylum Arthropoda; class Arachnida; order Araneae; family Araneidae; genus Argiope; species Argiope bruennichi. The sequence goes on along the minus strand of NC_079163.1, from coordinate 41,652,903 downwards.
AAATTCTTAATAATCTTATTTCAGAATATAATTTTTTTTGCATAATCCCTTTCCCTTTTCATTGCATATTCCCTTTTCATAAAAGAATTTCGAGATACAAAATTCTATAATATTTATTTATTTGTTTTGCTCATTATCAATATCTAACTGGTCCATTTGGTACCTCCTTGACTGTGATGTATTTACATTTGGTGTAAAGGAATATAGATTGGGATTTTCAATTAGATTTTAATTCCCTTGTCGTTTTGTAGACATTAAAAAGATTTCCAACGTTTCTATAAAATTAAGCGTAATGGAAGTCACATGTGTTTTAAAATGTTTAAATAAATCTTCATTTATCTTTTTATTTTTATTTTTGTCTTGCTAAAAAGTGGTTATAACATTATAAAAACAATGTATTTTTTGAATTTAAATAACAATTTTTTTATAAAAATTCTATAGAGCAAAGATGAAATTTCGGGAACTATTGTTATAAAAACCTTCTCTGTTTTTTTGATTCTGTGGTATTGTAGGCTACATTGCATTATCTTGTCAAAAATCTACTGAAACACTCATTCACTACCGCAATTCCCGTGATAAATGACGCATCGTTACATTTGATAGCATTCAGAGTATTAACGTTACTCTAGACGAATAGAATAGGTTACTTCATTAAATAAATACAACTCCAAATACAACAAGTTTGAATCATTATGTTACGTTTCTTGGTAAAGCAAATATTGCGCCAGTGTTTTTTACCTTGTTCAGCTGACAATGTACGCACATGACTGCTGTTAAAATTCATTATCGTGTTCTGATCTAAAATAATTTTGTTGTCTTTAAAAGCGTTGGATATCTTACACAATAGAATAACAAATGAAATAAACAAAAATATTTATTATGATTTTGAGACACCATTAAAAGAGATACCATTAAAAACTCCAACATTTCATTACTAACACAGTTGTGTGAAAGTTTCTATTTTTAAGCATAAATTATATATAATTTTTTTTATTCTTTCATTTTTTCGTTATCTTAAGCAAGTTTATTTAGTTGCCACGAATTCTTTTTGAGTCTATTTAGTAAAGCCATTCATACCAAAACTAGATTCAATTACTATTGAATTGTCATTATAATTGCTTTTGCAAATAGATTTGATTAATTTAAACCAAAATTATTAAAATACCTAAGACATAACTAACGATAATCATTGTCAAATTAAGAAAATCTACACGTGATTAATTTTTCTATGTAATTTAATAAATTAATAATTTGAAATTAAAAACAACTAGAATTTTTATTTGTTAATTGAATATTAGTTGATAATACATTATTAGATAATATTTATATTATTATATGATATAAATATTAACTGATGATATGTATTATTATGTGATATAAATATTAGTTGATAATGTATTAACAACTTAAGTATAGATTATTTATTACAAAATTAAACTTGAAATCTTTTTTATAAAGATCATTACTAGAGTCTTCATTAAAGTTAATACCGGGATAAAATTAAACGTAAAAAATTATTTTTACTTACACGATATAATCTTATGAAAAGTGTTTTATCACTTCAATTCTACCTACGACACAAAGTCAAATATCCAAAATGCAATTTTTGAGAGGATATACATGTAAATCTACAGTAATGTAAATAAATATTCAAAAGGCTTAACTTTAAAAACAGGAAGTACAAAAGACTGCGGAAATGTTTCTTTTTTTTCTTTCAGTTCTGAAACAGTCTGCGCATCATTTTTCATATGCCTTTGAAAAAACGTTGTTTTTCTATAAACATATTAAATGAAGACAAGATAATCTTTATGACGTCATTGAAATAAGGAAAATATATTTGTTTTTGTCATCGTTGACTGGTGATATATATATTATATACGACTAATTCTCAATTCTACAGGGATTACTTTTTTTTAACACAGCAGCAAATCCCTTTTTCCTCCTTTATTCCTTAAAAACTGAACATAATCAGTGTAAAATGACTAATCGAGTTAGTGGTGGAATTTTAAACATCATATAAGTAAATTTTTTTGTAACTTATACGCATTACTGGTTTAAACCAATTACACAAATAAAGATATATGAAGTTACAAAGTACCCAGAGCATAATAATGAAGAGCATTAATATATTAATAACATGATTAAAGAACTATATATTACAAAAAAGGATAAATTACATCGTCTATGATCCATGACTCAACATTTAGAAAATAAATTTATTTTAACCAACTACGTGATAATCATAAGGAATTACCCATGCCCTGCCTTAGCTTTCGGAGTGAAATAAATGGTCAAGTCACAACGACCAATAACATTAGGTACTGTGGTCGATGGATATGATAAATTTTACTGCAAATTTTGGTATTTTGCTAATGATTAATTTTTTTTCATAAATATTATATACGTTTCAATAATTATCGTCAATGGCAATCCATAGTGACAGAATTCAGAAATAAATGCAGCTAGTTTAAGCCAATAAAGAAATTTTATTTGTTTTAGGAGTATAGAAAAAGCTCCATGAAATCAAGAAACTTTTGTATGAAATATAGTTTTATCACACACATTGTCTACACTGTTGCTAAAATCAAATTCCATTAATCTAATCATTTACTTTCAAATAAGTTGTATCAAATTCAGAACTAATGGACAGGGTCTAATCGCGTACAACATTCTGTCAGTTTCAATTGTCATTGACTGACCTATTCTAAGTTGACAAAAGATGAACGTGACATAAACTTCCTTTAATTCTATGGAATTATTTTTCAGGTTCTGCAAGTTCATCTAAGGAAAGAGGAGAAGGCATTTCCTGTAGGCAACGTTACAAAATTCTAGGTACTGAACTCCAGATGGGTGACATAAACACCGAAGGGTATGATGACATGCCTCCTCATACAGCTTCTGTCTACCGAACGGATGGGGAGCCAATTCTGTACAAGAAAATTCAGCAAGGATTACACAAACGCACAAGGAAATCCACCGGTGACTCCGGCCACCATAACATGATGGGCTACGATTCCAATGAGGGAGACATCCTAAAATCCATCATTTTGCATTTAATTAAGTATCCAAGGAGGCTGAATAGAGCTGAAGCTAAATCAGAGAATTACAACCTGCGTGCGAATTATATTCCTCGTCTTGGACGGAAAAGGAGTTATCCAGGAAGAAAATGAAAAATTGCAAAATTTTGTGAAATTTCCTTTTGTGTGGTTTTGAAATTATTCCGAATAAGATGTAAAGAATTTCCAACTGATATTTTTTTTGTAGAAAAATTAGTCTTAGAGCAGTTTTGAACTTTAAATTTCTTATTTATTTTATAATTATTTTTTGGAACGCCTGTGTATGTTTCAACTGCTTATTCATTTATGCTCTTGGATGGATATATATAGAATATTACTTGAACCAGACATTTGCATCTGCTTAATCTGTGGTTTAAAAGCTGCTGTCGTGAAATATTTTATTTATTTCTGTTTTAAAAGCTTATCTGCAAATAAAAGTTCAAAATATGAAGGATTGCATCAAATTTGTGCTTCAGTAATTTTCTACATATTTAAACATAACGGAAATCTACATTAAAATGACTGTTTCACTCAGCAAATGAGACAAAATTAAATAGAAGCTAATCATACTTTGAAAAGAAATCTTACAGTTAGATTATCACCATTTTATTTTCTAAAAATCTAAAATCTCTACTAATAGTACCTATTTTATTTCATTTTATTGGAATTTTAATTTCAACCAGGAATTTATTTTTATATACATATAAAAAAATAGTTGATCTAAAATATAGTGCCAAATGCAATAAATTAAAAAGGACTTAATTTATATTTCTGTTTTACAATAAAGCAAAAACAAGTTTTTACCATAAAACTGCTATTAGAATGAAAAAAAATCAACATCTATTTATATATTTCCCGTTGAATCCTATCAATTATGATGATCACTATGTGATTCAGTTAAATGTATTAAAAAAGGCGAATTTAAAAAATAGGTAATGCTGTTTAAGATTCCAGAATAAAAATTTCTAATAAATTCTTACTTTGGAAAATAGAAGAGAATTTGAACAAAAAATATTCTTATTTTTTTTTATAAATGATATCGTTATTATAAAAAGTTTTAATAATTAATTAATATATAATCCAAATTAATTGAAGTTCTTGAACTATTTGGTCTCTTAAATTATTATGAAATAGAAAACTCCACTGAAAAGACAAATTGACCATTAGTTTTATTCTATGCATTTATATCCTTATTTTGAGTTAAACTATAAGCTTTGTTACTTTTTATAAGTAATTTGTTTCTTATTTGATACTTAATTAGCAGTTAAAGGAAATGTAGTATATCTAATTGAGACGAAGAAATTATTATACAAAGAAAGACACCATGCGTCAGTCATGTATTGTCCTTTATTGGACTTTAGGTAAAAGAACATTTAAGGGTATGAAATTTGCATAAACATTGATCATTTGTGCAGAGCAAGATGTAAAAAAAGAAATAATACTGTTCTTCAGATCACAGGACTTAACCAAATCTGGGTGTGAAAGAGCTTCCAGCATTCAGAACGATTCGATTGGGATTTTCAGATCGTCCTAAACGAGGAGTAAAAGCACTTCCAGCATTGACTTGTATTCTGTTTGGACTCTCTGATCTTCCTAATCGGGGGGTAAAGCCATTTCCAGCATTAAGACGAATTCGATTAACGCTTTCAGATCTTCCGAGTCTTGGGGTAAATGCGCTTCCTGCATTCCACTGGATCCTAGTGGAACCTTCAGATCTGCCTAATCTTGGAGTAAAAGCAGAACCAGCATTTAAGTTAATGACATGAGCTTTACCACTCATTGGAAAATCATTATCCCGGGATTTTTCACTGGATCGTTTCTTTCCAAGTCTCGGCGTGAATGAAGATGGCAAATGGATTGTTTTAATGTTGTTTCGACCTTCCCGTGACATTGAAGGTAGAATTGCCATATCATTTTCCTGATGATCAACAGAATTTTCAATCAGATTTTCTTCTTCATCTACTGACCTCTTCTTACGGCTCGCATTAGATTCAAATGGAGTTTGAGATGCGCCCTCTTTCTTTAATGAGAATTCTTTCCAATCTTCTGAGGACATTGAACTGGAAAAATCAGGATAATAAGCGAAACCGGATCGTTTATCGAAGGGTTGTTGAGGCTTGTCGAATTCATAGAAGGGTACTGATTCTCTCTCTTCTACATTATCAGGACAAGATCGTATTTCATAAAAATAAGGAAGATCAGGATAACCTGCAAAAAATAAGCAAGCAAAATAAGAAATAAAGCTCATATTAATGTTTTGATGTCTCTCTCCTCCAAAAGAAACCATGACGATTAGTGCATACATGTTTTAATGAATGAAGACTGAAAGAACGCATCGTTTTATTGATTTTAATACAATGTGTCATTAGAAAAATAAATATTACGACTAGAAAGCCGTTATTTAATATTGTAAAAAATAATCGATTATTACATGAAATCCATTACTATGCTCAAAGCTAATACATAAAATCTTGGTAGTTCTCAAGAAGGGGCAGCTATTAAAAGTATGTTTGGTTCGATTAACACAGAAATTATTATTGCAAGGTTGCATTTTAAAAGTTCCAAATCTTATTTAAGAATTTATTCACAAACATGACAAAGGCTTTACATAAAATGACTAAAGTCGAAATAAAGGCTTTTATTGATTCAACTGATTTTGATTTAGGAATTAGATAGATTTACTGTACATATCACTTTCAAGTAATGAAAAATATTTTTTAATAGAAATTTATGTGGTAATTATGTGATTAAACAAAATTTATTTAATTTTTTTTGCATATTTCTTCTATGCTATCTTTAAATTTAGAGTACAAATACTTCACAGCTTAAAAAGAAAATACAGGGACGACAAACAAATGTATGAAATTACCACTAAGTACTTATTACATTATTGTATAAGTGCAGTAAAGAAAACTTGTTTGAGTTGAAGATTTACGTAACATATAAATGTACACGAAGATGAGGAACGAAAAATCCTTTTTTTTAACCCGTTAACGCATAAATTGATTTGAAATATACATTTTAAGTAATTTAAAATATACATTTTAAGTAATTTAAAATATACATTTCTTTTAAATCAGAATAGATTAAGGTAAAGAGGAAATAAAATGAAATAAAAAAAATGTACACATTTCTTTTTATTCTTTCAGAAAAATGATCGAAAGAAAAGAACTGCAAAAAATCATTGCAAAAACATTTTGAAGATAAATATAAAAAAACGTCTTAAAAATATTGCAAAATTTCAAAAAATACAGATTACTTTCGAATTGTTTTTATTGCCTATAAAATAAACCAAAGAAAAAATTAAAAAATGACTAAATTTTGACTTTAAAATCTGGAGACTGGGTAACAATATAGGCCGATTAAAAATTGTTGATAAAGCATATTAGCTTTTCAGACAAATCAAACAAGAAACAATAGAATTCGTTCAATTTTGACTGGAAAATGAAATCTTTTGAGTAACACGCTGAGGATTAACGGGTTAAAATATAAGTAAAACGATGAACCATTCAATAATGGCGAAGACTTGATACTCAGAACAAACTTTTCAAATCGATATTTTGGTTAAGTTCGATTCATAATTTCAAAGAAATGAGATAAATGTTTTCTGATTCTCACTTTTACTTTCGAAGATATTTTCATGGAATACACAGAATATTATTCCATTTGAAAGCAGATTTTCAAATAAAAGATCTTTATACGCTGGTTTTTAACTCCTTGAATATGCACTATGGATAAATAAGTAGGCCACTTTTTTGCTTGTCTTAGTAAATTAAATAACAAGCTAAGTTCAAAAATTAATTTCACTTAGTATTTAAAAGCCTATAATATCAATTAAAAAGTGAAAAATAAAATTCCGAAGAGGAGCATAAATTATATTTCATTTCTTCATAAAAGAACAAGTGCTGCATCTTATACAGCTTTCTACATATAGAACTTGAGAGGGTATTTTTTTATCATGAATTGTTTGTTGATGAAAAAGTCGAGCAAATTTCATACATTATACATAGTTATATTGTTTATCAAGATCTTCAAAATTACTTATTATGAAAAATAGATATTAAAATTTAAATTGAGATTTTTTATTATTTATATTATTTTATTAAGAAATTTTTTGTATCGCGACAGCTTTAGGCATTTTGACAACTTAGGCAACACAAACTACTGGGTCATTTTTTTATAAACTGGCAAATTTCGTTACACTTTTACAAAATTTAAACGCTAAGGATTTATATTAGTTTAATTTTTTTTTATTTTAACAATTTTCGGTTTATGATTATTATAATAACTAAGTGAACGTAAAGAAACAGATAAGGAATCTGCTTAATTATACTGGACAGTGTTAATATATTGCAAATATTTTATAATTCACAGAACTTTCATCTTTTTTATGCATCTATTGGACAACTAGGCAAATAATATTTTGCCTAGTTGCCAAATCTTCCAGCTACTTAGTTGCCAATGTCTTGCCGATCTGCCAGTGGCCCTAGTTGGAAATCCGACACTGTTTTTGCAAGTCAATGTAAAGAAAAATACGTGTGAACTCTAAAAGATCTTAAAAAAAAAGAAATGCTAAATATATTAATAGCGGAGAGAATCTTTTCATAAGCGTTTATTCTCAAGTCATAGAACACTTCTGAAAATATCAATATTTTTATTTTTAAGAAACAGATTCTGAAAAGAATTCTGTTTATCTCTTTCTGAAAGTACTTTTATCTTCATTCTCATTCAAAGGTATTTGTTAGGAAATAGAATCCATATCTATCATTATTTATTTACTTTAGGGAAATCTCGAATTCTGATTTATTGATATGATCTAGTTGTGAAGGAACAGTCTGCGCTCATTTCAAACAAATGTCATGTTGTTTATTAAATCAATTACAATTATTAATGAAATTATATTAATGAACGACAGTCCCATGACTTAATGCAATTTTGAATGCACTAATACCAACTCGCATTCATATTAACTTGCAGATGTGCAAATGTAAAAAGAGTTGCTCAGGTGTGTTATAATTTACAGTCAATTGCATGATCAAATTTCAATAGCAAGCAATGTGAATCTTAATTTTTTAATTAACTTTTTATTTAAATTCAACATATATTTTATCAGTGTATTTATCAAATCAGTTTCAATTGCGAGGGAAATTTAATAAAATTGGAAGGAATAGGTTACTTCACACAATTGAATGACTTACAGTTTTGCGAAAATAGAAAGGAATAAACAATGTGTTAGAACATATGGCTTATAGGATAGCCAAATTTAAATAGAAAATAATGGGAGAAAAGGTAGGCTTTCAGTAAATTTTTGTTTCAATTCAATGTGTAACTAATTCAAGAGAAAATGCGATTTCAGATTCACTATACAGACACCAGCAAATCATGGAATAGGCTTTATACATTAATGTTTAACATAATTAATGTGAATTTCATTACTCATATATTAGATTTCCAACATTAGACAGTTTAAAAAATGCACCTGTTTATTATTTAGAATTTTACACTGAGTAGATATAATTTTATATCATCACTAAGTTGATCCATATTGTGAATGTAAGTTATCAATGAAGAATATTTCATTCTAAAAGAAGCATTGAACCATTTCTTAAAACAATAATAATGCAAAGAAGCTCTTTCTAAGAAATTTAATTTGAATATCAAAAATTTATTTTCTTATAAATCAATATCCCATTTAATTTTGCACATTCATAATTTTTAAACCGAAGAACTATTTTTAGGATTGTTGTTTTTATAAATACCTACTGAATTAATAACTTAATGTATTAGCTGTATACTGACCACAACTAAGCAATTAACTATCTTTTTATAATTTGAAATTCACAATATTAGGCGTATTATCTTTATACAGATTTCATAAATTAAATTTATATTATCACTGTCAAGATACCTAATACATGTCTCTATAAAGATATGCTTTTTATCAAAGTAGCCATTTCTTTTGCTTTTAAAACTTTTGATTTTTTTACTGTTGAATTTCAAATATAATAAATATTTTTCAAATCTTATTCATATATATTCATATTTTAATATTATTAAAATCTTATTTAAGAATATCTTTCTAATGTTATAAGGCTGAAAATGTTCTATAAAGCTCAACCTGCTTTTCTAACATAGTTATATTTAATTCTTCTCTAAGTCATAAATTAAAAATTATTATATTCGTTATTTATTTTATTCGTTTATTTGATCAAAAGTAATCTGATGTCTACGACCTTGCTATAAAAATATTTGGAAGTCTTTTACTATTCGCATATTACATCAACTGGAATCGAAAAAGGCAGAAAAATGTACATTTAAATTTTTTTTAATTATTTTTTTTAATATTAATGGAATTTGCAAGTTTGAGTTGATAGACAAAAGAATCTTAAACAGAAAAAACTTACCATGACATGCGATGACAATACATAGGAATAAACAGAGATGAAGAAACGTCGTCTTGCCCATTTTTCTCTGGACTCGATTGAAGCTTGCAGTTGGCTTGCTTCGAATGCTGGAACTGAAAACCAACCGCTCATATATATACTGCCTATAGTTTATGGTCGGGGGTGGAACAATACATCCGTTTCTATGGTACCAGTATTATGTTCGGACAGACTTACAGAAACACGTCTTCCGTTCTGCATTAGTTTGCTAAAAGTAGATTGATTCCAAATCTAGGATTGGATTCTCACTGACAGTGATAGGGTGAACAAGATTACTACTGCCTTTGGGGCTTTGAGACAGGGAAGGATAAACATCCTAGGAATTGGACGAATTTTATTTTAAAGAAATCACACGAATTGATGAAAATTGCTTTTTGGGTGTTTGCTATGTCCTGAAAGTTAAGACAGTCGTTTTGTTTTCATCTTAAGGAGTCACAAAATTGTTTACTTTCTTTTATCAATCCAACATTTCGTTTGAAAAGACACATGTTATTTTCAAAAGTAAAAGAAAATTCAATTTCAGAATCAAAATCGATATTTTAAGGCACACGCAATCATTTAGAAGAAACAGAAGTAAGAAGTAATTCTTCTGTCAAACTGTCTATCAAATGTTCTTGCTAGAGAAATTTTGCCTTTTGTAGCAGTTATTCCGTAGATGATAAGAATTTTTAAAGCTGGATTTTTAAAAGAATAAAACATTTAACAATAAGCAATTACAGAATATGTCTTTTTGAAATTTGGATTTTCATCGTGTTTTCTGGAAATTTCCAAATGGATGTTTGTCTTCTGTACTAAAGAATGAAATGTCATTTATGACAAACTTCAGATTATATATAATATTATCATTAAATACTATTTTTAAAGTAAAAATATTACCCATCTTTCCTATTAACCTTTTATTGGTACACACAAAATCTTGCATAATTAGATTTTTGAAAATTTCATTCAGTCCATTTGTATATGAGACATTGATACTCAGATATGATCAAAACACTATTCTCAATGCACTGAGCTAGGCACCTTATTGAAATGGAAAGCTTATTTTCTTTAAAACCAGAACGAGTAAATAAAAAAAAAATCTGCTGCTAAATAGCATTGAATGAAAATTCAACATTATGTAAATTTTTAAAATTCAAATTTCTTGAATTGAGGTGAACCCATATGGATCTCAATGCTTTATATACTCAATATAGCTTTGAAATTCATATTTCTCTTCGCTTTTACTTACTGTATGTTGTAAAGTTGAATTTATCAAATGGTGTGAAAAAAATCAATTGTTGAAAAATATTTGAGTTTTGGGAAAAATATTTAAGTGCAAATCAATCATTTTGAGTTTAATTTGTAGTTCAATTACTTTTTATAAGAAATCATGATAGATATATTAACTGAAATGACAAATAGACTATCCCAGTAATTGAACATTTAATTCCATTTCCCGTACCAATAACAAAGGGATCGATGCATGTGAAGATGCATTCACATGATAAAAATAACTGCTTAGGACGTTGTACAGTATTGAAGAAAAATATATCAATAACAAAGGAATCGATGCATGAGAAGACGTATTAATATAATAAAAATAACTAAGCATGGCCAATGTGCAGTTATTGAAAAGATTAAATTGAAATTCTTTTGGAAGAAATATTCATGTGCAAATATTAATTTTGTATTTAATCTTTAAGTCTATTACATTTTTACAGGCAACTTTTATTTTTGTAATAAGTACGAAATCTTTTGACAAAGTACCTTAAATGAATTGCTGCTGGACAGTATGTCAGAATCAAAATGCATAAAGAAGGCATTTAGTTGAAATGTATTCTTTGTTATTAAAAATTTGTCAGATTTGATTTGCATAGCTATATAATATAGTTCAACAACACTGATTCACTATAAAATAAAAACATAGTTTTAAAGAATACTAGAATACATTAAAAGAATTATCATTACAGATATATTCTTTGAGTTGTCAAATAAATTATCCTAGAAATTGATCATTGCTTTTTCTATAACAAAAGAATCGATGCATGAGAAGACATAATTATATGATAAAGATAACCGCACAGGAAATGCAAAATCGTATTTTCTTATATTTTTTCGTCTAAAAGTTGTGCAATAGATTTAAAAGTAATATTCAATCGATAAATTCGACTTGCATCATTCGGCCATGAATTAACTTCGATATTATGATTTCCGATGACCAGATAGCAAATTCAAAATTTCTCTGTTCTTCGAAATAATTCCTTTTCAACAGTAATTCTATTCAAGAGAACAGAGTTTATAATAAGAAATTAAGTTTTATCCTTAAATTCATTTCTAGTTATCAGCAGGACGACGGTATTTCAGATGAAAATATATCTTAAAATATATTTCGTCATCTAAATGTTTCGTCATCTATATATTTGTCAGAAAAATATTTCCTTTCAGTGTATGATACTTTTCAAAGCGTCCATGAATGTCATTGAAAAGGTTTATATTCGCATTTATCATAAATTGTGAAATTATTTTTGTAGTATCTGAAATTTTTTTCCAGAAATTTTAATATATCTCTTACAAAACAGCAAACAGCATGAACAAATACAACATCTGCGCTCGACAAGTGAGTATTCATTTTCTTCCTCAATAACATTTTTTTTTTTTAACAGCAGAGCTTCAGCTGTTCAAGTTTCCTAGTAAATATACTCATAAATGAGGATGAATTACTCATTCGGAAGACATGAATTTGGAAATTTATTATTTATGCATAAAGCTGTGTTAATAAAGAAAAATAATAGAAAACGCTTCTTTCACACCTGATGTGTAATTTTTCCTATGGACTGACACTATGATGTCACATCAAATGTGGAAGCTGTTCTCTGAATACAAGTACATTTGATTCAGGATACTGATAAATATACAAGTATTTTTGATTCGGAAATTAATTCATTAGTGTTAGAAAGGATTGTACTAAATTGCGTGTGATCGAAATTGATATATGTTAAGCGCTAAATACATTTATTCAATAAAAATTTCATGAAGCTTCTTCAACTAGAGATTTTATATATCATTCTGACTTTCATAGCCTTTTTCAATTCCTTGAAAATCTTGTATTATAGGAGCTTAAAGGCGGTTAACTTTTCGTTTTCTGTAGAAATGAAATAAACTTTGAAATTTTTTGACTCTAATTTTAATTGGGAATGAATATTTTTCGAGCTTCTTTGATGTATAAAGGAAATTTTTTGGCAATCGAGACTATTATATAATGCAAAATACAATTTCTTACTGAACAGCGCGAAAAAATCTCGCCAAGTCAAAGTTTTTTCATATAAAATGCCTTTTATAAAAGGCATCAGGTAAAGGTATTTTTAGGCTTTATTTTAATTAGAAAAGCTTTATTTTAATTAGAAAATTTTAAAAGAAATATAAAAAATGACGTCTCTTTATCTAATATATATTTTACACTTCTTTCTAAATTTTTACAAACTTTTATTCAGTTTCTTATATTCTGGTATTTGTAAAAGAATTGAATTCATATATTTGAAAAAAAATGATGGATATAACTTATTATTTACTGTAAGTTTAATTAATTAGTGTAAATACAAATTTTCTGCCCCTATTATTTAAACCCCTCATAATTTCAAACATATTTAATTAGATAATTAAAAAATAGAATATAGTCAGGATATCATATAAAATACTTGTATGAGTATCATTATTAGTAGCTTCGTGTATACAATTTTTTTATACCAGAATAACATTTTAAAGAAAAGAAATTTCAAGTTAAAATTGAATCTGCGCAGACAGTCTTTAAATCTTCTAAAACTATTTTACTTTCTAATTTCAAATAAATTCATTATTAAATCATAACCCGGATCCAATCATGCTCGCTGAAAGTAAAGAAGTAAAGTAAGAAAGCCAGTTTCTAGTTGCTTTTAAAATTGTCCATTACTGTGACGAACATTTTTTTTGTGGTCTTTAAGCTTCAGTTTCTGTAAATTATTTCTATCTAAAATGTTTGTATTAAATTAATGACAAATCATTTGACAGTCCCTAAATAGCTACAAACCACATACTGTTACGTGTCGTAGTATGTGTATGTCTTAGAGAAACAAAAAAATCGGCAAAAATTATTTTATAAATATTTTTTACTCATAATTTCTCTTATCATTTAAATTTAAATTCTATTCCAATGTATCAAAATAATAAATTCGAATCGCAAGCAAGATTATTTAATTGTGTATGTGTAGTTTTTCCCGAAATGTGAGTTGGAATGGTCATTTACTTTTTTAGTTAATAATATGTCGATTCAAGTTTTGAGAGACACGTAGAAAATTTGTGAAATAATTTATTCTGAAAGTGGTGAAAAACAACACTATAAAATCCCAAGAAATCGGGGTTTTTTTTTGTCTTTTAAAATCGAATTATCAATTATAATTACAATCCTCATGTACGAGTTAATCTTAAACGCATGTTGTAGTGTACAACATTTCGCTCTTTTTCATTGACTTCCACTTAACAGCATCATTAGATTGAATTAGTTCATTACTGCATTCTAATTCTACTGTTAATAAAGTGTTACACTTCTAAAAACAAATTATTGCTTTTGATCTCCGAAATAATAATGAAATCATGTATGTTATATTTTATATAATAACTAGTTACGTTAGATTAATATTCATAACAAGGTTAAATGTTGTTTTATTCCGATGTCTATTAAATTAGAATACTAGTTATGGAAGAATGTAGTATTTCTTCAAATCATAAAATCAGTTGCAACTATCTTATATTTAAATTAAAATGATTCACTGAAGCACCAAAAATGTGCTCAAAATATGCGATAAAATTTCCAGACGTTATTATTTCTCACCTTGAAAACTGTTTTTATGCTTTGATAAGAAATCGAGTCTAGCAAATTCAAAAGAATAAGAATTGTTGTTTTGTCAGCATAGAAAAGACTTCGAAGACAAGTGTTTGTCGTAGGAAAGACTTCAAATATTAAAATTTTTGCTCATTTATTGCATACTTTTTATAATTTCAAAATACATTTAAAACTTCTATGAGTTATAAATTAGGCTAAAATTAAGCTAAATGATTTATGTCTTTAGTCGTTTTGGGTTAAGAGGTCAAACGAATACTTCAGTGCACACATAGATTTGGCATTGCACTTCATTTCTGTATGAAATGTAAATGTAAAATTCAGTTTAATTTCACATAAAACAATGGAAAAGGACAGTAATAATATAAATGAAATTCTGTTAAAAGTTTGTGTTAAGAAATTTAATTTCGAGAGACAGTTGATACTTTTCGCTGTATCTGAAAACTTTTGAAGTAATTCTTTATGGTTATTGCATAATTATATTATGATTATATTTTTTGTTACTTGTTATAGCTCCCAGATTCAAAAAATAGATATAAAATATTATTATTATATTAGATTATTTAATTTATTCCATAAGATTTGAAAAATATTTAAACTCTTGTTAATAATCATAGTACTTCTATTAAATTCGTTAGAAGTTCGTCTTTAATTCTGCTTTAAATTAAAACGGAATAAAGTAGCTTTATTATTTTTAACTCGAATGTTTTGCCACATTTACCATATGACTTTTAAGGAAGGTTACTACGTTGAAAAGTCAATTTTTTATTTAATATTTATTCTAAATGTTCGAACATGCACTTTTTTATAAATCCGAATTTTGTTTCTAAGTTTATTTTTTTGGGAAGTTAAACTGATTTTTATATTTCCATTCACATATATTTTAATGTTATTTGACATCTTTATTTAAAAAAATTCTAATCTTTGATAAATACTAAACCTCATAAATTAAAATATAATGCCTATTTGTTATTCAGATTTTGAATAATAATTTATCAGTACGTTCTGTAGTTTTTGAACTAGAGAATAAGTAATCTATTCATTTAGGAATATTTTATAGTTATTTTAGAGCTTCACAACGTGAAAAAAAATGAACATTTCGTGTTTTGATCACTCGAACTCCAGTATTTAAAGAACGGATGGAAATGCAATTTATTTTTCAATTTAGGAGCTAAATAATATATTTCTGCAAAATTTTAAGCAAATCATTTCATAAGCCTCTAAGCTAAAAGATTTTTGCTTTGTACCTCTTTTTAACCACAGAAGTCTCTTTTTTACATTTAAAAAAAACGTTTGTCATTTAACTGGTATATTTCGTTTTCATAATTATTTTTTCAATCATTTTTTATGAAAATATTTAAAAAAAAACACCCCACCATTTTTCAAAAAAAAAAAAAAAAAAAAAAAAAAAAAAAAAAATCCAAAAAGTAGTCACATGCCTTAAATATAGAAATACTTTTTTGTGATTGGTTGATTTCAGACTTGCATTGATAATAATTAAAAAATAATATTTTAAGCAAAAGAAAATGCAATTTGTATTATACTAATTTATTGAAGTCTCAATTAAATTAAAAACTGCAATTTAAACTTGTTTCGTATTTTGTTAAATATCGAAATGTACATAAAATTCCAACTGAAAATATATCGCCTTTTTTTCTTAAAGAAAAGTCAAGCTATATTCTTAATTTTTCTTTTAACTCACTGTCACAGTTTTACGGCAGTTGTATAAAGAAGTTTGCAAAAATATTAAAAAATTAAATCGATTATTAAATTTTTATCAATTAGATTGTTAATTAATATTAATAAATTAAATTATTAATTAAAATTATAGAAATTTAATTAATATTTTTTCACACACAAAAAACTGCTGTTTGTGAAATGAAAAGTACAGAAAGTGAATTATTTAGAATTAATTTAAGAAAAACAAAAATGTTCAGAGGATGGAAATACACATCTCTAAAATACATTGGAATAGGCTTAATTTATCTGAAAAACTCAGATTCATTGAAAGCAAGAGCAACAAAAGTTTTATTGTCTAAATATTTACGCCATCCTGAAATCCAGCGATAAATATGATGAAAGATAAATTGCCCAATTATTTACCTTCCACTACATTTTTTTATCTGCTTGAAAAATAAAGACACTGATACGGAAAAAGGAAGTGCACCAATGGACTGAAATAATTTCTTTATTTTCAAAAACAAGAACAAAAATAAAAAATCATAGATAAATGATAACAGCTCAAAGCACTGAAGTCGTCATCATTTCTGACTAGATGCTGGGTTTTGTATGTACATTGCACTGTTGAAGGGTTTTAGATAACAGCAGAAAGTTTTCGCTTGCACATATTTTTTGTGACAAGTTAAAGATAGAGCCACGATATAAGAACAGCACAAAAAATCGAGCTGGATTTCTTACTGACGTGTAGATATCAATTCACTTCATACATAAAATTGTTAAAAACTTTCCAAAGATGTTGTGTGTTTACACAACTAGGTAAAGGTATTTTTCAAAGGAAATTTTAAAATTAAACCCATTCCCAAGGAGAGAGAGAGTCACAGCTAACTAATCTCTGAAAATCTAGCGGGATAAGAAAAGACTTAACTTCCTCAGATAAGCACTGCGTCAGAAAAGAGTCTAATGGCTCTCTGCCTAATGTCCTGTAGCAATGCGAGAAGAAAAAGCTTGTAAAACACGATCTTGAGCGCAGGTTAACAACTGAAAAACACTCGCCGGGGACTTGAGTTCGTCAGGAGAGCAATTCCGAAGATCAGAACAAGTTTCCTGTTCCAAACCCATTAGCATTAGAGATACTGATTTGTATAAAAATAATAAAACTTTATTCTTCACTACAGTGCTGTCTAAATTCTCAATAGGGATTTTATATGGCACGAGTCTAGGAAACAAACTCTTTTATCTTATTGGGAAATTTAACCTCGAGGTATGAATGCGGCTCTTGTCGACTGTAAATTTTGATTCCCAACCTCCTTGGAAGGAACGATGAAAAGTTAAACTTCTCAGAAATGAAATATTTATTAGGGTGATATTATGGCACATATTTACTGTGTAGGAAGGGGCAAATGCACAAATTTGCCCTTTACTACTTGCCGATTCTTTTTTTGGATGTTTCCAGGTCATGTTCAATCATGACGCTGAAATTCACCTATTTGACTACATTTGGTTATTGCTCTCCAGAGTCCTTGTTGATTATGATTGGGAGATTGAAAAACAGTTTATATTGATTTATATGACTGTACAGATCTACATGAGAATGGTTGAAATGGGATTCCAAAGGTCGGGAATGAGTTGCAAATGGAGCGGGAGTCATTCTCTTCGTAGAATCTCTGATCTGAACCTAGATAAGAAGACATTTTTATTTTAAATATATTGTAAAAATAAATGAACTGTTGAACATTTTATTTAAAATAAACGAATGAGAAAAGAAAGAAATAATCATTATTGTTCTTTAATAATTGAATTTTCATCGTTGATTATTGAATTAGAAACTATTTAGAGGAGAATAAAGTGGGATTTCATTCTCATATTTTAATGAATTCAGGTTATGTTGAAACAATAAATTAAACTAACTTTAATTTTTATCTTAATTATTGAACAGATCTGCTGATTTACACGTCTTTCACAAGTATGTTTGATAGAACTAATTAACATTCAATAGAATAGATTTTCTCAGAAGTAATTTTTAAAAAGCATTTAGCAAACTAATTATTTAATAAACGTAATGTAATATTCAATTGAAATATTTGATGAGTTGGATTATGACCTATTCAACAAAGAATAAGTATACAAAAAATTAAGTTCTTGTTTTACAAGAAGTAAAGTTATTTAATTAATTTTATTTTCGATATTTGCATTATTTAGGAACATGAAAAGGAGTAAAATTAATTTTGAGCTCTAAATATGTAGAATTTTTTGCTAACTGCACAGATCGTTGATTGTGTTGTACTCTACTGATCTGTAAAGGTGATCAGTATTACTTTTATCTGATTAATCTGCAGGCTTTTGTCTTCTAATAAAAAGTATTAAATATATCAAATTTCTTGATACACTGATACATAGTTTTCACAACGATGACCAATTATTTCTCAAATATGCACAACAGCTTTTAGATGAGGCATTCAAGAATCACTTGAATCGGGAGAGGCTTGTGTTTGATTCTAGACATTTTACTTCTCGTATACGAAGAGAAAATATTGTAATAATCACAAATCAAGACCTTGAGGTTATAGGTCTTTTTGAGCACGGAAAACACGTTTTTGAAAATATGGTTTGTGTGTATCGATTTTTTTCATCTCTGTAAATGTATACTCAATTCTTAAAAATCCCCTGAATTAGAAAAATAGAATTCGATTAGGGCCTTTACACTACAACTATAGTTCTACATCAGATCAGTCAAGAAAGATGTACCATCTCCAACATACATACTCAATTCTATTTACTATACAACAAAGCTAAAATCAAAGAGCCCCATAAGGTGAACGAATATGAAAAATTCTAAGTTGCACCATTCAGAATTATTTAAGGTTGCATAAAAAGATAAAAACCCGCCAGTTTTACAGCGGCTACAACTATTGTAACACGAATCACATTAGATGCAATAATTTCAGTCCCCCTTTGCCAGCAAGGTCTTTGAGTAACTGTCTTTTTTTTTATCTGGACGTCTTATTGTTTGGCAATACGATCTGTAGCTTCGACATCAATATCCACTTACCTTTTAGATGTTTAATATAGCTTTTTCTTTAATATAGGTTCTATAAAAATGAAAATTTGTAAAACAATGACAATCATTCTCAAATATTGACAACAAATTTTACTCTATAAATAACATTATTTATAGCTGTTTGAATCACAAGTTATTCTTTCATCAATATAGTAATTGAACATTTCTCACCCTGAGAATCTGCTTAGTTCCGAGAACCAAAACTATAAATGCAATCTATGAAATTTTTTTGGTGAATTTTGAGATATTTTGAGAAATTGGAACAAAGTAGATTGTAATCCAACCCACGATACCATAAAAAATTCTCATAGAAACTACTTCAAATTTAAACAATATTCGAAGATAATCAATATTTTAAAAATAATATTGTTGATTATCTTTTCACAGGAAAATTTTAATTTTTAATATTCATTTATCATTTGTTTTTACTTTATTCACATATTTCAATAAATTGAATTTTCTTAAGAAATCTGAAATTCGTTCTGCTTACGATATTTTTTGTCATTTTATAAAACAGCATGATTGATATTAAAAACATTTTAATGAAAATTTTAGATATTAATATAAAAAATAAATAAATAAAGTTTGAAACAATTGTAGTACTTAAAAACAATAATACTCTTTTTGATAATTTCATCAAGGAAAGAATGCATTTTAATAAATAACTTTGAAAAATTCAATTGACCGATCAAATTACTACTTAAATACAACATGTAACAATGATAAGAGTAATAAGATTTAAACAACAGAGCAATAACAAATAAAAAGCCAATTAGACCTATGCTGCCATTGTTACAACAATGAAAGATTACGCGATTGTTAACAATTTCACTTTCATGTGATCTTCAGAACAAAGTTTCATTTTTCTTTTTTCTACTTCCTTTATATAAATTTAAAGCCGACTGCATACAAATTACTAGACACTCTATTTTAAAAATTTGTAATGAAAAAAAAAATCCATTTAAAAAAGAAAAAATCGAAACTGTTTGATGAATTTGAAATCGTGTATTATTGACATTTAAATTTTAAATTTCACTGGTTATAAAACTTCTGATAAAGAATTAATACTTTTTAGTTCTTTATATTTTTTAATTTTTTTAAATATAAAACCGTTGTTTTTAAATGAAATCCATGGAGATATTAGCATTCTGAAAAATGAATTGACATTTCTACATATTTTCTTATAAATGCTATATGTTTCGATCTTAACCTGTAGAAAAAAAAAAAAAATGTGTTGGTAAAAACAAAGACTCAAGTGGTAGGGCTAACTACAAACAAAATTAAAACAGAATAATTGAAACTCATACAGAATGAATCAAAATACAGAAGAAATGTGAGAAATGCGTGGCCTTTTAGAAATATTTAACATTCAAATACTCTCAGAGATTATATTTAACGAGCTTATTTTCGATATCGCCACGTCCATGTATAGGACTTTTATTTTGTAAATGCAACAGTAAAGGAAACTTTTAAGAGGAATTAGTTTCAGAATAAGTAGATGAGTTTTAAAACCCTTCAGATAAAAAATATACAAAATTTTAAAAGTGTAAACGATTTTATGCAAACGAGGGAACGAAATGCAAACTAATTTATATGATATGCAAATGATTTTATAAACAAAAGAAATAAAATTTTCTAAAAGGCTGCAGAAAACTTTTCATTAAAGGAATGAATATTTTAAGTAACAAAAACTGCTACTGTCTTATTAATAAATTATAATAATGAAAAATTATAAATATAATTTTAAAAAATCTTATATTTGTTTTGTTTATTAATAATGAAAATATTTTTAAATCATTAAATATCTATGAATTATAAAATGTAAAAAGTTATCATTAATACATTTGGTTTAATGAATATAATTCCTACAAGCAATTTATTAGAACTTTTTGATTGGGACTATTTTAATTCAAAGAAGAAAAAATGTTACTAAGGAAGTATTAGTCATATAGGACCTTAACATTTTTCTCTTTAGCTTTCAATTTTCAAGTGTCTTATGACTTTACGAAGAACAATAGAAATTCATTGAAAAATGTGGAGATAAGAAGTTTCCTTCACTAGTGGTAATGATAAGTATTCAGACAATTATAAATTTTTATCAATATGTTTATCATGCTTGCGACCAGGTGATAACATTTATGTTTCAGCTTACATTTTGGAAAAGACGATAAATATTTTTAGTCATGAAAAAAAAGTACAAAAATTGCATTTTATTTGCTTCCTTTTACTGATTGCTTTCAATTTTTTTTGTTGTGTCTATGACATAGCCGAATCAAACGCATCCATGAGTCCTGATTACTGCTTCTGCAATTTGCTTGATGTTATAGTCCTACAGGTCTATCAATGACGGCAAGACTCCCATTTCTCTCAGATTAACACTCATAGCTGGACACTCAAAGATGTGGCATGGTGTCAGCTGCGTATCTGGGCAGTTATCACAGTTCCTGTAGACTCTCCTGCCCTCTCTGTCGATCTTCATGCCTCTGTGGTGGCTGGTTCTCAGCCGGGCTATAGTTTTTCTAGTGGATCTATCTGCATTTATATTACAAATCAAGTGTTTTGTTGGTATTGATTTTTCTCTTAGTTTAGATTTAGCTATTGCATTTGCATCTTGGATGGAAACGGTATAGTCGTTAATGTTGAGATTTCTGGCTTCCTTGGCTAATTTATCGGCATTTTCATTGCCTGCAATGGCAACGTGTGCAGGTATCCACTGAAGAGTACAGGTTTTGTTTAAATCCTGAAGATCATTTCTTGGGTGATAGAAGAGTCCCCTTTTGAAATTGCTTGGAGGGCAGCTTTCGAGTCGCAGAAAATAACAAGGCCCTTTGCTTGCTCAGAGGTTGGAAGGGCTTTTTAAGAGAGGCTTAAGAGCCTCCAAAATTGCCCGTAGCTCGCAGGTGAAGTTAGAGGCTATAGTTCTTGCTCCAAATTTACCTTGTTGAGGGGTATTACTTAAAGTAATTAAAAACACTCCGGAGCCCCCATTGGTGATAGTTTTATCAGAGGAACCATCTGTATATGCATGTACAAAGTTCTCTTTTGGAAACTGTTCAATAGTCTTGAGTTCCTTTTCTTTAATGATATCATTGTTTTCATTTTTATTGCATGGCTCCAAGAGGTCATTGTGAATATTTGTGTTCAGTGGAAGTTTTCTGAAGGAGATTGGTTCCTGTAGAATGACATATTTGTTGCTCTCAAGGCCTACGCTTGCCCTGATATCTCTATCGTATTGCATGAGTGAAGATCTTTTCAGTCTTGTCCTGGCATTCCATTCTTCAAAGGTAATGCGAGAAATATGTTCAGGTACGCGACTTCACGCTTTGTTGGTGAACTTAATCATATTTAGTTTCCTTCTGTTTTGAAGACTTTCTAGACCACACCTCTGATTATCTTTCCATTGTTGGTGAAAGACACTGCACCTGTTATTATCTTTGCAGCTCTCGCTTGTAAGCTTTCTAACTTGTTTAGGGCTGTATCAGAGGTATGCGCCCTGATCGGAGAAGCACACTCTATAATGGGTCTAATGAGTGAGGTATATGTGGTCTTTAGGTTTGTGGGAGAAGCTGCCCAGTAAGTGCCGCAAAGACTTCTGATGATTTTCAGTTTTTTTATAGCTCTTTAGGAAACTGTCTTCACATACTCAGTGAATCACAATTCGGCATCTAGAGTTATTCCCAGATATTTAGGGTCAGATATTTTCATAATACGTCGATGAGATACGATGATGAGTCGAATATTGGATTGCTTCCAATGACTTACAGAAATGACAATTGATTTACGCATTCATATTAGACACCCAAACTCTTAAATTTTGGGAACTAGAATTAAAAATTTAAGGCATGCATAAAACTTCTAACTTTATAGAAATATGATTTTCTATTATTCTCTCAAATTTTCACTTACTTGAACAGTTTCTTACATCTGCATTGGATTAGATCTCTAGAATGTATTCTATATGTGTTTTCTTAGTTATTTTAGTGATTTTTTAATACATTTTGGAATGCATATTATTCTATTCTTTAAGGAAAGAAATCAGAAGGAAATTTAATCACACTCTAGAATGGCCGGGCACAAATTAAAATATACGTTATGATTGAAATTCTCGAGTTTGCATACCAGAATGTGTCGATGCCGTGTTGATCTTTCTGAAAAAGCAAATCAAACACAAATCTTCAACAATCGACTTGAATTATTCAGTTTGGCTATAGTTCATACTCACATACTAAAGAAATAGCGGATTAAATATCATTTGTTTGAGTTATTTTAAAATATAGAGTAAGAGAAGAGTTCTAAAAATTATAAATGACAATGAATGATATTTGAATGTTTATTTCAAGACGCAGATTGAGCGGAAAGAACTAAATTATCATGAATTAAAAATTTCAATTACAAATAAAATTGATATTTTTTTTCACATTTTTGAATGTAAAATGTGAAAAATTTTCTTAATTGAAAGGTTTTTATTTTCATTTAGCATACATTTACTTTTAGTAGCAACTGCAAGTTTGAGTCTATGCCATCTAGTGTTTCAATAGTTACGTTTATTAGGTCTTGTAAAATTGTACAAGTCCTTTTCTTTATAAATGAAATTGGTTGGGGATTTTATTAATATATTAATATATTTTATTAAAAGAAATTTTGTAAACCAAGTAGTCTTTAATAGTTGCCATAAGAATGAAAATAATGAAAAATTTGAATTATTTTTCCCATCTATACGCCACCACCATCGAACCCACAGATTTAATTTTCATTTCTCTTCTCATGAAAATTAAATTTGGAAATAAATTTCTTTTGAGTGATACATATATAACCAACAAAGGAGTTACCTTTTTTGGCTAATATGAAGATCGGATCACTACGAAAGTATAGTCGAGCACTGAAGTAAAGGCAGAATGGCTTCCATTACGATGCAGCCAATACGCTCACCGCTCATGAAAGTTTTACTACCCGTCATTCGTATGGAGCCAGCTTAGCCCCTACCTTTATTATACTTACCTGGGAAGTGAGAAGTTTGTTAGTTATACGGCAATTTCCCATCCCTGTATTGTTCCCCAATAGTATTGCGATATATATGTGTGTGCGCGTAAGTAACGACACCTGTTAATTTAATTTAAATCCTAGTTAATTTCCTAACTTTTATTTTAAATTAACCGATGTTTCTCTATTCTAAAACTTTCTCTTATTTTCTGATCCACATTTTTTATTTAATTATTTCTAACACACTATCTAAAAATTGCTGATTCTTTTGTTTCATACGCCACGAGCGAAAGGATAAAATTCCTTAACCCCTACGCATCCCTTTTAAAGATACTTATTCCCTTTCCTCAAGTTACTAGCGAAGGGATAAAAATCCTTAACATCTACGCATCTCTTTCAAAGTGCCTAAGATTCACTTTCCTAAGTCGGCACGTCTAAGAAATTCCTATCAGAATATCATAGTAAAATCACTGAAGGAAAACGTTTCTGAGAAGTTGCGTTTGTGTTCTAGTTCGAACATACGTTTTCTGCCTTTCGTCGTTTTGTACAAATTATGGCTCCCTTGGTGAAGTAAATTGAAGTTAGTTCCAAAGGTTTCTTCTTTTCGGCCCCTTCTATGCCCTGCTCCAGAAGCTATAAAAGGCCGGCAGAACAAACCGGAGTCGATCGTATGATGAGTTAACGACGAATTAGTTGGACCAGTCCAGAGAAGCAAAAGCGTTAAGTGGAGTTCAAGCGATTAGTGGATTGAGAAATGAGCCATGCGCCGAATCTTGGAGACAAGTATTGAAGCAGTATCGAGTTCGTGTGTTGAGTTGCCAGTCGTATAGTAGTGAGTCAACAGTACAGCTAAAGTGAGACAGTGGAGAATAGCAGGCGTTTAGAGAGGCCTTAACGAATAGCTACGTGAATTCTCTTTTCCTGCTGAATTCTGTCTGGCCGCTTTGTGTGTTGTTGTGACTGTTTACTACCGATTATTACTTGTGATCTGCAGTGTGTTGCTTGGGTACGTTTCGGCTGTGTAATTATCGTCTGTGTATTCGTGTCTTCGTGTTAATAAACGCCATTATTTGCTATTGTGGCCTGTTGCTTGTGTCGACCATACACTCAATAGAGCGAACCATTCGAATTTTAGACGAATAATTTTTTCCGTAATAATATCCATGACAGTGTACCATGGAAATCTCAACAGAGGTAGTGTCGGTGTGCAAATAGGAATCCCCTATAATTTTGTCTTGAGGCCGTACTTGCTGCCTAAACGTTTGAATGGAGCAACGTACCTTGTTTTTCTGCAACACGTCCTCCCTAAAATGTTACAAAGTGTGCTAGCCGCAGTGTGGCTAATGCATGATGGTGTACATACATATTTCCCTTTCGAAATACGTATCATCTCGATGTTACATACTCCAGGAGATGGATTGGACGGGTGGGATTCATTGCTTAGTCTCCACGATCGCCGGATGTGAGCCCTTATGCCTTTTTTCTAATGGGATAGCATTAAATCATGCGTTTATGCCAATGGACATAATGGCGGATCTCTCTCATAGGTGGATTTCCGTCGCCGTGGCAAATATCAAAAGCATTTCTAGCATCTTCGAGAGCACCTAGAAATCATTTTCACATCGTTGCAGACTGTGCAATGATGTATGCGGTTAGCCATTTCCAAAAATTCTTATAATAATTAATCAAATAAATCTTTTTGTAATTATGTACTTTTTGTAATTCCATTGTGTCTTCGAAACCTGTATTCGTTTTTCGCGTTTTTCATTCTTTCAGTGTTGTTTGCGACGCTATGTTCCATTGCAATATTTGTTTCTCTTGATGTCTATTAGCAACCCTCAGAGTTTGTCGCTCCAGAATTTGAACATCTTGTATATATTGCATTGTATTACTCAGTAGGCTTTAATGCTGGAAGTCAATTTTGATATATACATATTGCTAAAAAGCCATTAGAGCCAATATGAAGAAGAATTTCAACATTTCCTAGTAATTTCTTCTAGGTATAGAATAAGAGAAACTGTTGTGTTTTGGATTACCTTTCCTATTTCACAATTAGAAATGCAAACTTTCATTTTTATTCTTGCTCTAAGTATTCCATTTTATGAATACCTTTTCAATTATAATTTTCACTATCTATAAACAGTAAGATAAAGAAAGTTTAACTAATGAAGAAAAATTATAATCTAAGAAAAGTTGCCATGATGCTAGATAGTCTTCTATCTTTAATTACACTTAATGGTAAAGTGCGTCAAAAACGTTTCAGAATACTTCTTATTGCTTGGAATCAATAAAAATTAAATTTAAATAAGATACGCTATTAAACTTGGAAATATATCACCTTTAAAAATATGCAAACTGCATTTGCATGAAGCATCAACAGCTTGACAAACCAACAACAGGTTTTTATTTAGTATTAGTGAATATTGCTTAAGATAACTGAACTCTTTGCAATAAGATGGATTTCATACCAAGATCGGGGTTAGTGATTTAAGGCACACTATGCCAATGGTACAAAGGTTTATGCAAATTAATTTCAGAACAATTCTTTTAGAACTTCTGAATTCCCGAATTAAGAATCAAGTTTTATGCAGGCATTAACTGAAAAAATGATATTTACCTTCAGGTGGATTCTATAGAAATCTAGATAGTTGCACCCATCCTTATAAGAGCAATGAGAGCATTCACTGCTTTCTAAAATAAGATATAATACGCATATTATTTCAAAAGTAATTGAAAGTAATAAATTTAACTCTTTAATGAATAATGAATGACACACAAAAGACAAATAATTGCCTTAAATGAAATATAGCTAAGAAACATTAATAAGATTTCGGATTTTTATTCATCAAAGTCACTTACTTGCCAACGCCTTCTGATGACGAACTTCTTCAGTTTCTTCTTGTCGATAGTAGTTTCTTGCTTCTTAACATCTCGCTAAAGAAGAAAGTGAATTCAGTGAATTATCTTTCAATGACCATTCACTATATTCAATTTTGAACTCTGAATTTTGGATTGAAAGATGGAAGAAGTATCTATCATAAAAAGAGCATGGTCTCATCATGGTATTTGGAATGAATTCCACCGGCGATGACTTTTGCAGCGCACAATTTAATTTAGAGGGGATCAGATTCTAGGGATAATCAGGGATAATGCAAAAAATAAATATCATTTAATTATCAATGGCAGCCATCGGTAAACGCAAGATTTTTATATTTTCAGTTAATCTAACGAACGAGTTTGCAGGAACACAGACTACTATTTCCGCATAACAAGGCTTGAAGAACAATTTTGTATAGCTCAAATGGATAATGTTGCCATCTTCGTCTATTTTTCAAATTAAATTTAATTTATAAATTACCTGGCTCATTAGTTCATATTTAGGTATATATAAAAAAAAATACGAAATTTTTTCTCGTGTTATCGTCTATATCAGATTAAAAAGTCTATATATTTATTATCGAAATACCTTGACATGAACTAAATATTAAAATAATTATTTTATATTAATGCTTAAAATACGATTCAAGGTCGGTCTAAATATGCCATTAATTACGCCACAAAGTCTTGCAACAAAAATAAGAGGCTATTTTTTATAAGACAAGCAAAATTTGCTATAGCACTTAATATCATGATCCTTTCAATAGTAAAAACAATGTTACCCGCTCACTTTGATCCTTTATTAGGAAAAAAATATCTAGCAGTTCACGAATGTTTTTTAATTGCTTTATATTTCTGAAGATAAAAAAAAGAAACCCAAAGCCTTCAGGTTTAGGCTGTGGTAATATCCATCAATTCTACATATGAGTACTTTTCATATTCCATACAACTTTTTCATTTGGCAAGCAATGTTATCCCATCTTGATAACTTCCATTCATTCAACGGGCTGGTTAATTGTATACAGAACTTTCGATTTCCTTTCGAAAAAAATTAATCACCAATTACGCTTAGCAACTGTTTGTATTGTTTTTCTGAATCATCGTGATTGTAACCCCATTTTCATGACAGATATTGTTCGTTTAAGTATATTCTGCTGCAATTATTTTTTTGCAAGAGCTCGTGGATTTGTAGAATGTATTTGAGAAGGAAAAACAAAAAACAAATCTAGCTTCAATAACATCTGAAATGACATTGAAAAACTTCATCTTACGCTGAAAAGCGTCATCGATATTTTATCTTAATGCGTTTGAAAAACTTAAAAATGCCTATTAATTCAATCAACATGGAAATTTTGATTAAATAATCAAGTAAAAAGTTACTTTGCACTTTGTTTACGTTACGAAATATATTGCATTAATTAAAAATATCATTATTATTGTTGTTATACTGTTAATAAATGCGATTTTAAATCTATTTCTATTGGAAAAAGTGTCAAGTTCCAACTAAACTGTGCATTATAATATCTTCAAAGATTATATATGCATTTATAATACCATTGATACATGTTAGAAAATCACATGACTAATAATTTAAAAAATATATGCTAATATTAGCGATGCACACTATTTAAGTTTTTCTTGCAAGTCTAGAACTCTATTGCTGATGACGCTCCTTTTTAAATCTATAAATCTGAAATATATTTTGATACAAATTAAAACTTGAGGAACTTCTTTAGAGGAATTTCTCCATTAAAATAAGCATCACAATTAAAAATGGTGGAATATGAAAGTTGCCGACGTACGTTTCTTATATACTGATAATAAGAAATGTTTGACGGCAAAACATTTCTTATTATCAGTAAATAAGAAATTACTGATATTGGTACTTACAATATCAGTAATTTTCTGTATAAGCAATTTCTTTTAATATCAATATCAGTAATTTCTTGTATCTATATATATACCAATTTTTACCTTATAGTTAAAAAAAGGCATATTTCAGGAATTGGTTTATTCAAAAGTAAAGAATTTTCCCGACAACGTAATTTATAAGGTTTTTTAAAAATTAGAAACCTGTTTTTATTATTTATTACTGTTAACTGCCATAAATATCAACTTAATACATTTTTATAGTAAAAAAAAAACTGCATTTTTTCAAACTTACCCTGAGCCATTTATGTTGAAGTGCTTGGGATGCATTCAGTCGTTTTCTGAAAATTTAAAAAGAATTATTTTTGTAATTTTGTATGTTTTTAATTTTATATAAAATTCATGCTATGTTATTTTCGAAATAAGAGTTTTAAAATTGATAATAGAGAGTTATCTTACGATTTATCTTTCACTAAAAGTTTTTCGATAAAGTCTTTGGCTTCTTCAGAAATGTCATCAAAACTTTCATCTTCGAAATCCCATTCGGCTCTGGTAACATTAGCCATTGTTTCCATGTCACTGTCACCCATAAATGGCGAAAGTCCTGAAAGCCTGAAAAAATAACAATCACTGTCATACAAAGCGTACCTTTAAAAGAATTTTAGAATGAGAAAATTCATTTGCGATTCAGTGACTATTTATTCTAGAATAATGCCCAAAATAGTAAGTTACATTCACAAAATTAAAGTAAGCCTGTTATTATTTTAACAGAAATCGAATTTATCTTATAAGGGAGATCAAGGAAATAAGGAATATATTACTTTCAGTATTTGTTTTTGTTTTGCAAAGAAGCATACGTCCAGTCTTTTTCAAATAATTTAACGCTATATTTATGGAGATCATTGAAAAACCTACAGGATTTCTGGAGCGTAATGTACAGCTAATTTCTTAACGATTTCGTTCAATTTTTACTCACCAATACAAAATATTCACGAAAAATAACTTCTGTAATTGTATATATTGTCCCATCATCAAGATAATAAATCAATACTTAAAAAAATTATATTTAAATTCACTTTACTCAAATAGCTAATCTAATTTTTTTTTATATTTTCAAAATTTTTTTCAAGATACATTGAAAAATATAATTCGTGGGCCTTAAAGTACAAAATGTATTCTGCAACTTTTATATATGAGAAAATTCATTAGATTGGCTTATTTAAGTTAAAAAAAGTATAATTTATAAACTGTTGAATCGCAAGAATCGAACAGCTTTATAAGAATCAAACTTAAAATTAAAAAAATAATCACTTTTCCTAGGAATTTCAAAAAGGCCTTTTCTATTAAATTTCCTTCTAAAATTCCATTCAGTTCTAGTAATCTCTTGCACCTTTCATAGCAAATCATTTCTATTTCTATTTATTAGGCCATTTTAATTTTGAAGAAATCGATTGTAATGTTAACATAATTGATGGGAAAAATTGAAGCATTTAGGTATCATTTTCAATGTATATCTATAGCTTAAAATTCTGACAGAAAAATGCTATAGAGAAAAAATTTGTAGTCTTTAAAACTTTGTGTCATCGAAAAATATATGAAATTTTCCCTAATATCTTGCATTAAAAAAATTCGTGCATTTGTAAAACAACAATGAAAATTATACAAATCTCTATCTGGCTTAATGCTATAAATTTAAGCACTTACTGGTCAATTACATCGATAAATCTCAAATGATATAAAAACTTATTAAGAGAATTATAAATGTAACAAACAACTCTGAGCCAAGGTTGAAAATAACAAAGTGCAATAATTAGCAAGTATTGTACAAACAATCCAAAGTTCAGACCCCGGCCTAGAAAAATTATCTGTTACTTTGTTTTTGTTGGATAAGAATTACACAAGACCAAAAAATAACGCTTCATGTGTTTTGTTCCTTCATTTTTTTTGTGTTTTAAGATTTGAAAAAAGAATTTTCACTTACAGAACGTAACAAATGACTCCGACGCTCCACATATCTGTTGTGTAACCTATATTTTCAAAGCAAACAACTTCCGGAGCCACGAATTCAGGCGTGCCGAACAGAACTTTGAGCTTTTTCTTGGGATCGTATTTCCTAGCTAAGCCGAAGTCAATCAACTTGATCCTGTTGCCCGTGCGACTAATACACAAGACATTCTCGGGCTGGAAAATAGAAATTTATATCAGATAACTCTTTCTGCTCTCAAATAAAAGCAGAAAGAGTTAATAAGTCAAAAACATTCAGATAAAGTATATCGAAAAAAAAGTTTATTTTTCTTAAGCGTGTTACATCTAAAAAACAGAACTAAGCGAATCTGCATATTAACTAGGCCAGTACCTTAAATAAGGGAAAGTGCTTAGTTCATGGCATTGTTTAAATAATCTATAGAATATATAGATAATCTACATGGTACCAACTAGGTGCATGTAAAAGTGAAAAAAGATTTTTGATCGAATAACAGCATTGCTTTCGCAGGTTTAAATTGGTACTCATCAGATTCAGTATACATTATATATTAGATAATATAATTATATAGATATAAAGATATTAGTGTTTATTTATAATATTAGTTAATATATAAAATATATTGAAACTTTTGATGCATAGCTTTTGATTTGACGTTTTATTACAAGCTGTGAGGAAAAATTAGGTGAAATATTAAGTTATTTATTTCATTTTTCAACATCTAAAACATTTTAAAGGACAGGAATTCATTAACGTGCCTGATATTTAAGAAAAAGGTGCAAACAAGTATTTTGAATGTAATTACTCATTTTAACGGAGCAAATAACGCAATCTACAGATTAACATATTAATATGCACATAACTGCTTTCGAATTTCAGCGATAACATATACATTCGACTATATTACTTGATGCGACACGATTACTGTGTACGGTTTCTAAATTTCAATCAATGTGCAACTCTTTTTAATACATCTTACAAATGCAAGCAAAATGGTAACATCAGTTAAAGTTAAGACAAAAATATTATATGAATGGTTTTAATTTTATTTATTTTTATTTATTATTTTTTGTATTACATTTCATAAGTAACGTAACTTATTATCAGTTTAAATCTTTTATTATATTTTATTCAATATGGATGAAATTCATTGACTTTTATTTATTTTTAGGTGTTCATATTATCATGCTTAGATAAGTTGATTAAATCTAAGCATGATAATATGAAAATGCCAATAATTTACTTTTCTTATGGCTCACGCTTGAAACCTTTGCTATAGAAAAAAAAATTATTACTTTGTATCACTGCGTGTTTTAAATATTTCGTATGAAAAACTGTAAAACAAATAATAATTTCGTATGAATAATATTGATTATATTAAAAAAATATAAAAAAAAGAAAGTGCAATCGAAGAAAAGGCCCTTCTAATAATATATGCAATGAATTTTTTTTCTCATAAACTGAATTTATTAAAAATGGTCTGTTGTTAACATCGTCACCTTGTCTCGGTCTTTATAAGCTTTTCTGTGCTTTGTTCTGGGGTTGTAAAGTTCACATTGATAAAAAGCTTATCAGAACAGAAAGAACACAAAACCTATTGGACGCAATGTATTCAGCCATTGAAAACACATACACACACACAATGTACATTTCCTGCAAAGTTCTTATCCCTACATTGCATATTTTTGTTTGTAAATAACAGATCTTCATACATAAAGAATCGTAAAAAGTAAAAAAAAAAATTAGTTGTACATAAATGACTGTAAACAGTAAAGAGGAAATAGTTTTAAAATGCATCTTGAGAATGAGATGTGTATTTTTTTAAAAAAATGGAATAAATAATTTATAAAGCTAATTATAGTGCAAACATCAAAACTGCATTCACAAAATGTGTTTGTAGATTTTTAAAAAAAATGCTACATTTAGAAGCATTTTTCGAAATGTCACGTAACTTTATTCCTGTTTTGCAAATTATTTTATAAACAAAAGACCACATTTTTTTTGCCATGAGAAAGGCAAAATGAAAGACACATGTATGTAGAAATCAATATCTAATAAAATTATATATTTCAGCACAGAAAAAGATTTATTGGCAAATAGGCTTATCTGTGAATCTGTCATGTTCGTCTGCTGTTAATGTTATTTAATGTTAAGAGTGACAGCTGTGAAGAATTTGAGATATAAAGAAAAAAATATGAATAATGCATATACTATAGCAAATGCGATTAATCGTTAATTAATAACAGTGACAGGGAACAATATTAATAATATCTGATTATAATTAATATTAATAGGAATATATAATCGTTATTATTAATAATAACCATTTACTAGTCTTAGAAATAACAGATTATTATTTATTTTAACTATATTTTTAGCTTTAACCGTAAAGCATATAGGCATCATTATGCAGTACTGGTTTAAAAATTACATAACTAACATGTTTACGGCAAAATGCAACACGTTTCAAGCTCATGCTTAACGTCAAACTCATTATTTAATTACCATTTAGTTTTGAATCAACATGCATTACCTTCATATCTAAATGGAGAATATTTTTTGAGTGCATATAATCAACCCCTTCGCATATTTGCCTCATAAAGATAGTCACAGCTTTCTCTGTGAGTACGAAATCTTCATCAATCACTCTTTCGAACAACTCACCGCCTTCTATGCTGTAAGAACAGAAGAGAGTTCGTGTAAATAATCTTTTAAATGATTGAAAAATTATTATTTTATTTTCAGATCATATTTTGATTCATCATTTCCTATCTAGGAAGAAAGTGATTCTTCGTTCAAACAGATTTATTGATCAAGCCTAAATTAGGTGAATATCAAAAGCTTATTTAGGTTAGAGTTTAATGACTTTTGATTAATCAAATTAGTTACTTTAAAATCGTAAAAGGAAAACTGAAATTTTTTGTCGATGTTTGTAGATATTAAAATTTATAAAATTATTGTTTATTAAAATTTCTTCCAAGAAGACTAATGCATTATGTTTTCTTTTACAATTTTATTTTGAAATATTAAAAATAAAAAGTTTTTAAAATTACTATTTAATAGTGTGATAAAAATATAATATTTACGCTTTCTTATGACATATTTTTCAATAAATTCAATTTCAATTTTATCAATAAAAAATAAATACAATTTCATAAAATTCAATTTCATTCATTTTCAATAAAATCAATAAATTAAATTTTTATTTTTATCATGTAATATATTTTTCAAAACAAAAATATAAAAGCATGGGGTATACATGGAAATTCGCAAACGATTTGTAATTTTTATCACATTTATTTTATATTTGAATTTTTAATAAGTGTTTTTAAATTTTTCTTATCATGGCATATATTGTGGTTTAATTTCCTCGTAGTAGAATTTCTAGCACCTCAAGCGTGTATGCTTTTATTTTGCTGCCCATAATTTAGATAATTTTTTTTGTACTTTCAGTACATTTATAAAAAGCGCATTTTTAAAACTATTTTATTTTAATTAGTTTCCGGTTTTTAGTCTTAAATTTGTTTCTTAATTCGTGCCACAAAATTTATAAAATCTTAAAATAGTTTTTTTTTTTTTTCAAAGTCATCGAATACGCCAATGGATGAGATAAAAATTTATTTAAAATCAATCGATTAATAGGATTCTTTACTAAAAATATTAAAATATTGCATTGACATCAGGATAACACAACTGTGCGAAATTTAAAAAACTTAGTACTTTAAGAAGCGAATGAAAAATCGATTACAAGATTTCAGTTTTAGAAACATGAAGCAAATTAAATAAAAACGTATGATTAATTAAAAACCTGCAAATAATGCACAATAAATTAAAATAAAACGAAAAAACTAAACATTTTTTAGCTTTATTTACCGCTTTAAACTTACTTTTGTTTTATTTGTTTAAAAATCGTGTTTCGTTATTTAATTATTATTCAAATCATCTATATTGAGCTAACTGATTAGCATATATTCTTACATTTCTAGAATCAGACACATAGTCTTTTTGTTTCGTTATTTAATTATTATTCAAATCATCTATATTGAACTAACTGATTAGCATAGATTCTTATTTCTACAATTAGACACATAGTCTTTTTGTTTCGTTATTTAATTATTATTCAAATCATCTATGTTGAGCT
This sequence comes from Argiope bruennichi, assembly GCF_947563725.1. Taxonomy (NCBI): domain Eukaryota; kingdom Metazoa; phylum Arthropoda; class Arachnida; order Araneae; family Araneidae; genus Argiope; species Argiope bruennichi. Next base: position 41,617,963 of record NC_079163.1, on the reverse strand, counting down.
AACTGATTAGCATATATTCTTACATTTCTAGAATCAGACACATAATCTTTTTGTTTCGTTATTTAATTATTATTCAAATCATCTATATTGAGCTAACTGATTAGCATAGATTCTTACATTTCTAGAATCAGACACATAGTCTTTTTGTTTCGTTATTTAATTATTATTCAAATCATCTGTATTGAGCTAACTGATTAGCATATATTCTTACATTTCTAGAATCAGACACATAGTCTTTTTTCCATCGTCAAACGCATCATACAGTTGCAGAAGACGAGGATGTTGAAGGACTGTCATGATTTCCACTTCCCGTTCCACATCTTTACGATCCTGGGGTTTCAAGGTTGTGATGAATTTGGCAGCAAACACCTTGCCCGTAGCTTTTTCGGTACACCGATGAACGGTGCCGAATTTGCCCCTGGTTAGAATACAAAAAAAGGTTTAATGAAGCAGATATTTCTCGTGTGAGTAGAAATATGACAAATCTCAACATACAGAAATATTTCATTGCATGAAGCATACAGCATACATTGCATTGATAGAAATTTGCATATAGAAATCTGTTGTATATCTATATGAAAATTTTTCCAAAAGCCAGTCATCTGAATTATGAATTATTACCAGTTTATTCTAGTTATCAGAATAAAAGAGGATTGGGGAAGATTTGGATAAAGCTCAGAAATTATATAAAATAACATAGAAAAAGGTTAACTTAAATTAATAAAATTAAATTTGATAAACACAGGGTGCAAAAAATTGTAAATGCAGAAATATTTATAAAATGTATATCCGCGTATTAAATTATGTATGAAGGCTCATTATATACAAATACATGATTTAACGTTACTAATTACAATATATACAATATTACAAAAACTAAAAATTCAGATTGGGTTTCGGATAATTGGAGTTCACTGGTGGATTATATTCTAAGTGGATTTATTTAAGAAGAAAATTGGAGGATTTTAGCAACTAATCTATACTGAATATTCAATTTTAAACAATATTGAAGATTAAACATTAGTAAGTATTATTATTATTTTAAACATTATTAAGATTATGATTCGTTGTCTGAACTGAAAATATTCAAATTATCATAATAAATGACTTGATTTTGTAACGTCGGATGAAGGGATGTACTATTATAAATCTCATGAATATTTGCGTTTTGATGATTATAAATTAGATTTAGAATTTCAATTATTTTTACCTTAAATTACATTAAAACTAAGCGTTAATTTTATAAAATCAAAACATCAATAAATCCCTTTAAATTAGAAATTATGCGCCATGCGAACTTGAGAGCAATTCATTCATAATACAGGGTGTTTATAAAGTCCCGGACCCATTTTGATGTTTAATAACTCATAAAATAATAAAGATATAAACAAACTTATGGCATTTATTGATGGAATAACTCATATATTTTCCTTTTCAGGTTTGAATATTTTTACTTTTGTAAATATCGTCTGCGCGTGTGGTTAATTTCAGATAATTTCATTTTCCAGTCTAAATATCTGTACTTTTCTAAATATTGTCTGCTTATTAATTGCATTTTTCTCTCTTTTTGTTTTTGGCAACTATTGCAATGTTGTGTTTACTTTTGATGTGTTTGTTCTATGTAGTACTTTTGTATGTGATGTTTTATTCGAGCGGATATTAAGGAGAATGCATACACCACAAGAGAAATCACAGATTTTATGGTGGTTCATAGAAATGAAATCGATAGTGCAAGCACAGAGAAATTTCAGAAGAATTTACCAAAAGATCCTCCATCCAAAAACAGCATCTAGCGGTGGAAAAAGAATTTTCTAGAAATTGGAAGTATCGAAGATAAGAAACGTTCCAGACGTCCTTGCACAAGTGATTTTGATGTTGAGCGTGTCAGAGAGACATTTTTACACAATCCTAGAATATCTGTGAGATCAGTGGCAACAGAATTGGATATGCCAATTTCGACGGTGTACAAAGTTATTAAGAAAAAATTAAAACTGCATGCATACAAAGTTCAAATTGTTCAAGTTTTGGAACCGAACGATAGGCCTAGGAGGATGGCCTTTGCAACAGATATGCTAAGGAGGATAGAAGATGCTGCTGATTTTCTGAAGAGCATAATGTTCTCCGATGAAGCATCCTTTCATGTTTCTGGCATTGTTAATCGCCATAATGTGCGCAAATAGCTCTGTGGATGCCGACATGCTTGTCGCTACCTGGCGTGAAATTGACTATCGACTTGATATTCTCCGTGCGACGAAGTGGGCGCACGTGGAAGTTCATTGACAAGGGTCATGAAACTTTTTGAGTCTATTTAACCATTTATGTTATTAATTTAAATCTATCTTTATTATTTTATGAGTTATTAAACATCAAAATGGGTCCAGGACTTTATAAACACCCTGTATTATTGGAGCTTAAAGGCTCATTACATATAGCTAATTTTTATTTCAGTTCTTTGTAATATTGGTAATAAAAGCTCTAAATACTAATTAAAGGAATATTTCTCGATATTTTAAAAATCATAAGGACTTCGAAGGTTAACTCTGTTGATTTTGCCTACACCTGTAGGCATATGTTAATCCCCACTCAAATAGTAGTAGGGATCAACTGGCAATCGAAAATACGAGTATTTTTCGTTCTAAAACGACAAAGATCAATTTCAAATAAATGAGTAAAATAAACAAATATGATCTGGTAACCAAAATTTGCGTTATAATTATAAATATAGTAGTTTTGTTTTAAAAATTTATTTGAATAGTTATTATTGGTATTTTTTGCTCACAAGTTGTGCAAATTTTTGTTTTAAAATACCTTAATATGTGTTTTTTTTACAGATGCTTTGTTTTAATAGATCTGAGCTGAAGAATTTCTTTGATCAAAGGTAAGTGATTTTTTTAGCTTTAGTAAGCTCTTAATGTTTAAGGAAAAAAAATCTAAGAATCTTTAGCTGTCTGAAATGGAGCTAAAATTTTAATTTTTAATTTTATTTGCAATATTATAAAACTACTAATCAATAAGAGAATAGATTTTAAATGTATTGGCTTTTATTCTCATTTTATTTCATTAGTTTAGAAGTGGTTATACTAGAAATGTATTCCTCCAGCTGGTTACCCTCTGTGTGCATCGAACTTTTGATTAACTTATTTTCTCCGGCAGCTAGCAGAGAGACTAGTATACTTACATCATTCTATTGAAGCATTGAATTACATTGCATTAATATAACAATGCATATAAAAGAAACATCATTTCATTTTTAGATTACGTAGGTCTAATTACAAACGTTTAATTTAAACAGCGATTTGAAACCGTTCCAGTACGAGGGCTATGAAAAACGGTTAATTGTTTTTGATTTTTACAGTACAAGAACTTCTAGATAATATTTCTAATTCATTTCTCTCCTATTCTTTTACAAATTAATTTAATATATTATTTTATTTCTCATATTATATTTTTATTCTGTTATTTTAATTGCAAATATCAGATTGTTTTATAGAAATGAAATAAAGTGTATATTACAAATCGGTATTAACTTGAAAATGCATGTTATCTGTCTAATTATTTTTATTTTGCAGTTGAAAAAGAGATCGCTAATATATAGATATAGCTAATTTTTAGATGTAGTTTTAGAACTTGCAATATATGCTAGTCTTTATAACCAAATAAAAAAATCCAGTAAACAAAAATGAAATCTTTTTTAAATGTTTATTTCGGTAAGTATAAAAGGATGCAAAATACTAATTGATTTAATAGTGATTTTTGTATTACTGGAAAATTACATATTTTTTGGCGCAATACTAATATATTGATTTTTTTATTAATGGCAAATGTACATATTTTTTGGTGCAATACTACTATATTGATTTTTGTATTAATGAAAAATGTATATATTTTTTTGGTGCAATATTACTATATTGATTATTGTATTAATGGAAAATGTATATATTTTTTGGTGCAAGCAACTTTATTTATATAAAAAAGGTCACCACTAACATTAATTCGAATTTTACAAGTTCATTAAGTTAAAAGAAGCAACAGGAACAAGTCGTTCTTCTATTGCATATTTAAAATTCAGCGCGATATTTATAACCGGAAAAGGAAGAAAATTACAGTAGAGTGAATAGATGCAACAAAAATAGAGAACTGTGTGGTTTTCTTATTTTGAGCGCGTACTTTTATCAAGCGCTTAAAGGTCGATCAGTTTCATTGCATCATGCCATCTAGAACAAAGTCATGATCCAATTTTGTTTCTTTGACCTACATAACAAAGGTTGTGCTGATATTGCCTGCTATCGTACTTGAACTTCAACGCAGAAAGCTCAGTCTTTCCACTTTTGCTTTTTTCTTGTTAGTTCAAAACACACGAAGTTACTTCTAGAATTCATCGACTGAAAACTTGCATGAACTCGTGTAATAGTATCTTTTTTCCTTTTTGTTACACATTTAAGATGGCCGAAACAATTCTCACGTTCTTTTTAAAAGCAAAGAAACCATTTCAAAAATCAGTTGTATGTGAATGAACTCACCGGTATTGAAACTATGATGTGTTGCAAATTTAGTACTGATAATATAATTCATATCTTCTAGGAAACCAATATCTGAGAGTGCCATCTGTGTTCGAAAATTAGAAAGATCTAAGAAATCTTTAAAAGAGTAAGATTCCAAATTCCCAAAGGAAATCCTTTTAAATTTTCTGTACTCTATGCCCTTGAGTATAGAAAATATTTGAGAGTTCAGATTATTTTGAAAAACTTCTTAAAAATAATAATGCAAAATTAAAAAGGCGAGGAAATTTTATAAGAAAAAGTTTCGAATATAGGATTTGCATTGTGTGAGTTACAATTTTTCGTCTAATGAATAAAAGAATGCTTAAATATCATCTAAAATTAAATTGAATAGAATATTCGAGATGTAATATTCTTCAAATGTGGTTGCACATGGAAAGAATTTTTTTTTTATTAACATTAACATCCCAAACGTTTGAAGTTTTACGAATAAACATTTTAAGTGACGTTTATGGTAATACAAAAGATTTTTTTTTTGAATTCATAAGTTACACGCAAACATCATTAAATATTAAGAGGCATTTGATACAATGAAACGAAAATTATCAAAATAAAATTGTTTATACTTCGGTGTTCAAAACATTTAAGTGATAATGAAGTGTATTGTGAAGAATGATTCCAGAATAATTTCTTTCACAAAATGACCCTCAGTTTTCTACACACTTTTTATTTTGTAATCGTTCTAGATAATACTTGAGAATAGTAAAAGGAAAAACGGTTAAAACCTATTTGATTAAACGTGAAAAGAATACCAATACGCATAAGAATAACTTGAAGGAATTTCACCTTTCTTTTATTTGTATATTAAAATACGTCTACTAGTTTATTTCTTTAAAAAGAACTTTTAATTAGAAAATCAATGTAATATGAAAAAATATTTTTCAATATAATTATTTTTAAAATTTTAAAAAATACTGGTAGAATATTAGGCAATTGTAAATTAATTTTGGTTATGTCGCATTTAGTTATATTTTGGGACAGGCATTGCAATTTAGGGTAGGGGTGTTGCTGTATTACGAGGGTGGCGGCGCCCTCCACCTCGGCATCTACGAATTTGGTGCTTACTAGATCCGCTTACACAGCAGTTCTTCGATGTGCAACCGACAAGGAATGAATAACCATAGGGGAGCACCCTAGACCTTTACTGTAAAGCATTTGCAATGCTGACTTCCTGGAAATTGGAAACATTATAACTTGTCTACTCTTCGATGACATGGCAATTCTAGTTTAAGGAATAACATCTAAATGAGTAGTCCATGAACTACAAGCAGCTCTAATCCAATTTGAAGAATGGTGCACATGATGGCGTGTCACTATCAACACCAATAAAACGCCTGCTCTACTATTTCGTAAAAGTCACTAGAAGAAAATCATCAAAAACCCTATCTTCTTCGAGGTTGAACTCTAATGAGACTCTGAAATCAAATACCTGGGACTCTACCTAGATTCCAAGCTCACCCTTCGAAGCACGTGAAATATATCTTAATAAATTCTAGACCAAAGTTCACCAAATCATTCCACTAATCCGTCTCAACTCACCTCTCTCCCTTCAAAAAAAAAAAAAAAAAATCATTCTCTACAAGCAAATAATTCGGCCTATACTTACCTACACCTCCCTAAATCTAGAATTAGTAGCAAAATCTCATCCAAATTCTACAAAACAAGATTCTTCGAATGATAACGAACACATCCTGACATGGTCGCAATGACCTCAAAAATTGAAGACATTGAAACGAAATTGCTTCATGAAAGTTCTGGATACCCCGAACCCTAAAATATATTTAACACTTAACACCATACCTCACCTCCCTTTATAGAGCTCATATGGTCCATTTCCAATTTGATATAACAACACACCTACTATCCTGCCCAATGTGACAGCATGTACGAATAGCCCTACACCACAAAGGAATGGTCTCTGTCCCCTGAAGCCACCATGAAGTTTCTTATAACTAAAATCACCTTTTGTTCATCTGCATCTCAACTGTTTCTCATCCAGCGTTGCTTTTCATTTCATTTCTTCTCGCCACCTTATGCGATCGTTTGACCATAGCTGAACTTCTAAATGAATTTCTTCGAGGTATTTCTCATTATTAATGTTCCACAATTGTTCAGGCTAAGTAGAAGCGCACATGTACTGGCACTCAATGAAAAGTCTAAATTCAGTCAGTATTTGAGGAAATCCGGTGTCGATCTTGTTACCCTTCAGTCCCGATGCCAGTGCGGCTTACCACCTGCCCAGCACGGCCCTATGCAATTATAACGGATAAAGATATTTATGCAGATGTAATTAAGCGAAGATGTCCGTGAATATTAATTTAAACCTCTTTCATTTAGACATTTTGTTATCATGGATTGCTTACTTTATCATACAAGCAAAGCAAAAGTAAAATTCGAGAATATTTACATTTAAACGGAGGGACATATTTGCGAGTTTCCGTAATGAGAAGATTAATAGCTTCATTTCGATGCACAGGATGGATTTATCTCTTGACAGAAAGTATTTTAAATTTCCTGATATGAATATATAAGAATTAAGATACTGCGTTGAAAAGAAAAATGAAAATAATTTATAAAAATAATTCATCGCATACATGAATGATATTGTCGTATTTTCTGAATGTAAATTTATTACACCATGATAATTTTCTTCAGAAATTTAAATTGCTGATAGTGGTAGAAAATAGCTTCTCTGCTCGACATGAATGGTTCCATAAACTGATTTTATTAACAAAAATCTATTTGGAAGTGTTAAAAAAATGGAGATTAATTATTGTCATATTTCCCGAATAGAAAATGTCTACGTTGTAAACAATTTTCAAATAAAATAATTGATTGGCAGAGAATTCTTCCTTTGATAAATATGAATATTATTGTAAAAATATTATTTTGTTAAAAATCAATCCTTTATTGTTAACTAAAATTTGCGCAGAAAAATGTAACATCTTCATAAAATATTTCTACACTAATATAATTTTTTTTCACGAAACATTAAAATGCTAACATTAGTATAGATGTCTTTTAAGCATAAATATGAATCATTCTGTAAAATTAATGTTTCACTAAAAGTCAAGCTGGTATCTTTTTTTTTAAAAAACAACTTTTGGAATTATCTTACTTTTGAATAAGAGAGATTACTCTCTTATATATATATATATATATATATATATATATATATATATATATATATATATATATATATATATATATATATATATATATATATATATATATATATATATACATATATACAAAAGTATTAGAATCAAGTTAATAGGAAAAACAAAAATCAAATAAAAATTAAACCAAAAAAATTATTAAAAAAATATTAAAAAAGAATCCGGCCTGAAGACTTTTTCAAGGGTCACCCTCAGGCAGGGATTCAAATAAAGGGATTTTTTCTGTGAGGACATACAGACATAAGCCTAATAATGATTCCTCGTGACCCGAAAATCCCCTGAAATTATGCTCAAGAGATATACCATTTATCCCTTTATTTATTTTTATTTGATTTTTGTTTTTCCTATTAACTTGATTCTAATACTTTTGTATCAATTCATCTGTGTTTTAGAAGTAGCTGCAATTGCGCTCTCTAAATACTATGAAGTTCCTTTTTGGTTTTAGTTTAAATAGGTAATAAATTTTAGTTGCGATTTCGAAACTGTTTTGTTTCGTTTTCATTTTAGTTTCGTTTTCAAACTTTTTCTTACTTTAGATTGGTTACTATATACATATATATATATATATAATATATATATATATATATATATATATATTTGCAAAATATCTGTAACTGAAATAGATGGAGAATACTTCCTTTTCTAAATATGGACAATGAAATAAAAAATTATTTCCTGAAAAATCGATGTTTAAGCGTTAAAAATACCGACGCGCAAAATGAAAAATCTGGGGACAACGTATTCCATGCGCTCAGAGCTGGAATCAGTCAAGTAGTGATAAGAAATTAAATTGTGATGATACTCGATTTAAATGATAAGATGTTTAAAAAAAAGAAAAACATGATTCCGTTTCGTCATTTTTGTCCGCCCTATTTCACTTCTGAGTCTTCATCACTTGAAGTTCCGTCATTAGATAGAAAAAGAAACCCAAGGGCCTACTACAGGAAACTCATGACCTACCTATACCATGCAAAAGAAACCGCTTAAAGCGATTCTCCGCATACTTTCGGGTTTCTCATTCACTTTCTTCGGTGGAAACGATGTTCCGTAATCAAATAAATAAACAGAAAAAAATAAAATAAAATTTAACCCAGACGCTTGTAAAATTGGTCACGAAAAGCCCCGGGCATTTGGAAACCAGTTTTTTTCTTCACTTCCTGCGCGACCTCAGCAACAGCTACAATTTCGTTAATAAAGTGGGAAAAACTGATAAATGAACCTAGCTACATCCAGCCTCTTTGTGGGTCAGTGGACTAATGTAGCAGTTCAGAGAATACAACTGAGCAAACGCAAGCCATCTCTGATTTCAGCATACCTGACATTCAAATAAAACGATTCTAACCGTTTTCAATTTTAAAATATGAAATTAATTATTTGCTCGAAAGTAAAGAATCACATATGAGATGTTCACCAGTGAAATCAGTTAACTCCACTTTTTGATTTATACACACATTATATATATTGTATTTCAGAGTAAAGCATTTTGATATGCTCCTAATTTTTTATATTCAGAATAACTTTATCCAGCAACAAGTTTCAAGGCTACTTAATGAAAGAAAATTATGGACAATTGAAAAAATATTTTTTCTAGAAGCTGATTGTTTTAACTCCATACTCTTGAAGAAATCCACTGCAACTTGCATGGCATTCCAGTCTATGTGCATGTGTGTACAGAAATAAGAGCTGAATTTTATATAATGAAATTTTACGTAGGAGGTTATATAAGATTCAAATTTTGCCATTAACCAGTCACATACGAAAAGAATCCAAAATTTTGCCATTAACCAGCCACATACGAAAAGAATCCAAAATTTTGCCATTAACCAGTCACATACGAAAAGAATCCAAAATTTTGCCATTAACCAGTCACATACGAAAATAATCCAAAATTTTCTCTCACAAGATGATTCATTCAAAATAATCAAAAACTGTATTTTTTTAAAATCGTACATAATTTTGTTCTAATGACTCATCAATGTTTTTTCATTAAAAAAAAATCCATTAGAAAAATCTATCTTCAACAGAAAAGTAACTATTATAGGAGTAACAGTTCAGTTGACTGAACATGTATGTGCTGAATAGAATTAAAAAGGTTCAAATCCCACGACATACTATTCAAATATGACTTTAGTTAAGATTCAGAATTTAATGTTATTAATATTAGAAAATCTTAACAGAAGGACCACCAGGTCTGAAAAAGGAAAACCAGCCTTTATTACATCCTGCAGATGAAAAGAACAAAGATATGATAGGCTTTTTTAAATATATTCCTCCTATTAAATAAGATTACTTAAAAAAATTAAAATCATATCGTCATGATGGTACTTCAAAAAGAGTTGATGAAGATATAAGTTATGTTTCTGAATAATCAATTTAAATAAACTAATAATAATTACTATAAGTTTAAAACTAATTATTATTATCGTAAATATTACTTTTTCTTTTGCCATATCTATTAACTCCCTCAGTCATGCCATATTCTTAATAATAATAATAATAATAATAATTCAAAAGATATGTTATTTTGTATTTTTTATAATTAATTAAATAAAGGCTGCATCTTCAATAATACATTCTACAATGTTTATTGAAATTTATATTTAAAAATGAATTTTTGAAAATAAAATGTTTTGTCTTATCATTTTTCTCCGTTTTTTGTTTTACAAAGTGAATCGATTCGAAAACGGAAACAGCAAATAAAATTTTAGGCATTGTTTATTTTGTTCGGTAACGTAACAAACTAAAAATGTTTGTGTTAGTTTAAAAATAAACAATAAAAAATTGACAAGATCTTTTGGTAAAAGTCTCAATTCAATTAGAATAACTGATCTTATCTTGTACAATTAAGTCGCATGAAATTTAACTTTAAAAATAACTCTGCAGAGAATTTATTTATTGGTAGCAATTTCATTCTCATTACTAATATGTTTTTAATAGTTATCGAGTACAAAAAAAGCATATGCTCTAAAAACGTTCTTTTATTCTGGATATATAATAGTTTAAAAAATTAAATACATTTATCAGATGAATACTTTGATAATAGTAGTTAATAGATGTCATTATATGATTCAAAATTTTTAAAACTGAAAAGAAACGTCAGAATGCTCAAAAAAGAAAACTCATCTTTTAATAAAACATTAAAATCTGCGTTCTTTTAACGTATCATTAAAAATTGGCAGCCCAAATCCATTTAAAGTAATCTAGATTAATACCACAGTTTAAAAAAAATCAGAAATCAATAAATAAATCTTCTGAACAGGTCAAATATCACAATACATTACAGCTACCTTATTCACTTTTTACTTTTTCCATTTTGATACTTGGTTTGAGAGAACCATTCATCTCGTTTGGTTTTTCTAACATACATTAAGAAAATGATGAAGGAAACGTTCAACCAATGAATCAGCGATTGCCACTTTTCAAATAACAATTTACACTTAAATTTAATTTTAAATTAAGAAACTTTCAAGTTGAATTTAAGAAATGATGTGTTATCATATAGCATAAAGAAGAATACATTATTGAATGAACCTAAGGAATAAATTGAACAATATTTCGTTGCTAACATGAAATATTTATAGCAGTAAAAAATGGATAAGCAGTTGCTGAATTAAAGAACAAAATTCACGAACTAATATAGGGCGTACTCACCTTCCAAGTTCTTCATTCAGGGCGTATTCAGTTTTAACATCTTTCCCTTTTTTCACTACGACATGCCTAGGCTGAAAGTCTGGTTCAGGGTCTATAAAAAGGAGAATAAATTTCAGATATTGTCACTATTATATCAAAATGTTGCATGTCAAATTTTACAAGACAATTTATTTATGCAAAATAAAATGTTGTTTCAAAATGTTATATCTCGCTAATGGCTCCAGCCATTGCAACAAAATGTACGTTTTGTTGTGCTTGGTTTTTCAAGAACGGCTTTATGAGATAATAATAAAAATCAATAATGGAACTTTCAAGTATGCGATTAATTTTTTTCTGTGATTGTAAATATGGGCACATTTCGGGACACTCTCTTGTACAAGAATATAAAGATGGAAAGAGAGAAGTAAGTATTTGTCTAAGATCAACAGATTTCTCAGTAAGATATTTAGAATCTAGGAAACGGAATTCATTTGTAGCAGAATGCTCATGGCAGAGTAAGTATTTACCATCACATACAAGAAATATTTAATCAATATCCTGTGTGAAGCATTAACGGAAGTATTAATCGTTATATTGCTCTATTTCTTAATACTTGAAGCAACGATGCTGAAAAAAACATGCTCTTTGCTCAGATATGATACATTGCTGAATTGAATTTGTATTCTGAAAATTTCCAGCAAATCTCTTTTTTTTCTAGGCTCGTCTAGGCTTTGTCTCTGCTTTAATGTCTTATGTTCCATTCAATTCAATGTTTTTTTTTCATGTGATATACTATTTTCATGCGTTTATTAACAACAAAACTGAACATTTCATTACTGGATTATGCAATATTTAAGACAATCTATGAAATACATTTATTGCTGCGAGCTGGTTCCAAATGCTTTCTATTTAACGCTGCTCAAAGTCTGGCACAGCGTCTCGGTGATATTCCAGACTTTGAGCAACGTTAAACGTTACAACAAAGCTCTAATACTGCAACTACTATTTCTCTATTCTTTAATCTGCGGGGGTTGGTTACCTAATACATGACTGTTCTGGGGTTTATTTCTGGAAAAGTTTTTAAAATTGCTAGCAGTGACAATTGTTTTATCAGGGAGCAATAGTTATGATTATATTTGGAAAATTCGTTTGGAATACATTGAAAATTCATTTCCCCAAATATATTTACAGAGATTTTATGTAATATTTAGATACCGAGCTCTGTTTTGATGGAGTTGCATCATACAATTTTTAATCTTTTTATCACTTATACATTATTCAGTATACTTTATCAGGCTTGTGCTATTAAAAAAATTTAAACTTCTTGGAGGACTTTCAAACAATAGTTACAATCATTTAAAAATACATTTTTACAACACTTTCTTTATGGCGTTTCATAATACAAAAATATAATTTCTAAAGCTTTATGAGATTTTTCTTTTTCCTTTCTTTAAACAGAGTGCATTGAATTCAGTGAATAAGTTTGACGAATTTACGAATCGAAGTTATGAATAAATTAGACAGAATTTATTGATAAAATTTCAGTGAAAAATGCACAAATATATACATTGAAGGTCATTTGAAAAATGGAAATGCTTTTAAAAATAATTAAAGCACTGAAAAAAATAACTAAATTTCATTGGTCGTATTACTTGACATTCATCTTAGATGAGAAAAAATGGAATTTTAATTATATTTTTATATTATAAAAGTATTCAATAAAATTCCAATATTCTCTCAGTTATTTGTTCGCACTTTAATTGTACATGAATCGAAATATATTCAAACAATAGCTGTGTACAAATAGCATATTCTTTTTCTTGGTTGCCGTTCTTTCTAACGTGAATCATCTATAAATCAAATTAAAAATAAATCATTGGCAATGTCTATTGAAACGGTTTGCTAGTTTCATTTAAAGCAATATCTTAAATGCACAGTGAAAAAGAAGCAATTTAAATGCAAAGCTATTTTTTTTTCTATTACCAGGTCAAATTCCATACAGCGTAATCAGTTAAAAATCAGTTGAGCCATATCGAAAGAATAATATGAAACATAACAGAAGAGAGAAAAATATAACCTTAACAAAGATTAAGAAATTTCAACCAGACTTCCGCCATTTTTAAAAAAAATTCTGATACGTATATAGATCCATTTGCATGTCTATATTATATCCGGGAATTATTCTGAAGATGTGGCCATTACTTTTGTTTCAGCAAATTACAGATGAACACGATAATGGATTATTATGCATCCTTCAAGCAGGAAAGCTATCCGGCTTTTCTTCTATCGCGTTCTTAAAAAATATCTTCTTGTTAAACACGTTTTCTTCCAGAACGAAAAATGAAGCCTATTAGGAAGCGTCGTTTCTCTTTCCTTCTAGAAAATAGGATGGAATGTTTTATTCGAGAAAGAAAATTATACAACAAGAAACGCGACTTTTGAGCTCTTTTATCTTGTTTTCTTGGAAAAAAAGAAGAAATCAATAAACATACTAGTGAACAATAAAATCTGATTTCAAACCATGACTATTACCAAATCAGACTATTGAACGCAACCTTTTAAATTGAGCGAATCAATAATTTTGAAATATTTAAATATTTTTTTTTTGTTTAATATGTTTTCGCAACGAAATTTTTTATACGCTCATTAATGAAATCTTTTCCTGGTTATTTTGAGCTATGACGGCAACTGATTACTGATACAAGGAGGCTAGGAATAGCAAATTCATGATCTTAGAATAGAATAGTGAAAGCCAAGAAATAAATTCTTTCTATCTCTGTTTGTATTCCATTACAATTTTTTTCCCCAAATTCTAAGGAACATTAATTAGTTGGAGAATATTAGTATATTTTTATGCGGGGATGAAAAATAATGGGTTTGATATGTAGAAATAACAAATGTTTATGTTTTTTTGTGTGTGTGTTTTTTTAGGATTTATAATTTTAAAAAGTTGTTGAAATTCTAACAAGTAATTGTGTAAATGGGAAAATGAAATGTCCTTTTCATTATAAAGATATCTTTTTTATACATTTTTCAATATTTACACTAATTTGAAAAATTAGAAAGACAAAAGGAATATTAGAAGAATCCAGTAATTTCATTAAAAAAATCTTGCTGATCTTTAACTTCATCCCATACTCAAGAGCTATTGTTACTTTTGCTGATGTTATACAGACAACAGAGACTTTTCTTTTGTTATTCATAATTAAAAAAAAATAATTTATTGGTTTTAGCTTTGTATAAGTCAATTTTTATGTATTAAAAATACTTTCAAAAATTCGTATTGGTACAGAAAATTGACAGATACATAAATATGCAGATAAGTGATCTTATTTATGAGCAATTACTTAATGATTTGGGATTTCTTCATATAGTAGAATAAAAGCTAAAGCAACACTAGTATTGTATAAGTTTTTAAAGAAATTTTTAACGAAGTGAAACAAAACCTATGCAAAGCTACATAAAATCTATTGATTCCCATGACGAAATCTTTTGCATTTTAGATAATTGCACAAATTCGAATTGGTACAGAAAATTGACAGATACATAAATATGCAGATAAGTGATCTTATTTATGAGCAATTACTTAATGACTTGGGATTTCTTCATATAGTAGAATAACAGCTAAAGCAACACTAGTATTGCATAATTTTTTAAAGAAATTTTTAACGAAGTGAAACAAAACCGATGCAAAGCTTCATGAAATCTATTGATTCCCTTGACGAAATCTTTTGCATTTTAGATAATTGCACATAAAAAAATAGACAAGAGAAATTATTTGAACAGATTTTTAAATTCATCCTGAGCTTTATTCAGATAAAATCTGAAGTGTATTGTATGATATTTTATGATTTAAAAGACGTTGGCCAGAATTTAAAATAAGGAAATAAAAAGCATATTATTTAGAAAAATTCTAAAATATTTTAATCTCTTCTATTAAATTCTTCAGACAAGATTTTCATTTAACAACTCTTTTATAGGCATAATCTGATGTATTTGATCCCCCCCCCAGATATCGCAGATACACAGATACACCCGATACACAGTCGCTTTTGGTAAACGACTCAACTCTTGTTTGCAGCCTCAAGTCTTTTTCTGGAGCTCATTACCACAAAGATATCACATAGGTTAATTATTATTTCAGGATAATTTATGATAAGTTTGAAATGTTATTTTGTGGAGAAACATTCTCCTGTGGGATTTTGGCTACGTGCAAGTAAGCCATACCAAGAATTTTTTTTTTAAAAAAGGGAGAAATTTTTGTATGAAGCTCAAAATTTCCTTGGCACTCCTTTTTCTTCTGAAATCTTGATATCAAATGAATCAGTTATTTTCGGCAATTTCTGGAACATAAAGAAATTCTTTTAGAAAATAAGAAACATTTTGCTGCAATCTTCAAGATTTAATTATCCTCCCACTTGAAACTGCCATGGCGTGAAGGTATGGAGAGGGATGTGCCAGCTCCGGTGTTGTCCTCGTCATCTGACAGCGGTTCAAAATTACGAGGTCCATCCCGAAAAACCCTAATGTTGCTTTAAAAAACAGGACGTTAATATAACTAAAACCAAAATCAAGATTTAATTATGAATTGATTTGATACATCACTGTTAAGAGCTTACACGACAGTAAGTGAAAAAAGTTGAAGAATAGTAATATTTTGTAAATTAAACTTTGTATTTTGACTCTATTGATCTATATTTTTCTTTTGTTTGACTATTTTTTCCTTTATTTCAAATGACTAAATTTTATCAATCACTAATGAAAATTAAGAAAAAACCCTATTCAACAATTTTCGGTGCGTGAAAAAGTAGAAAGACACATGCTAAAATAATTATTTTTGAAGACATTGTAAACTTTAAAAGTTGGTGTCAGGTACAGTTATTTATTTCTATATAGGCCTTTAAAGTATTGATCATTAATTTGTTCTGAAAAATTCAGTGTTCATCATTTATCTAAAAAAATCTTGTGTCTTTCTACTTTTTTCACGCAATGCAAATGACAATCGAAGGTCACCGTACAAGTAATTCTGTATGAACATGATTTATAGGGAACACCTGTTTCAGTCATGATCAGAAACGCTGTTTGAATAATTAAAATTTTTTCATTGTGTTATCATATTAATGTTTGACTTTCTGAGATTTATTTGTTCAATTTTATTCATATTTATTACGAATATTTCTTGAAAATATTTTTTATCAATATGTAATTATTATTTTTTGATGAGTAGAGTTAATTTTTGTAAATTCATGTTCCAAAATCTTGTCTTTTTCCTTTCCACATCTTAAGTAGAGAGTGCGTCTGATTCAAAGGGCCAATACCCTTTGAGGAAAAGTTGGCAAATAAATAGCTAAATTATAGCTAAATATTTCGTAATTGAAAGTAAACTGTTGGGTTAATCACCCAGAAGCGTAGTGAATTGTAATTAACAAATCAATTAACTGCGAACTGTGGCAATTGTCATTCAGAAGTGTAGTTTGGAATTCAAATGTCAGCTATATAAATCTATTTCAAATCAATGCTTTTTCGACAGAATACCAAGGCTTCTTTTTCATAGTTTAATTATTGTTCATAGTTTTTTATTTACTGCGAAAATGTTTATCAGCATTTTACTACTGCGAAACTGTTAAAATGCATACCCCCAGCCCTTTTTTTTTGTTGTTACATAAACATTACGTTTTCAGATCATATGATGGTTATTTGGGGACAGATTTTGTAATCCTGAAAAATGGTCAGATGACGAGGATGGCACATCAGCCGACAAATCTCCTCCCCTGAGTTTTCCTCCAATTTTTGCATTTCCTCCCAAGATGTTTGAATCTCATATCCATACATGACAGGTCTTTAATAGAGTCCGGCTTCTAATCTGGGATCCTCTAACCTTGAAGATGAATTCTTACCACTAAGCCACTGTAACCCCACATTATCTAAGTAAATTAAAAAAATTTATATATACCCATTATATTTAAAATTTAAAAAAAATCGTTCTAATTTTAGTCTTAACGCAATGCTGCTAAAAGAACGACGAACGAAATACTGTTTTAAGTACGCATCTCCGCCCCACAATTATGAAATCCTTATCATGCACGATTGTCCTTACATTATGAGCTTCTCTTTACATTAGGTTGGTATTTTTTATTTTATAATTATTGAAGATCTATGGAAACTAAATGCCATGCACATAAATTGAGTTTGAACAAATCACTTTTTAGAAACAAACTAATTACGGAAAGAGGAAGAGGAAATTAATTATCTTTATACTGTTTCGTTATTAATGAACGAGGAAGAATGAAGTAATTGGTATTGGAAACAACTGAAGTGCTAAGGAACAGCATTCATTCATTCATAACAAAAAAATGAAATAAAATAGAAATGAACAATTGTTGTTCACGCTTTAATATCAGGAATATCTTTCTTCCAACATTTTAATTTATAAATAATTTTCATTTTTATCTTAGCCGTTATTAGAATTTTTGCTCCTTGAAATTTATAAAATTAATATCAGAATGTTATATAGAATTATATAGGAATTATTTATTCCGGCATTAAACTCAGATTACTATCAGAAAAAATAATCTCAATTTGTTTTCGATGCCGACTAATATAAAACTAAGCATGGTGTTTGGTGTATTTATCTAAGTATATAAAAATTTTATACATATAGGCTGCTAAGTAATATTAGGTAATACCTTGACTGCTGTTTTCAAAAGTCAGTCATAAAAATGCTTTTAAAACTTTTTAAAAGAATTCATAGATTTTCTTTATTCATTCATTGCTTAAGCAAATCTGCAGTAACTGGTGGAATAATAAAATTAATATGATGCCACTGTTATGAGAGAAAACATCTCATATTGAACGAGTTTTTAAATACAATTAATAAAGCGTTTTTCTGAACTTTTTAGAAATTAAGTATACTGCATTCGTTGTACAATAATTGTACAATGCATTCGTTGTACAATACTGCATTCGTTGTACAATAATTGTACAATACTGCATTCGTTGTACAATAATTGTACAATGCATTCGTTGTACAATACTGCATTCGTTGTACAATAATTGTACAATGCATTCGTTGTACAATACTGCATTCGTTGTACAATACTGCATTCGTTGTACAATACTGCATTCGTTGTACAATAATTGTACAATGCATTCGTTGTACAATAATTGTACAATGCATTCGTTGTACAATACTGCATTCGTGTACAATAATTGTACAATGCATTCGTTGTACAATACTGCATTCGTTGTACAATACTGCATTCGTTGTACAATAATTGTACAATGCATTCGTTGTACAATACTGCATTCGTTGTACAATAATTGTACAATGCATTCGTTGTACAATACTGCATTCGTTGTACAATAATTGTACAATGCATTCGTTGTACAATAATTGTACAATGCATTCGTTGTACAATAATTGTACAATGCATTCGTTGTACAATAATTGTACAATGCATTCGTTGTACAATAATTGTACAATGCATTCGTTGTACAATAATTGTACAATGCATTCGTTGTACAATAATTGTACAATGCATTCGTTGTACAATAATTGTACAATGCATTCGTTGTACAATAATTGTACAATGCATTCGTTGTACAATAATTGTACAATGCATTCGTTGTACAATACTGCATTCGTTGTACAATAATTGTACAATGCATTCGTTGTATAATTTGGTGCACGTCTGGACCAGAACAAAAAAACAAGGCGTAAAAGCAATTCTTCTAAAGAAAGAATTATTGGTAACTGTCTCTGAAAACGCTAAGCAAGGAAACGTTTATCTCCATTTCCTCTAACAGACACTATGGCTTACTGGAAGATCCTCGCTTCCGGAATCAGAATGTCTCGAATTTCAAACCCAATTTTGCTTCAAAGATTTGACATGGAACTCGATAAATTTCTTGTGAGTCATACACCCTTACGATTCAAAGTCACGATATCTATTTCTTATTTGCACCTGCCCAATTTCCAAAAAGCTCTTTAATCCAATCTATCAATGAAAATATAAAATAAAGAATCTGACATAATTATTTCCTTTTGTGTAATAGATTGCCTTATTTTTTCCCCATTTTTTTAATCGCAAGAATTTTTTAACAGAGAGTAGACTGATCTCGATTTTTATGAATAATCTGTTTTAAAACATTTGATAAGTGAAATCAATCGTTTTGCCTTACGAAATAAATGTAAGCTGCACGAAAGCAAGAATTTTACAACAAATCTAAAAGACTTACCATCAAGATCTGTCTCGTCAACATAGATTGACATTGTTTACAAGAAGAGTTTGAAGATACGGCAATCTGAAAATATAAAAGAAGTGTCACGAAGAGTTTTAACTAAACATAATTATTTTATTAAATATGCATTTCATTTAAATAATTTAGAGATTTTGAAGGAAACAAGCATGTTTGACAATGAAACGTGCATTTTAAAATCTTGCAGAATGATCTTTTACATTATGCCTAAGAATATTCACATTTTTTGAAATCTTCTATAAAAATCACTTCGTGAAATACTAAACGTGCTAGAATACACATCACAAACGTATACATATTCCGAAACTTCATTATCATTAAACTACGACATTTCTCTGAAAATTGCATGTTAGAGCAAACTTGTGTGTCAGTTGCTCGAAATATGGAATAATGCTTTTTTATCGTATATATGAATTCTCCATCTGAAAAATTTCTTAAATCGCTGTTCAGATGAAACGTTTGCAAGAATTAGCAGTTTTGAAATGAAACGAATTACTAGTTATATGTAATAGTATAATAATATATTATAACATAATGCTGCAATATAATATTCCATATATACCAGCCAACGGAAATCACTACAGTAAAAATAAACAAAAATTCCAGAAGATTAAAGATGATGATTTACTGAGACAGTTTTTAATCAAAGTTCCCCATTTTGCCTATTAAATTAACAATATATTAAAAATGTACCGTTTTGAGGCTTCTACACCTTCTAATTCCTTAAGGATCGACAAATTTCTTGTAACCTATCAGACAGTTGATCTCAGAATACTGAAATAAGTGAATTGCCAAATAAAATTAAATTGGTTCAAGCTGCCGAAGTTTCTGCGAAATGTCACAATTATTATAAACATATTGGACATTTTCAAAATTTTTTTTTATTTTAAACCTGCCTTAGAAATTTTGTCAATTTTTCTTTGTCAGTGTGTGAAAAAAAAGTTTTAAAACACTCTAAACCTCACCCAACCACCCACCAACACCAACACACACACACAAACACTCACGCACACACACAAAAAAAAAATCACAAAATGCTAATTGATGATTTGAGATGCCTTTCTGAACTTTGGAAAAGGCTTATAAATTGCATTACATCTTTAAAACCATTATTTTTTCTACTTAAATTTTTGATACAGCAGATAGACACGTTTTTTTTTAATATTAACTTATGAATGCCAAAATACATTTAAAAATAAAAAGCATTAAATTAAGTGGAAACAATAAGCAAATTTTCATCTTTATATAAGCCAGTGAAATATTTTCATAGAAGAGATATATTTTCAACAATGTGAAAATATTTTACTCTTGACAAATTTAATATGTATTAACGCAAATTACCAGACTGTCTAACGCGGAAACCAGACAAAATCTGGAGACTGTTCAAGATTTCTCAGAATTTCTTTGACCTTGAGGCCAATCAGGAAATTCTGTTAGTATTTATTACATCCATATAAGCGTCTGTGAGAATATAAAAAATTAATTGTACACTAACAAGCATTTAACTCCTTGCTCACAGCTAGTGACGAAACTCTTGATGGGTCATTTTCAGCATTTAATGATAGCTCAGTCATCAAATACAGGGCAAGGAATTGATCTATGTAGCCTTCAGGAAACAAAACAGCTCGTTTAAAATTAACCGGTTTTTCTTTTACATGAATAGTCCTTGATATAGCATCAAACTTGACATTTGTATGACAATATTATTCTTTGTTCTGATTTGTGTATCGGTTAATGAATTGCAATCTGAGACGAAATTCCTAATTAGTTGTTTATTTCCTAAAATTTTCGGATTGCTCTCGTCGAAATTTCCCATTTTAGTGTTTTATATGAGGGAGAGAAAATGGTCAATAACATAAAAATATCTTATCATTTTAAAAGTCAATTTCAATTTATGCTAACTAATCAGAGGCTGCCTGTTTTTTAGTAAGCGTAGTTATAATATTTTTCGAAAATAAATGTTATTTAATTAAAAATTAATAATGATAGAAATATTTGGAGAAGGATTCAGTTTTAACAAAACAATAAAATATTTAAAGTATTGTCACAATCATAAGGTCAGTACAAAAAAACAAAACGAGCCTAAGTTTTAAAAATGCTTTTAATTTACATATACAAAAGATTTTTGTTTCATATATATATTAAAGAGATTAAAACATAGGAATTTAAAGCTATATGTAACTATAGCTGTATATAACTATATGTAAAACTTGAGGTGTATAAGCCTTAATATATACTTTTGGTAAATGATTAGGAAAGACATTCTCTTCAAATCATAACTTTATTCTTCTTATTAATGATTAAGTAAAATGTTCTTTTTTTAGCAGCTATTGAAACTTCTTTCTTTAAATTATATCGAAGAACTCGATCGACATGCTCATTACAGAGATGCAATATTCAAAAAAAGGAGAAAGTGACCAGAGCTTATATAAGTTCAAAAAGGAATTTTACTGATTCGTGATTTTCACGTGATACTGAAATTCATCGCAGGGGAGTCAAAGTTAGGTAGTCAGTCCCTCAGAAACGTTAGAAAGTAAGATCCACGTACAACTCAGAAGTTAAAGTGGTTTGGATTCATGTGGTTGGAAAAAAATATTTTAAGAAAAAAGCGCATAAAAGGAATTTGTTATATATATTACAAGCACATCAAAATAAATTGATACATATTGCCAATATTACTTATGATATTCTTGCCAAATGTTCAATGTCCATATCTGCTTAGATAAGAATTTCATATTGCTTTAAATGCGATTTGCTTTATTATGGTCTATACACCATTCTTGTTCATATGAAATTTCTATGTTCTTAAGGTAATGAAATCCATAAATTTGAAAATATGTGATCTTAGTATAGTCAGGAGATAGACGCCATTTGTAAAATGATGTATAGATTGTCTCAACTGTCTCACAACTTTATTCATTAAACGGAGATAACAAAGCTTATAGGCAAAGCTCACAGTCTTCAAAATATAAAAACATTACAGGAAAATTACTACATGTAATACATTATCAATCGGTGCTCAAGGATTATTTCAATAATCTGTGTCATCCAAATTATCTAGCCCTTGAGCGATCCAAGGCGGCTAAATTTTTCATCGATGTGAACTTTCGTACATTCCCAAGTGAGTGAGAAAATATTTGTTCTTTAGGAGATAAGCCACAGTTTTCTCAGCTTGCCGCTTAAGGATATTTTTCATTTCCTATATTTGAATCTAAATTTAACAATACCTTTCCATATATCTCTAAATGGATAATCATTTTGTTTTATAAGCTTGCGATTCCTTTATTTAATGATAAGTATTAGAATGTGACTAATTTTTTAAATATTCGTTTTTTCTACTAATTTTGAAAATATTTTGAGAATGAGACTTCAAGTCTCATTATTTAAGATTTCATAAAGCTTGTCTGAAATGCTGTTATCATTTAATATACTTCTCCTTATTACTGTTAGACACTATCTGACAATTTCATGGGGCCGCGGAGGCCTGGTGGTAAGATCTCGGCTGCGGGACCGGAGGGTTTCAGGTCCGAGGCTCGATTCCACCGAAGTACCGTCGTGTAAAGGAGTCTGTTGCACGTTAAATTCGTCAAAGCCAAACATCCTCCCACTGGTGCGGTGCGGTGTGGTGTGGTGTGGAGAGGGGGGTGCCAGCCTCGTCATCTGACCGCGGCTCAAAAATGCGAGGTCAGTCAAAAAATAGCCGTAGTGTTTCTTTACAACGGGATGTTAATATAACTAAACTGATAATTTCACAAAAAGTTCAATCGGAAAGATCGCATGAGAACACATCGAATTTTCTAGATGTTTCAATTTTAAAAAATCCTTGCAAGCCAAATAAACATGGCTTTTTTTTAAAGACTTCGCTTGTTTGGAAACCTTTAATAATTTTCACATAGTTAATAGCTGAGCTTGTTTTTGCATTTCTTTATTACTTATGCCGGGTTTATTTCTCATTTTCATTTTTTTGTGAACATATATTGGTTTGAAAGGGATCGGTAGTCGAAATGCTAATCCAAACAATGCGATGTAGCGTTTAAACTCAACTCATTAAAAAAATGTTGACACATGAGCATATATTAGACATCACTGCATCATCGCTTTACGATGTTTCTTATATTTTCTTCATAGATTATTTGATAATATAATTGTAGCTTAGTTTAATTTTAGCTAAGTTATATTAACAATTTAAAAAAAAAAAAAAAGGACAATTTTAGGGCGGATATCTTAATTTTGAACTTTGGTCAGATAACTCGTATAACTGAGCCTGCACCTCTCACTTTAAAATTCTTCAATACACCAACAGCAGAACATTCGACCATCCTTAGATATTACGTACATTAGGTCCGTAAGCCTGGTAGTTCTAATGGATGATACAGTGCCACAATACTATTGGGATATCATAAAAATGACGAGAGACAAATTTTTTCATATCCCGCAACTATTTTTCTTGCTCTTACCGAACATTCCTCCGATACTTGTGTTATCGGATGAATAAAAGTATCCACGCTTGTATTAAATGGCATGACAACAACATGGCTTATTAGCCACCGCAAGATATTTTGTTTTATTATTATGTTTAATTAGGGGTGAATGAGTTATATAAAGTTTAGTAAATATGACATGAAAACATACACTTGTCAACAATAAGAATTGTTGTTATAACATGGATATAACACTATTAGTTATTACTTGGATATTGTCCAATCCGAAAATTGTTACTACGAAACAAAAAAAATTACTAAATATTTTTCTCACTTTGTGTTAAAAGTTAAGATTTAACCAAGAAGAATCGGCCTGCGATTTGACGCTCAGATGTATTCATTTTTCCTATTTGGTAAGCATGATTTCTTAAATTTTTCTGCACATGGAAGGAACAGAAATATAATGATGACCATAACTATATAGAATAATTGCTGCGAACTTATTCTAAAATGAATCATAATGATGACATTTCTTCATTATTTCAAACTTCTGTTAATTACTTTTCTTTTTACCTACACTACTTACCAGCCCATTTTATTGTTAGCGAATGAATAGAATACAGCCTACATCATTGAATGGTGGATATGTAGGTATTGTTGACTTAAGCTAGCAATAATGACAGTTGTCCCAAGCCTACATTATTCAATGGTGCTGCTAACGTATGCGAGCAATAATGTCAGTTGTCACAAGCCTACATCACTGAATGGTGTTGCTAACGTATGCGAGTAATAATGACAGTTGTTTTGGGACAATTAATGTATAATTCAACAACATTAATACTTTGATAATGAAACCAACAATCTCTTTCTGAATATTAGAATTAAAAGAAACTGAAACCAGGTATAGCTATCAGAATGAAAAAGTTTTTTACGGACTTATTGCTTTCAAGTATAAACCATTATTATTTGTAAATGCATTTTCTTAATATTTGCAAACTTTCTATTTATGAATAATTTTTTTTTCAGATTTTTCTTCAGAAATGAAAAATATCTTTAACTATTCGTTATCAACTTTTTGTATAAGCATAATTAAATTCGCCTTAGCTACGCTAATCATAAAATTTTCTGAAGTTACCTGAAGCGTTAATCATCAACAGTCACGGATATGTTTTATAAAATATTACAGAAATAATTTTTAGAACAAAACTATATTTAATTAAACTTCTTCGATTTAATTCCCGTTCTACGAGTTTTTAATGATTTTTTTTCTGTGCATAGTTCTGAAAGCTTATTTTTTATGAATTTCAATACAGAATAAATAAATTATGCAAAGTTTGAGTCCGGAAAGCGGAAGTGAATTCAGTTCAAAAGCTGTTATGCGAATTATTTGAGGTATAAAAATACCAAAAGGAAATTCTTTTTGGATTTAAAACGTATAAAAGAGATTATTATAATGAAAATTGTGTTCCTTTAACTTTAAAAAGTTCATTTTATATAATTTTTCTTTAATGAGGCTTCTGATTACAATATATGCAGAATGCTTTTTAAATAGCTTTGCTTTTCCGTAAAGTTTTTATACTTTGGTAAATTTAGCCCATAAATTTAATAAAGTCATTTTTAATTTATTTAATTTTATTTTTTATTTAATTTTTTAAACTTTAATAGTAGAATAAAAAGAAAATAATATGTTTTCGACAGTGATTATCAGTAGAATCCAAGGAGGGAATGTCCACATTTTTAAAGATCTTCATTAAGAATAATTTCCTGACTCTGTATGTCATTAAAGGAATTAAATTTGAATTATTAGAAGACTTCTAGTGTCACTAACCCATCCTTGATATTTTTTTATGTCGAATCTAATTATTGGTTTTCATGAAAAGATGGGTCAGCATTATGTATCATCTGATATAAGACGAGTTCATATTTATAATTTTCCGATGTCAGCACAGCCATATTTATTAAATATTATTCCTCCATTTCATACCCCTCCCCTCCTGAAAATGCACTTCAAAAATGTCTTTTTGAAGTCGATGGGGAACCGCCAATTCGTTTGAGCCAGGCAATATCAGATATATAATTACATTTTTTCCTGACATGACAATCATAGTTATACGTACAAGTGGATATTGCTCAATAATTGTTTGCATTTACATAAAGCAGAATACAAAATAGGAATTCTCATAAAGCAGGATATAAAATATTAGAAACATAATTAGATCTTTTCCTGATATGGCAATCGTAATTATATGTGCAAGCCGATATTTTTGAATAATTGTTTGCATTTATAATAAAGCAGGATATAAAATAGACAAGAATAAAGTCACTTTGCAACAAAAATTGTCTTTAGAACTGTATCAATAAAGAAGGGAGTTTTTAATAATGGATGGGAATTGAGCTTCCACTATTTCTTTAATAAATGCAAAAATTCTACACTTACGAAAAATGTATCTTCTGATGTATCAACATTTATAAGTGAAGTAGGTAATGATACCTTTTTCTTAAGCAAATTTACTTTTCTCAACGTTTCCAAGAGTTTGAGATCCAATTTTTACACATTTTCATCGGTAAATTCCTTAGGATCTTTCTTCGGAGTAATGTGTGATTTTAGTTGAAAAAAGCTCAGTATCTGTGTTGCAACATGAGAATTAAATATGGTTAAGGAAAATAGAAAGAAGTTTTCCCTTTTAGTATAATTTTGGATGAAAGAATGTTAAGAATAAATATTAAATACTAATTTAAGAATAAAAGAAAAATTTGCATAAAATTCTTTTATAAATTTTTTATCGATATATTTATTACAAAAAATACAAATAATTATTATGATTCTCTTTTAAATTAGTTGGTTCATTGGCATGTTCATTAGTTTTATTGGTACACAGCTTATTGGTGAAATTTTTTGACAGGTGAAATGGACCTAATTTTGTGGTCATAGTTTAATAAATCTATTAAGATTTTTATTGTTCGATTAATTTCATTTTGGTGATATTTAATTATATTTATTCAAGAAATCGTTTGATTATTTTTATTCAATTGTTATTATTAATAAAAATGAATTTTCTTGTAAAAATAATTTACAAACTTTGATATAAAAAAGAAAAGACTTTATTAGTAAAAGTAATTTTAATACTTTGTAAAACAATTCCCAAAGAAGACAATCAAACACTAAATAATTTAACTGAAAAATAATATCAAGGTTACAATCTACATCAGTGAAAGTCACTCAAAGACGTAAACTCTAAAATTAGAACTTTTAAAATGCTTTATAGATATAAAAATGCAAACAATTCTTATTATTTCTTTTAAAATGAGTTGGTTCATTGGAAAGTTCATTAGGTTTGTTGGTATGCAACTCATTGATGAAATTTTTTGACAGACGAAATGGACTAAATTTTGTGGTCATAATTTAGATAATTCTATGATTGATTTTTATTGTTCAGTTAGTTTTATTTAGAAGATGTTTAATTCTATTTATTCAAAAAGATATTTGCTTATTTTTATTCAATTATTATTATTAATATGAATGATTAATCTAGAAAAAAAATCTTCAAACTTTTGTATAAAGATGAAGAGATTTTATTAGTAAAAGTAATTTTAATACTTTATAAAACAATTCCCAAAGAAGACAATCAAACACTAAATAATTTAACTGAAGAATAATATCAAGGTTACGATCCACATTTATGAAAATCACTCAAAAACGTAAACTCAAAACGTAAACTTACAAAAAATCAGAAACTTCCTTATATTTAATTAAATTTCATTTCTTTATGCATTATGTAAGGAAAGATGATAGCACTGAAATTAAAACTTTCGCAACTGCTGCGTAAGAATAGGATTATTTGCTCTACTGATCAAATTAAGTGCAATTCATATTCTAGAGGAATTCGGATAGACTATTGTCAAAACAGTTTGGAATGTAATGACGACCTTTAAGTACAGATTTTCTTTCTTTACAAAGTAGTCCTTCCTTGAAAGATAAAAATCTTCACTTTTTCCCCGTCTAGCAAATGAAAAGAATAAGACTAAATGATGATGATGTGTGTATGACCATGACGTAGTGAATGCATGACCGCTAGAACTCAAATAACCCATTTCAGCTTTAAAATATTGATGAAAATTCCATATAATGTCAAATATTCAACGATAAGAATCTTATGAGGCGAATGAATGAAGTTTTCTATTCATCTTTAAAACATCCCAAATTAGCTGTGAGCACAAAATACACATGCACATCCAATGACGCGTTGAAGGATTACAGCTTTTGCTTTGGCAATGTGGAAAATGCAAATTTTTGGCTTGTGAATTTTGTCAAAAGTTCCAAGACTTGGTGATAAATTCTTCAATGCATAAAACGATGTCTAAAGCTTTAAATTTATTTAAAGTTTGATTCTGAATCGTATGTTAATAGTAATTGTAATAATAATAAAATCTGGTTTGTTTTTAATGACTTCATTATGATTTTAAATTATCGGTAATACTGAGATGAAACTGATCTTTTGTGAAGTCAGATAAGTTTATTCATTTTATATGGAACCATCTGACATCTTTCACGGGTGAAGAACGGGTGTTTAAAGAACTCTTTAAAGAACGGGTGTACTTTAAAGAACGGCTCAGATTTTTATTTTTAAAGTCCTTCACATGAAAATTTTGTGCTCTGTAGTATAGTTAAGAAAACCGAATATGTATTTTGGCTGCATTTTTTCGACCTATTAAAACCAATATATTACACAAAGCTAAAATTTTTGTAACAAAATCACGCATGAAATTTCGCTTATTTAGGACATTACGTTTTTGAGCTATCAGGCTTAGTTGTATACAAAAGTATAGATGTACAGTGGTAAACATTTTAGAAAATTTGATTCAAAATGTGATAAGGACACTTTAGATAGTAAAACGGCGCACCAGATTTCATTTATCTAAGCCAATGAGTTTTTGAGCTATTGCGTTTGCATCAAAGCGAAATGATTATGATGGCGAAGCTGTGGACCGAACGCTCTCCCCCTGGGCGTGTTGGAGAGTGGGTGCCAGCCCAGGTATCATCGTTATCTGACTGTGACTCAAAATTTTGGCGTCCATCCAAAATAATTTATTGTTGTTTTGAAACAACACAAAACTGTTACTAAAATTAATTCCTTTTTTGAAGTTATAAAATATTACGTCACTGATTTGGTGACCTATTTCTGTAGTTTAATATTCAACGACGATACAAGCGCATCTAGTTTTCTAAAACGATTATATTTTGGATCAGCAAAACTTTTTTCTAAAAAGTCTAATCCGATACTTTTTATCTTTAAAAATAAAGCTACGTCTGTAATAAAATACATTTGATACTAAAAGTAATGACAACACTCCTTCCAAAAACAACATTCTAACAACAGTAGAAGTTTATTTTAAGAGCTACTCGTTTTAAGAAACAAAAACACAATAAGAAATCGAAAGTTTTTTTAAAGAAACTCAAAACCCCACCAGTTAAAACTAGCAGAATTTTTGTCATAAAAGAATGGACGTAAAAACTGGAATCAAACTTCATGTACTTTGGACAATCTCCAGTCCATCGCATTTTCTTTTCTTTTTATTTTCTTTAATTAGAAGACTTCTTTTTTTTCCGGAAATATTCTATTACCGGATTCTCTATGTATCCCAAGGGTTGCATTTTACAAATTGCGTTAAGCTAAAATAATGGCTATAAAAAGATAGCTGACTTCAAGCTTCTCTTTAATTCTTAAAATAATGAGTTTTGGCAAGGAAACTTTGCTTAGTCAGCATTCTTTCAGTTTCGAACTCATTATTGTTTTAAATGGACTTCCCCTTTCACGAATAAATGACGGTATCGCCATCTATTGGAAAAATGTTTATTAAAAATATTGATTTAACTTTTCAGAATTGTGGAATAAAAATTTTTTTTCATAAAATATAAATGAATTAAGCCATGTTAAACTTGCGTTTGAAACATAATATATATACATATATACGCAATGAACGATACAATACTTTTAAGGTAAACATATTAAATCATGCAGATTAAAAACTATTTTGAACCATAAAAGGCTGATGAAAATGGATATGTATAAGGAAATCAAATTAAATTATGAGCATTTTTGTGGAACAAAAAATTAAATATAAAAATTACGAGCATGGATCAAAAATGAATAATTAATTATTTAAAAATACAAACTATTTACTGAAGACTCCTATTCTAAATTGAGAATTGCATTTCTATTTCGCTCTTTCAAGTGCAATATTTGTTTAATTAGTTTAGTAATAATTCATATCTGTTAACACTGAAATATTTAGAAAATACTCATGATTGTTTATGTACACAATGTCAACCTTTAATGGGTCACATATCATCCTGGTGATTCCTCCTTTTTGAAACTCTCATTCGAAAGTTAAGTAATTCGAACAAAACTTTCAAACTTATTTACACAGAGAGTGACGCCATTTTTTTTCGCCGGAAAATAAAATTTAAGTAAAACCACACATTTGGTAATAACGTATCTTACCTTTACTTTCGGGATGTTCAGTAACCTTCGTTGAAATCTGCGGGGAAACGTTTTAGAATGGTTTGTTGTCCTGGTGAAATGTTAGTAATAATAACATCCATTTTTGTATCAATAGTAAGAGTACCTTGGGACGGATCTCGTAATTTTAATACTTGGTTAGATGCTGAGGATGACTACTGAGATGACATTATCTTCTCCAATTTGCGTAGGAGGAAAAATTTGTCGCTACGGAATTAAGGAGCAGCATGCTCGCTTTATACAATGGTTCTTGAAAGGAATTTGTATTCTAATCTGGAACCCTCTAATCTCGAAGCCGAGGCTTTTCCTCATTACATCTACTGATAAGGTACAAACGCCCACATACTGAGGGGGCTGGCTCATTTGTCATAGTCAATAATTTAAAATTAATGTATATTGTGACAATAAATTAAAATTGATAGATCCGCTTTGAAATGGCCCTCATTTTTCTTCAAAATGGGACATTAACATGTCTAATTAAACTTCATTTTCCTATGTTAGTTCCTATTAAGAATTCAACGAAGCAGGATATCTTTTTTTTATTTTGAGAAATCTTTAAAAGAATAAATACACTTCGCTTTTTGTCATCATAAAACATTACTATTGACGTAATACAATTTCAAAAGGAGATCACATTTTATTGCACTGTCTTTAATTTAAAGTCTCTTTTTCTTTTCCTTTTTTCAAAGAGATAGCACAAGATCTTTCAACATCATTTTATTCCCCATGGTTTTTTTTTTCACCTCTATATCACATCCAGTTTCAGTTCATTCTGATTTATAAAGGGGAAAAATGATATAAGCAGAAAAACTTTTTGATTTTGACTCTGATTTTATGATTCTCAGTTGTCAACCTCGTAAAGAATATGAAAAGGGGTATATCACCTCTCATACCATTTCCCTCTATACTTTCATTACTTAAGATTTTCCCATTCATTTCCTATTTCTAGTGAAAAAGAAATTTGGTCGTCACATTCCCCCATCCTCTTTAAAAAGTTAAGTTTCTCAAAAATGGAAAATAATTTTTTTTTAAAGAATCAATAATTACTGATTTATAAAAAAATAGTTTCCTTAAATTCACTAATCAACTAATTTTTCAGAAATGTTCTCAGTTTTGATATTTTTTTAAAATTTTTTGCTCAATAAATACTGAAAAATTTGAAAGAGAAAATAATTTTTTTTCAGAATCATTATCAATCAGTATGATTCAACTTCTGGTGGCGAACTGCAGTTTAAATAAATTTCCTGTATGAGAAATATTTTCGGATCAGAAAGATTTTGTTCACTTATTTCTGGAGGGTAAGATACGTTATGCTCCTAATTTAAAATGTAATGTAAGAGGTAAAAATTATTTTTAAAAACTCATGAAACAAAATCAATGAGTCAAACTGATTTTTAAACGCTTTTGTACCATTTTTTTCTAATATCCACAAATAAACAAACTAATACATGGTGATTCTAAAATCATTTGACTAACATTCAGGTTATGCCAAATATATGAAGACAAGTTACAAGCGCAAGGGACAAATGCTATTAGGGGCTTAACATCAATGAATTAAATAAAAAAAAGGATACACAAGATAAATTATCTGATATAGTTTTAGTAGAATAAAAAATTTTCAAAACCGTTGCAACGGCAAGTAGAATGTTGTATGAACAATGAAACTCAAGTAGGATGTTGTTTGAACAATAAAAGTCAATGAAACTCAAGTAGGATGTTGTATAAACAATAAAAGTCAATGAAACTCAAGTAGGATGTTGTATGAACAATCAATGAAACTCAAGTAGGATGTTGTATGAACAATCAATGAAACTCAAGTAGGATGTTGTATGAACAATCAATGAAACTCAAGTAGGATGTTGTATGAACAATCAATGAAACTCAAGTAGGATGTTGTATGAACAATCAATGAAACTCAAGTAGGATGTTGTATGAACAATCAATGAAACTCAAGTAGGATGTTGTATGAACAATAAAACTCAATGAAACTCAAGTAGGATGTTGTATGAACAATATGGAATACTCAGTTAAAGAACTTAATGCACGAAGCTTTCCGTATGTTATTATTCATGCATATGCATTGCTTTGCTATTATAAATTCTTTATCCATTAACCCTGTGATGATAGCCCTGTTTATACGGTTTAAATCTGTGGTAACAAAGTGACTAACTGTAAAAAAAAAAACCTTGTAGTGCACACTCTGTTTAGTGTATCCTTTTCTTTTATTAAATTCAGTGGCAAAGAGCTTTCGGAAGTCGTTGCCTATCTTATTTGCGATTTCATTTCTACTGAAAAAAACTATTTACTTCTATATGCCTGACCTGTCCTCAAAGTTTGTCGCAGGATTTTAAAATCATCCTGCATATATTTCCTTTCTTGAATGGACAACACGTCATCTATCTTTTCTTATTAACCAGCAGAAAACAAAACACTGCACTTCAGTATAATCTTCTAATATTCTTCAATTTTTCTTATGTGATTTACTTATTGAACCATTTTTATTTTAAAAAAAAATCTTCACTGCGGTGGATATATAATTCAACCAGATCTCTTTAAGAATTATTTTATTCTTGTTAAATGGATTTCAACGGAAATTCCTCATTAATACTTTAATGTCAGCTCACACAACTTGTGTGTGATAGCTGGAAAAACTGCTAGTGTCAACTCACACAACATGTGCGTGATGCTACCGCCGACGGTTATTGGTCGGTACCACACTCCCTGTATGATGACTGATAAACGCAAACAAAATTTTAAAAATTAATTCTTCAAAAATAGTACCTGCCACTGGCGATGTTTGACTGCGTACATGTGCAGCCATTAAAATGTTCACCAATTTTCGATATCGCGATCCACCCGTGTGCCAAGATATCGCAATATCAATGTTTCTTTACTATGATAGAACTCTTCACACATTCATCTTATTAAGCGTATTTGTTTCATGTCTTACTGTTTAATTACAGTTTTGAATGAGTTTAAAATTTACTCGACCTCCTCATTTTTTTTCTTGCAATTTATGTGGAAAAAGGCAACCACGGAAAACTTTTCCATTTTCTTAAGTTTTCGGATTTCTAAAAAGCTCAGTGTTTGAATAATTCAATCATTAGAGTCTCAGCATACAAACAGATAGAAATGAATTAGCCAGCTAGTTGAGACAGCAGTTTCAAGGGCCAAAGGTTCATATTGTCTTTTGAGAATCTTAGTGGTGACACTCCAAAAAAAATCTATTTTTGATTTAATACCAACAAATGGCACTTAAATTAATATTTTTTCACTTGCAAAAGAGGCGAAAGCATACCACCTCTCTGCCTCTAGAGGAATATACCATGTAAAGAGAATAGAGAATATCTAGAGGAATATACCATGTAAAGAGAATAGAGAATATCTAGAGGAATATACCATGTAAAGCTTCATAAGAAGAAGACCTTAGAAACCTTATTTTCGCCAGAAAATGAATTCCGCCACAATTATTCTATTAGTTGATATATCTGACGAGTCTTCACTGAAATTGGGTATTTCACCGCTACGCCGCGGTGGCCTGGTGGTAAGGTCTCAGCTTGTGAGCAGTAGGGTTTCAGGTTCGAGACCCGATTCCACCGAAGAACCGTCGTGTAGGTGGGTCTGTTGCACGTTAAATCCGTCATGCCAAACGTCCTCCCGCTGGTGTGGTGTGGAGAGGGGGTGTGCTAGCTCAGATGTCGTCCTCGTCATCTGACCGCGGTTCAAAATTACGAGGTCCGTCCCAAAATATCCCTAGTGTTGCTTTACAACGGGACGTTAATATAACTAAACTCTATGCATCCCTTTTGCAAAATATTTTTTGAAGCTAGACCAAAACTCGTTAAATTCACTATTTCTTTGATAAATTTCTTACAATAGTTATGTTATCTTAAAATTGTAAATCTAACTTATATATAACTATCACTTGGAAAATTTAATGAAATATGTTAATTCTTAAACTATGTGTTTTAAATAATTTTTCTTTTTAATGGATTGTAGATTAGATTTAACTCACAAATTATCTTTATCATTTCGTAAAGTTTACCAAATATAACATTTTAATGTTTTTTCTAACAGTATGATTTGTTTTACGTTAATGCTTGATTAAAATTAAGATTTATAATAAGATATTATTATACATATTAAACAAACTAAAATTATTTTGCTCAAGTCCCTTTATTTAAAATTATTTTCCCTTGGTCTTGGTTTTCTCTATATTAATCGAAATTTCTGCTCATCTGTACATATACATTATTAATTCAGCTGCTATTAAATAGGTATTACGGAATTTTAGCATAGCTCTACTTTTTTTTTTTCAGTGTATAAATATCACAAATTTATTTAACTTTGCACACATATCCAGACCCATGAATGTTCTAGTAGCATTCCTTTGAGAGCTTTCAGAATCCAGGGGAAACGCAGCATAAAACGGCACAACTCAATTGACAAAAATGAAACTTCCAAAAAGTACCAAGTCCCACCTATGTGCAGTCACAGTTAACGAAGTACATTCGTTCCGCTCTACAGTTTATGAAAAAAAGGCGTTGTCGGAAGAGTATTATTTTTCAGCTGCTACGCAAGCGCAGTAACAAAGCGCATTCGTCCCGCTCCATAGTTTGTGAAGGATGGAAAGTACTGTGCCGAGTACAGAATCACCTTAGCTCTCAAAGGCACAAGAGGAATTTAATGATTTTTTTTTTCGCAGAAATTTTTTTTCAAGTCTGAAATTTGAATGTAAATAAAAAGTAAAGGAGGATTAAAGGTAAATGAAAAAAGTACTTAAATATTGCATTATTATTTATTTTCATAAATAAATGCGAAAGTAAGATTCCTGCATGCATATTTATTTTAACCTACAAGTTTCAATTTCTATTTTTTTTTTCGGTCACAATTCAGTGAATCTTTACAAACAAGGGTAAGGCACGCAATATATATATATATATACTATGTTACATATAAGTTATGAATGACTATTTAATTAATTGAAAGAAACCTCCAAGATTTTTTTTTGTAATCTACAGTATTTGTTAAAGAAA
The DNA here is from genome assembly GCF_947563725.1 of Argiope bruennichi. Taxonomy (NCBI): domain Eukaryota; kingdom Metazoa; phylum Arthropoda; class Arachnida; order Araneae; family Araneidae; genus Argiope; species Argiope bruennichi. Next base: position 41,582,358 of record NC_079163.1, on the reverse strand, counting down.
TTCGAATAAAATTTATTTAGCAGTCTGAAATTTTATAACATACAAACTATTTAGACTTTCATTTTATTTATGTAGAATTTTTATCAATTATTTCTATGTTGCTGTTTTTTGTGTGTTTTTTTACAATTTTTAAACGTAACTTGTTATTAAAAAGAGCAACTTTTTACATATTTTTGATTTAATCATTTTTAGTCTCATATTTTTATATATTAGGAACAATCATTTTCAGATTCATTTTGCTATATACAACCTTCCAACGCTGTCTATTAATAAATAATTTTTTTAAATCATGGGTTTGTTTTTCAAAATCTACTTTATTTGAGATAGTAATTAATTTGTTAGTAAATGTTTACCAGCATTTAAATTAAGTCCAGCAATTAACTTTTACTTCATTTTTACTATAACACAAGTCATTGAAAAATCTGTAGTTGTACTTGCAAAAATACAGCTGCTATAGATAACATGAAATTTGAGAATATACAGAAACTATGATGTTTTTTTCTTTCTTTTTTGTTATTTATTTGGATTCTTTGATTGGATTCGCTTATATGCAGACAACGTTTCAAAGGTTAATGGAATATAAATTTGAACTCATAAAAATACGTTGATATATTATAAATATAACTTAAAATGTAGAAAAATAAGAAAGTCTATATTTAAAAAAAATGCTATAAAAATTTTATGCCAACAAATTTGTTTCATAAAAAAAGATTTTCCTTTAAAACATTTTTTTATGAAAATCTTTTTAATAAATTGATATTCGCTGCACCAAAAGCAGAAGCATTTCCATCTAAATAATATTAACATTAATTTCTTTATATAATATAAAAGAAGATTTAAATGTTAGTTAGTTTTATTAACTATTTTGAAATAACACGAGAGCTTTTTAGCGACGGATTTCAAGATGTTGAACCGAGATCAGATGACATAACGATATTCTATTCATCTGACAATGATTTGTCATCCATAAGCACAATTATTTCATAGTATTTTTCACTATTACATTTTATTATCATTAAAATTAATGAAATCTATTTAGAAATCTTTGTAAGTGGTAAAAATATGACAATATTTAAAAATTACTTTAATTCAATTTTGAAACTATACTCGTGTTCATGCAACTTGATCCTAGAGTAAGTAAAGTAATTTAAGAATCTCGATACTAAAGTAATCTGATAAGTAAAAAAAGTAATCTACTTTAAACGCAAAGGCTTTTTTTGTTAATAGAGCAGTGTAATGTAAGTTCATAAAGGCATTCCTCAGCAAATTTAAATCCCAAAGTAATCTCTTGTCAAGTTGATTCAATGAAATTTTGTTTATCCTATTTTCTAGTACATTTGCGTTACATAAATTTCTTTTCGTACGCCGAAAACAGTATGTAAGTATCGAAACACAAGACAAACACAGTAATTGGCTACACTCCAAAATGCAAACAAGCTTGTTGGCAAAAACAGGTGCTTTTTTTCCCGTTTATTCTCCTGTTCCGTTGTTTGAAATGAGGAAGTTCGATCAAAATCTAAAATAGCCAATTCATTTGTCATGCTTCAGAAGGCTCTTAAAAGTAATCAACAACTGTAAGCTGTAAGTAGTTCAATAAGAAAACAGCTTTTTCTTTGGATGAAATTCTGATTTCATCAAAATGTATTAATTAGAATTTTCACCTTAACGGACTATATCAGAGCAGAAATGGATGAAATCTTCGGTTTCGTTGACTTGAATAATAGCATTTTTTACTGAACGCTGCAGATAAAAGACTGAAAACAAACAAAAATATTTATTTACTTAATTCTAGTGCATCTGCGGCAAAGTCTGGTTGACATCAAAATGTGACAAGATCAGCTTTCAGCTGCTCTCTTCTGTGCGTTATTTCAAGGACGAATGTAACCATCTATAATAATATTGACAATTCAATATTGAACAGCTAAAAGTGAACGCAATATATCTTTCTTTCATTAATTAAAATTCATTTTAAAATAGGTTAATCAATGAAAAGGCTTCCCAGTTTTATCCACAAAGCCAAATGTTCTGATGGGTTCTGCGCGCAGTTGTATTTGCGGCACTCATACCCATCCATGCCTTAAATTTATTTTTAAATTATTTGCTTTTAAATAATAATATTCTCAAAGAACTTTTCATAAAACCTTAACGTTTTAATGCTGCAAAAGTTATTTTTAAATAAGAATAATTAAAGGCGTTTTGTTTTAATCTGACCTTGGAATGACAACTTTATGTACAATAATGTAAAATTTTGTACACAATTTTTCTAGATGATTTTCACTGACATTAAATCATAGCAATAATAATAATATAGATTTTAAGTTCGAATGAAATATATTTATCCACGTCAAATACTCGCAAATACCAACTATACAGAGGCAATAATAATTGAAGATAAAATCAGTATAGTATTTTAAAAGAATGTTGCATATTCAGCAAGCCAATAATTTAAAAACTGTTAAAGATTCTTTCGCGTATATTATTTAAAAAGTGTTCATAATATTTTCTGTCGTTTATCACGGAGTTTTGCAGATACAAGTAAGGGCATCAAATTCATGGAGAATTTTTCATTGTTATTTCTTACATATTATAGCAAGTTTCATTTGTGTCCCAAAGCAACATTATACTTTAGATCATTTATATCGCAAAAAAAAAAACAAAAAAAAAAAAACAGTAAGATTCATTTTTCTGATCGAATTCATTTATGGATTTGATTTTTCTCTTTGAATGAACAACAGTAGATGCAGTGCCTCCAAAAAAAATTAGTTTCAATTTGTCTCTCAAAAGAGTTCTTCTTAATACTGCATTGTTCTTCATTCTCCTTACTGCATTTGCATATAGAATTTTACTTCAAATGTCTTAACTACTGGTGTTAATGACCTTCCCATTCGCCTAGCATTTCTCTTTTATTTTGTCTGAGATACATTTTTAATATTACCTAATAAGATAATTATAAAATTGTTCAAAGAATTTTTTAACGTGTTACAAATAATACACCATTTATTCCTAAGTAGATTCAAGAAGTTCTTTTAAATTGGTACTCATGTTGAAAAATACGAATTGTACAAATGCAATTACATTGGTACGTAGAATAACCAAAAGTACGTATTAAGCGTAGTTAATGTATGCCTTTATGTTAAGCAAACAAATTGTCCCCTTTCAATTTAATAAATCCAAAAAAGAAAGTAGTTTTAAAAATCTAATAATTATCATAAGTTTCTGAAATAATATTTCGATATTACGGTGGATGGAAGTTATAGAGTCTGAGCAAAAATATTATTATAAATTTATATAATTTTATTTTTAGGAATAAAATATAAACTAATAATGATTTAATATTTCAAATCAATTTGAAAATTTATTTACTAAGAGTTTTCTTTTATATGAATTTTAAAGTAACTATTCTATTTTAGCTTTTAAGACAATAAACTGAATTTTAATCAAATATAAAATGAAATTTTTTCAATTTATTTCGAATATACTTTTTGAGAAAAAAAGATTGCATCTTCCGAGTTTATTTGAAACAGGCCGTAATTCAAACTGAAAAGTCAATAAATGTTAATTTTTGAACAAGAATTACTACTTTCGTTATAAGTTCGAGTTGTACTTTACAGCAACATATCATATTCATTCTGATAATCAAAATATGCAAAATATTTTTACCGTTTCTACCCTTTTAATTTATTGTAAGTCTTAATTGCAACGAAACAACTTAAAAAAATTATTAGAATCCCTTACCAATCACATAATTATTGATTTCTTATTATGATTTATTAGTTTTTTAGCCTTTGCTGTGTGATACACAAAATCATATTTATTATTATTTTATCTAATTAGAGAAAATATTTTTCAGGTAATGCAAGAACGAATTTCTACACAGATAGAGAAGTTTAATAGTACCAAAGATATAATTACAGCTGACCCATCATTGATATTATCTTTAAACATTTATTGTATTTCGTTCACTTGCATTGTATATAACTTCTTTACAGTGATGCGAAAATTTTTGTATACCAGAAGCAGTACCAATTCTGCCGATGTTCATCATATCGAGTGGTCTGACACTTTGAGAACCTCTTGAACAATTCGGCAGTCAATGCCACGAAGTGATTCCTTCTTTGGAATCAAATCACAGGCATAAGTGGGTTTACACTTCGGTAAAACAACCCTAGTCAAAGAGAGTAAAAAAATCATTGAAGTATTGTTTCGGAGGTTCTGGGTGTGATAGACTATTTTATTTTAACAATGGACAGAATTGGTACCTCTTCAGACATATTTTTTGAATTTCATATCTCTGGAAATAAGTTGTACTCAAACTAAGTATGTACAAACTAAGTAGAAACTTAAAATGTTTGTTGTTAATACTGATGCTGTATCAGATGCTATACGATTACCTCCATTAAATGTCTCACTCACAAACACACTGAAAAAGCATTTACCTTACTGATATTTTTTGTATCAAAGAGTTTGCAATAATCTTGGTGGTAATCTCATTTCTTAACAGAAAAGTCTTGCACTTAAATTATGCCTACCCTCTTTTTATTCTTCTGTGTAAACGATCAATTAATATGAAAAAAAAAGTTAAGAATCCCGGTTCTCCAGATCTTCAGGATTTAATTTATATAATTAAGACACTTTAAGCAGTTTTTTTTACGTCTTTAAGTACTGCATATCTCAACATAACAGAATCGATGCAAAATATCAGGCTCTCTATTATGGATCTATGAGGATTAAAATATTAGTCGCATCTCACTATAAATAAAAATGTTTCATACGTATAAAAATAAGTAGAAAAACAACAGAAATGCATGACAAAATTATAAAAGAAATTATTCAGTAATTTTTAAGTATCTTTCTAATTATAATTCGTCCTAGAATTCATTCTATTCTTACTTTTTTTCAAACCTTACATTTAATTTCAGGTTTCTATAAACGAAATTTTATAATCCATTTTTCATTCACTTCACTTCCTGATGTGCTAGAGTTTTGAACTTTTTTTGAACGTATTTTGGATGACATTATATCATTTCAATATTTTCAATATATTTACCACTATCAATTATTTTAATTATTTAAATTATCAATTATTTTAATGTATTTACCATTTATCAATTATCATTTTATAATTAATTAATTAAAATTTTAGATTTTACTATTGACATCATTTGGTACTGAAGTTAAAATGTAATAGATCTCAAAATTTAAAGACAGAAAATACATACATTTAAAAAAAAATATGCTACTTAATATAATGATAAAAATGTATTTTTGAAAACAACTATTAATCAAATTTATCAACCATTTATGGTGGGAAGGTGTATTATTCATGTGTAACGTTACACATCGTTTTGTGTGTGTTTTTGTGTTGCTTTGTTTTGTGTATGTAATAATGTAAGAAAGATATTTTTTTCATTAGTAGTTAACTAAATTTTAGACTAAGAGTTTCACTTATAATGTTTCTAACCACTTTTATTCCTTTAAATAATCTCTCGAAAATTTTTTCTGAAAGATGCTAATAAAAAATATTGATTCGCAAACTTGTACTGGAATGAAATATTTTTTTCCAAATATAATGCTATATATTTATCTCTCGCATTTGTTATTACAACCATACATAAGTTACTTGAATGTATTGTTTATTAAATATGCGTAGCAATTTGTCTCCAAAAATAACATTTAAAACCGACAAGGATTATACAATATGTTTTCTACTTTTGTTGATTACAATAAATGCCTTAATATCAGTAAATTGGGGAGGGGGGATTCTATAAAAGGAATACATTTTCCGATTTCTATAAAAAATTTTCAGTGACCATGTTGCAATGCACTCTCAAATTTTTCAGCGTACAAGGTTCTAGTGAAAATATATTTCACTCTGAGATCAAATATTCATGAAAAAAGTTCAAATTACTTTTTATTTTATACCTTTATGTCTCTATTCTTTCATTTTCACTCATTATTAATCCCATTATTAAACGAAATAATTATTCCATAAATAATCTTTAATAATTTTTGAGATTCACTAGCGCGCAAGTGGGTCCCAAAAATATAGCTGTTGAAGATATTTATGAAACAAATTATTTTAATATTGAAACTATTGCAAAATGCTAAGATTTTTATAGTTATGTATTAAATAAATTTTCAAGTTATATGATTTGAAAAAGGAAGAAAAGAAGAATACAAATAAAGGTTATAGACTACTTAATTCACGCTTCGAAATCAAGTAAGAGCTGGCTACATTTTTGCCTTCTCATAAGAAGCACATTCCACGTACCAGTCATGGGTGTGAAAGGAAGTGGAAGTAATACCTATAATTTGTACCTACATTACTCTTCGCACGTCGCAAATGTTGTCTCTGACCCTTTGATCTAATGGAAGATGTGACCGCTATAATGCAAGTCAAAAGGTAATAACCTCAGAGATAAAACTGACAAAGACTCTTCATTTGTATATTACCTCGACATATGCATATTCGCATCGCATGAAATAATAATGATTTTTCTTATAATCTATAATTTATGCAATTTTATTATCAAAACTGATATATAATTTTTTATTATATTTTATTCAACAAATTTTTAATGGGTAGTTTATTAATAAATACATAACGTATACTTAAATTACAGATTAATAAAATAAATAACTTATTCCTTGGGTTTGAATGTGGGAACATTTTTAACAAAAAAAAAAATATTTAGGTATTTACAGAATTTTAAATAATTAAAACAGTTTTTTTTAAATCTTATATTACTTAGTTTTTAATCTGTAATTTTTACAAATTACTGTACAGATTTTAGAGATTGCTGTAATTTACAACTGTCACCTTCGTGTAATTTAATATTACAGATAGATTACTGTATAGTTTTTTTATCTATAAATCTGTTAATTTTTCTATATTTGTTGTGAAGTTCAACCGGGAGTGGGAAGGGACACTTTCTAGATGAGGATGAAAAGTTTCCGGCATGGTGGTTGATTCTTGTTACCCTGGTGTATACAAAAGTAGTGTGGGTTTGTCTACCTCGTACCAGTGACAGGACGTGCCTCTTATGGGAGGGGTTATACCTTGGTCGGTGATGGCTCTTTGGTCTCAACCTTAGTTCCTGTCAATGCTATTGTGGCGGTCCAGTTATTTAGATTTTTCTAGGTGCCTTCGTGACGGGTCAGAGTAATATTTTGTGATTACAGTTTTTAACTATATATCCAATCAACTGCGGTTAAAAATAAATGTAATAAAAAGAGTTTTTAAAACATAATTTTATAAATGCACCACAGTTTAGATTTCTTCATTATTTTTTACTTTTTAGTCTTTGCTTTTCCTCATTGTAAATATGGAAATTTAAAATCAAATGTTTCTCGAATTCATTAGCAAGTGAAGTTACGTGGATGTAATATATATTCATTTAAAGGAATCGATTGACTTATAATTTAGCTCTGAAAATATCTAAATAGTATATTGCCATCCAGAAGACGTTAGTGAAGAAAATTTCAAAATTTCGTAACATCAGGAAATGAGTTAAAATTTTATTTAAAAAATTCCCTCTTTTCAAACGTGAGGCAAGTGAAGTTAAATAAAAGTGCAAAAAAAAAATGTAGCATTAAAGTGAGTGAATAAAAAAAATAAAGTTTACTTCGCATTCACTTTAATTGTTAATAAAGAAATTTCAACTACAATGATTTGTAATATAAACAAAAGAAATGTCATAATTTGTACAAGTGGATGTAAGAATAACTGTTGATATTTCAGAATGAAATTTCTTACATTTGGTTGAATATACAGCAAAAGTTTCAATCGCAAAGCAGTTTTACTGAAACCTTTTCTCAATAGTCAAAAAAACCACTTGTGTGTGCCAACAATCCACTGCACGCGTAAATTTAGGCATACTGCCATAAATTCTTCTGTTGGCAGAATTCGTAACTTTGTATCTGAGACAAAAGTGAATTCCTGCCGTTATTCGCCTTCTAAGAAAAAGAAAAGTGCTGAGAAATCAGAAACGTAGATTAAATTATTGTATACATTAAATGCGTTTCTTTAAAAAAAGAAACGCATGTTTATATCTAAATATCATGCCATACATTTGTAAAATATTGTTCTGAAAAATATGAATTAAATTTTAGGAGACTCAAAGATCCCCATTAATGCATTTAAATTTTCCCTCCGGTTACAAGGTGCACAAGGTTCTTGTACAAAAGCTATCTGTTTATATTAATAAGGAACTTTTTTTTTTATCAGTTTGCTTAATTTCTAAGTAAATAGTTTTTTTTGTTGTTGTTCTTTAAAAATGTGCATTTCTCCACTTGCAAAGAGTTGATTAGAAAAGAAAATTTAAAAGGTTACAAAGTATTCACTACATAAATTTTCCACCGACCCAAGAAATCCAACACTAATATGCAAAAGATATCTATGTGTTTATATGCATAAGAAATGATACTTTAAACAATTTACTACATTTCTAAATTAGTAGAGGAATCTTTAAACAATTTGCTACATTTCTAAATTAGTAGAGGAATCTTTAAATAATTTGCTACATATATAAATTAGTAGAGGAAAGTAAGAGGAATCTGATGTAAGTTTTAATAAATTATTTAACTGTCACAGAGAGTAATTGCCAGAATTGCAATAAAAATATTAAGAAAAGTCTAGAAGAGGTTTTCTAAAATGTATCTGAGAAAGATTTAAATTAGGTTTTTATTACGGCAAGTCAGTGTAACGCTACTTTGTTATCTATCTTATATAATACTTTTAGAGCATTATTTTCTGCTGAGTACGTTTTGATTTTAATGTTAAATCCATTTTGCTATTGGTATTCGCTATATAAGATTATGTGAAAAAAAGCAGATAGAATAACCGCATTTGGGATATGGAACATTATTTATTTTAACATCTATATTTAACAGAGATGTGCTGAAATTTAATCTTTCATTAGAGGCTAACCTAACCACAAACGCCTTGTTGGTATAGAGCATTATTTTCTGCTCAGTGCGTTTCGATTTTAATGTTAAATCGATTTCAACCTCAATATATAAGGTTATGAGAGAAAAAGCAGATAAAATAATCGCATTTGTGATATGGAATTTTACTATTTATTTTAATAGTTATATTTAATAGAGAGGAGCTGAACTTTAATCGTTCATTAGCGGCGAACCACATACGATTTGTTGTTAATGGTTCTTCTATTTCAAAAACAACGACCGTTGCATTAAGTATGCGGAAGTAGATTTCAAGATTATTTCTGTCTCGCGCGAAGGAATCCAGTTCTGTCTGTTCTTGCAGTCAGTGTTAGTTTTATTTAGTTTAATTAGATTAACGTGATATTTTAAACCGACAAGAAGGCTAATTTGAAGTGAGAACTACACCTGTCAAAAATTTGTGTAAAAGAAGAGGAATTGAAGAAAGCTTGAACAAACCGGATATTATTGCCAGACATTGTCAGAAGTTCTATTTTTTAATACATAGAAACGTTGTGCCGGTGTATTTTTGACACTTAAGCAATCCATTGGTTTGCAGTCATCCATCATTCATTACAAATATTGTTTTTATTCTGTATTTGTTTTTAATTTACTCTGAATAATTTTTTGTTAATTCTTGGATAACGTTTATATATTGAGCTGCTTTTTAAAAATTTATTTTATGCTATATTAAGTAATGTATGAAAGGGTTATAGATTTTGTGTATAATTCGGAATTACTAAGAAATTAGGGGACAAATAAATACTCTCGAACATTCGTTGTATGCAACAGCAATCAACGGAAGAGTATGATATGATTGAATCAGAATATCAGAATCAGTAAGGAAAAGAATACTGCGCATATTCGCAATTCAGTATTATTGGTAAAGAAAAAGTGGATTGTATAAAATATATTCAACAAGTTTCGGTTTGAAACTTTTACATGAGATTATTCAGTGGAAATCTGTTCCACAAGATATACCAAGCGAATACGTATTCAAATTCCACAGTTTCTATTTTTTAGAGCTAACTCTGGTGTAGTTTCTATATTAGAATTCTTGCTTTTGACTAAAAATTCTTCAGAATTCTTAGTTAGACTTTCTTTTGACTTATTAGAATTCTTTCTTTTGACTAAGATTAATATAAAACTTTCCATAATCAATATACTTAGTATTTTTTTATTCTGCCTTTAACTATGATCAAATTTAAAAATTATCCATTTTTCATCTTAATGCGTTTAAACTCACTGATTTGGACACTCCTTAACCAATTAAATGCGTTCGACGTGTATACACATCAATCCAAATTTTTATTTTGACGCGATCCATGTGTAATTGTTTTTCTAATAAAAATGAAATATTATTCACTTTATTATTATTTTTATTTATTTATTTATTTTTGCAAAATTTACTATGCAATCATTTGTATTGCGTTTGACTTGTATATGCGTCATCACTTGACTTTAAAAAGGGGTACTTGATGGATTCCACAGCTAACTGATTAAGAGTTGTAAACAATTCAGTTTTTACAACCATTAATATTTAATCAGTTATTAGGTTATAAATTTTCATACTTTTATTTATTCAGGTTGTGTTGAACGAATAAAAGTTAGGTTTTAAGTTGACCAATTTATAACTTTTCCTGCTTGGTGTCATTTGTGATGAACGGAAACCAAACAAACAAATGAACAGAAAGAAACGAAATTTCATGTGCAGATTGTGGAAGTCATGGGTTGATGATTTCTGAAGAAAAATGTACCAAAAGTCGGTGCTTTAATACCTCGTGCACAGGGAAAGTCGGCACATTGAAAATGTAGTGGTTAGGCCCGAAGACTCTAATGATGAATGATATAATGTTTTCTTTTAATTTCATACGGCATTTCATGTGCATTTTTCATCACATAAACTTTAAGGAAATTTAACTTAATCCATATTCCGTGTTTTCATTGTAATTATTGGCCCATATTCATTCCGACAGCACAAAAATCTGTTGTCTTGGTTTTTGTTACTAATTTGTGTCTCTGTGTGAAATCCATCTCTCCATGTTTTTACAGTCAGTAAACAAAATTTGGTTTCTTTCTCTTCATTAATTTAGCCTCCAAACATGGAAATCATTTTATGTCCACCCTCAATACTTGTTTTTATTTTCATACTTACGTTAATTACATAGAATTTGTCAAGTGATCTTAAATTAAATGATTTTAAAAAAGTTACAAAAATCATACACGAAGTGGAAAAAATGATATTGTTGGTATTTAGATCAAATACAAAATATTATGATGCATTTATTTTGTACTTAAGTTGCGATACGAACGATATAAACTAACATATTCCTTCTACCAATTAGAATTTCATTGAAAATTTCTCATCATTGTTGACAGGCTGCTGAAGAAATATATTTAATGTAAAAAATGCAACACAAACTAGCTGCTATATTTCAAAGAGATATGAGTAAATGTGATTTCATTTAACATAGTAAACCTTATGAAACAGCTTAAGCAAATTAACTCATTTTTTAACTGTTTCGAAAACTGAATCAAAAGAAAGCGAGTCATCGGAAAACAACTAACATTCAATCCCAATATTTTTGAAAAAAATTATTAAGCTATTCTAATGGTGAGAAATTTTATTTTTGAAAGGACGTGATAAAAAAAAGAGCAATTAATGAAAAAATTGGATACCTTATTTCAAAAGTTAGGCAGATTTCTATTAAATTGTTTGCTTTAATGCTACTAAAAATAGTACATTAGTTGATAAGAAGCAGATTTTAGAGTAGTTCCAATATTAATTTTGCATTTTTGAAGATTGAGTTTTTAATAGTTTTAAAGTTTTGAAAGTTTTATTTCCTATTCTCGAAAGTTGCAAAAAACCTTAAGGACGTTTAAAGCTTCATCATGCCGTGAATATAAACACGCTTGCATATTCAGTTTGTAAACTCAAAAATTAGATAAGGCATACAGAAACTAATCATTTTTGCTGTTGAGCACGGAATCGCAAATAAAAGAATTTTTTTTGTCAATGAGTTAAGTAAAAAAACAAAAACAAACAAACAAAAAAAAAAAACAGCCAATAAAATTTGCAACACATATTTAATAGAAAATTAACTACAGTACTTGCATTGCATGAATAAAAACCTTACAAGTCATGAGATGAATAAAAACCTTACAAGTCATGAGATATACAATAACGGCAGTTAGGACGTAGTATCAATAACAAGCAAATAGAGTGCTTAAAGGAAGGGTTCAAATGACTTGTTATCTGAAGTGATGCACGCTTAATTTTATTCATGCGGAGCTGGTTTGTTATATTATTGTAAATTTTTATCCCATCGCATCTTTGCTGTAAATTTTTATCTAAATTATCTTTTTTATTTTTTTTTACTTAATTCGCTTACAAAGAGATTTTCCCATTTGTGGTTTCGGCATGTTCTGTAGCAAAAATGATTTGTTTCTCTATGCCTGACTTATCTTTAAAGGTTTTAAGACCAATTTTTCGGAACACTCCGTATAGTTGGGTGTTTTTGCTATCTAGAAATAACAAGTTATTTCCTGATAGCAAAAGAAAAAAAGTAGGAAAAGAAATGAAATGATGTTCTGTTTAAGAAATAAAATATTACTATTTTCACCCGTTATGGTGTTTAACTGTGCTTTGTAGAGATGAAACCGCAGATTGTTTAATAATGGGCATTTTCTCCAAATACTTTCTATAAAGTCAACAACTTCAATAACGTACTTTAATTGCTTTGATTTTTCATTATCTATTTAGATTACATTTTCTGTTTCTTGAATATGCTATTCTACTGTTTCAATTAAGAATTCATAGAATACTCTAAATATAGCTGAATAATGTGTAATTTTTGCATCGAAATACTGACTCTTTGAGTGATTGAATTTTGGCTTATGAGTTTCAGAAGCGATGATTTGTTGCCTGTATGACTGACAAGAAGATTAAGGAGTTAATCTTTGACATAATGATTTGATTTATACCATCATGTAATGAATTAAAGAATAGGCGAAGGAAAAAAAAAAACATTTAATATTGTGAGAAAGAGGAAGAAGAAAAAAAAAGAGTGCATAATTACAGAATGAAATACTGAAATTCCCGTTTTTAAACCTTGATCTGTGATGCCTGAGCTTTACTCCTGCACCGAATTATAACATTTTCAACTAATAATCAAATATTAAGTAATCTCTAAAGGAAAAATGATGAATAATCCAGTGACATCTCAAATATTCGATGGGTTTTTATGAACAAATACGACTATTAAATGAAAAAAAAAACCCGGAAGGAATCATTAATTAGGTAGTAGAGAAAACAATAAAGTTAAGGGATGAAAAGTGGTGATGAATAGATGACCGTCCTTTTTGGTGATGGAAAAAAAAAGAAAGAACTTAAATGGACTTGACTGGAATATAAAATATTGGAATGATCTACGAAAAGAGCCCAGGAACTTTTTCAGTAGGCAAAGTGATGTTGGATCTATGATGCTGAGAGCAGCTTTTGGTTTCAACGGTCAAGTGGGTTTGGCCTTTTCGACAGAATTTTCTTAAATGCTCAGAAACACTAGAAAATCATCTTATGCCCTTTGTATAAAACATAAAGGGAAGAAATAAGGAATATCAGCATGATAATGCTACCCTCCATACTTCCAATGCTACGAAAAATTATTTAAACTCGAAAAATGTTACTCTTCTTGAGTGACTACCAATGAATTCTTATTTAAAGTCAATTGAGATTGAGTGAGACATATGAAGTCTCGAAAGGTATATGAAAATGGAAGGCAATTTTATTATGTGAATGCCTTGATGATTGCCATTGAAAGTGCATGGTACAACTTGTAACCAAAGATATTACAGATCTTAATTATGTCGATGGAAAAACGTGTACACGATGTCATACTGAAAAATGGAAAGATTTTAAACTATTAAAAACATTGTACTGTGCACCTTTTGATGAAATGTTATATATTCTTTTTTTTACTCCAAATATTTCCATTTTGATTCATCAATGAAATGCAATCTATTATTTTTTCTAAATATTTCGTCGAATACGCATATGCTTTGAATAAGCATATTTATAATTGCTGTTTGTGTGCCTTTCCATTTTACGAAAACAAATATTTTACAAGAATTTATAAACTTTTGGGGCAATGTATGTGACAGTAGCGTAGCGAAGATAAATAACGCCCGGGGCATGGTATTATGTTTCGTCCCTTCCTTATTCTTGGAATTAATAAGGGACATAAATTAATTGACGTTTTATCTACTTCGAGCCATCTGATACTGAGGCTCAGTGAATTTACATTCCTTGGTATCTTCTCCCACTGTCAGGCGAAATTCAAGTCACGGATAAGTAAGCCCAATGAATAACAGAATTATCAAAAAATAAAACTGAAGTAGGATTATAGATGTTTAATCTGTTTTCTGGAAACCCGAATGTCGCCAAAAATGTAGAAATGATCCTTGGTAGATTTTAACATTCCTGGGCGTTTTTTCAAGAACGGAACTCGGAGTCACCACCTCAGGGAAGCACCGCTAACCTTAACCTATATTGTTTAAGAATTGCTGTGTTTTTGGAAGCAGAACTCACGGAGGGAACTCAGCCAAGCCATTTTTATTTGCATTTTTGAAAACTTTATTTACTTTTCTACCTGCCTCCCTCTCGTTCATCGAAGCAAAACGCACCAAAATAGAAAGCTCTCGACTCAAGAGAGCGTGACATTGCTCTCGTGTACATCATTAGATAAAAGCGTATTTAATCACCTTTTACAATAGTAAATTAAAAAAACGTTTTTTTTTTCAAGCCTGAGACAGATAATCATACAAGATGTGAGACATATTTCTTTTTTTATATCTATAGCTTTTTTCATATTCTTAATGGAATTATATTATTCTTCAAAAAGTAATTTGATTTTTTTTCTCTAGCATGAATGAACATCCAGTAAAGTATTTCTCCAAGGTAAAGCTCAAACCTGTCTGGGGTATTTTAAAAAAAGTTTTTCTTCTTCTTCTTCTTCTCTTTTCTTTTTTTTAAGAAGCTTCATCTGATCTGTTTTTAAAAGGCATCTGTTTATTTTCGAAATTTCTTTCCATCAGAAAATTTACAAAACAAAAATAAATAAAAGGAGGGGAAGCAAAATTCCTAGACCCCGCATGTTTTCAAAGAATGAAAAAGCGATTTCTCAGCTTCAAGGACTTCGACTGTCTAGAATAATTAGCACATAAATATCCCAAAAGATTTAGGATCTTCTATACTCATGCATCCAAAGAACTGTAAAGTATTTTAGAAATGTCCTACCGTTAATGACACACGGCATTTTGAATATTTTTTTCACGCGTCGTTCCATAATATTATTTCGAAAAAATTATTTTTCTCTGTTCGGAAACTGAAAAATCAGATAGGAAGAAAATGAAACATCATCCTTTTCTAAGAAAAAGAATTCATATATTAAAAAAAATAATAACAAAAAATACTAATTTTATTTAGCTTCTATAAAGTGTCAATCATCTTTTGGCTAAAATTGGAAGCCTTCGCTTTATTGAAGAAGATTCCAATGATTGCTTTAAAGCGGAATGGAGTATTTTTTGTTTTTAAAAAAGGTAATATCCTTTCATTGAAATAACTACGTTACTTTTACTTATTAGCAAGAGAGTCCTTTAGGATTTTTATTATTGTTTTCTTGAAACTGTTGATTGCTTTTACTGTTCTTTGACATTCATTTTTATAAAGATAGATCAGTCATAGCTTATCTGTTCAAGTTTCATACGAACAAACATTGATAGGAATTTTTTCAGTCTTTGGTTTTATTGACATTTCATGATGTTGGGCAATATTTTATTTTTATTTATTTATTTTTGTGTAAAGGATAATGGAATTTATATTAAATTCTTTTAACAATCTTTTTGAAAGGTTAGTGGGCTACATTGATATTTGTATTAATATCTTTCGAATACTTCTGATCTAAGCTGCAGTTTTGAACAGTTAAACTAAATTTTAATAAATTTTCATAAATACAATTTTTAAAATTACACTTTTATTAAGGCAAAATAAATGTTTTCTTTTAATTGTTTTCAACGTTTTAATCTGTATAGTCCAGTGTTATGAATACAATGAGTTCTTGGATAATTTTCCTAACTCACCACTAGGTGGCGTTACTAGAGTGGAATTAAATTAATCAATTAACTTGTAACTAAGTTCTGAAAAAGGAAAATATAATGCATTATAATCAAGATTATACAATAATATAAAATTTCACTCTAGAATCTCAGGGGTGTAAAAATTTGATTGCAAAATTACATCTTTTCAAATATGAAGCAAATCAAGTTAAAAAAAAGCTACATAATAAACGATCGACAGCAAAGGTTTCAGATGAGTAAATTAAGTGATGAAATCACCTCTCAATCTGAAATATATAACTGAATTAATTTGAAATGAATAACCGGATATGAACTGAAAAATCACCTTAAACGGAAATGAAGGAGAGGAAAAAAAAATTGTCTTGAAATATCTGTATTCGAAGAATCATATCAGTTTCTTTTTAATGCTTTAGAATCCTTACGTAAAAAAAAAAGTTTTCTCTCACTCGCAACATTAAGTAAGAAGATCTATAAAAGTATTGTCACTAAGATTTTGAAAGTAAACAATTTTATTTGCGGTAATTTAAGAGTTAAAATTATGAACATGGTTCAAAATCTCATTTGAAATTTTTTCTCAGCATCACATTGAACAAACACATTCAAAAATTAAAAAAAAAAAATACTTTGTAGTTTCTTTAGCCGTTTTACTTGAAAGACGTCATTTTTTAAACAAAAACTTAGATAACTAAAATTTATAAATTACATATATTTACATAAAATTAGTCAAAATAAAAGTATTCCGCTAGTATATATATATAATGATATTTTAAAATTTAATTTAACTTAATTAATTAACTAGTTTAACTAATTTAAACTTAATTAATTTCCTAATTTTTAGCTAATTCACCCATATTAACTTCATTCTAAAATATTCTCTTATTTCCTGATCCCATTCCAATTTTTCTATCTAATTAATTCTACAGAAGCTTTGTAAAATTACTGAATCGGCTAAAGACCGACACGTTCCCACACTCCGAGTGGGGGGATAAAATATTGCTGATATAAACAAATTCCACTAAAAGATCCCTATGTTTCCCTTGCTTGTGATTGACATGTGTTAGATAGCCCTGTTAAAATATCACAGTATATATTAACACGGATAAAATTTTCATGAGCCTTTCCTCAATTCGTGTTACGTCGTTCTGTGTTGTGCTCGTCGCTTCTGCTTGTGCAAAAAATCATGGCTCCCGGGACGGAAATAAAACAAAGTTAAGAAATCGAAAGTCTCTTCACTGTCTTCGTAACTGCCTTCTGCTTCAAAAATTACACACACACACACACACACATATATTAATTTTATCAAAACTAATTGAATTTTAAATGCATTTTAGATATCTGTCATCTTGGAAAAAATATCATCATACGAATAATTTATCATCAACTATATATTCCTATATATAAAATTAGATTTGTTAAGAAAAATTATATACGACAAAAGAACGAATTTCAATTTTATTATCAATACATAAAAATTGTATTGAATTAACATTTGAAATAAAAGCTGTAAAAATGCCTTTTTTAGTAATTTCTCTCAAATGATTATATTTCTTTTAACAAAAATATTCAATCCATTTAAATTTCAAAAATATTCAATGCATTTGAATTTTATAAAATTTGTAGCCTTAATAATTTTTTTCTGAATTATAACTGCTGTTAAATTTGATTTTCCCCCATAATTTTGTTCGCCATGCTTTCGTTGTTTTTCCGTTATTCAGTATATTTATATAAGCTTAATATTTTCAGCTTGACTTGTTCTACTTGAAGATCTTGTGTAAAATCAACACTATTATACGAAAAATTACGTTTTCATCAAACTTCCAATGCAATTTTCTTCAATGATTCTTATTAACAGACACTTAGACATGCACTTTTTAAACTTTTATCAGTAAAAATGTCTTCTGTGAAAGGGTTTTAAAATGACAGCCCAAATATTTATTAGATGGAATATAAAAGAAAAAAAATAAAAAGACCTTTCAAATATGCATTATATGAATTTTTAATTTATACCTGTCATTTATGGATAAAAAGTTATTTTTCCATAACATTGCTAGATATTCTTCAGTTGACTATCTTTCAATTCTACTTTTAGTGAGCTATATGAAAACTACTAATCTGCTTGAATGAAATATTATCATAATCTAGAATGAAATTTGCATTCAGTGTGATTTAAATGATTCGATATAATATGAACGATAAAGATTTTTATCATATTAAAATTTTATTAATAATGTAGTTACGCAGAAATAAATCCCCGATTTCTACTTTTTCTGCTATTTCGGAGAAATAATATGAAGAAAGCACAAATCTCTATGTATATAGCACTAACTTATGTGGCACAGAAACCGCAAACAAACAAATTACAAATTGTCGAATGACAATTGTTAAATGTAAACAAATCACTACACGAATAATTAAACGTTTTCACAGCTGAACTTAATTTAACACTTCATTCGAAGTGTTGAATTAAGTTCAGCTGTAAGCTTAGTTAACAAACACTTAAAGAAGCTGTAAGATATTATTAGAAATCCTCTGGAAAGGACTCACCAAAAACTTTATTCACTCAGAGGAAAGATGACGTAACAGAAATCAAGAAATAGGCGTCGGGCAAAGTTTAATCGGGAACTAAAATAGGCTTAATCATAGTCAGAAGGATAACCGCTATGACTTACGGAACTTGACCATACTTACCAAAATTATTGTCTCGCAAAAATGATTTTTGCCTTATCTTAAAACTCAAAGAATTGCCTTTTTAATGATATCAATTTCACTTTTGTAAAGTGTTTCCTTTATTTTCAATAAATTCTTAACTGTAATTTACAATTTGCAACACTTAATTTTTAATATTATGAAATTCAAACTCATTCATGAAAGCATTCAATCTCGTGCTTTTGACGATGTTAAAATAAAGATCAAAGTAGCATTTTCACTTCATCTATAATTTCATAGTATATATATTTTTTAATAAGCACTCGTTATCATTTTTAACTTATTAAATTCAATTCCTATTTTGGGATCTTATCAAATGACAAGGTAAAGCAAAATATATGTATTCCACATCAATATTCAACAACCTAAAATGTCAATGACCTGGGCGAATAAGCTAAGATGAAATCCAAATAAAAAAATTAAGGTAGAAATATTCGCACTATTTTATTCTTAATCTGTATGTGAAATATAAAATCATATTATTTCAAGAAATCCAGAAAGTGGAATGACACAGAATAATCCAGAAGAACTTCTAATGATTTAAAAATACGATTTTCATTTAAAATAAACTTCCTTTCTTTGCTATAAAACCTATCAAAACCTTCGAAATCAAGACCAAAATGAAATTTCAAAAAATGTTCAACTTAACTTCAATTGATTAGTTTCTAACAGATTAACTTATTTACTATTGCAACAATTAAAATCTAATACCGACTTGTTTTCTATCATTATGTACTGACAGTAATCTTATTTCAGTGTCAGGGACTAAAAATGGCAATTTTTGAAACGCTATCTGCGAAAAAAAATGGCTGTTTGGCAATATCAGCATTTATAAAATGTAACCACAATAGTTGGAAGCTGTGATAGATACACGGCAAAAATAATCAGTTACTTGAAAATTGCGATTCTGACATGATGATGATTGATATATGACAAGAATGATCAATTACTTAAAATTGGTATTTCTGTCAAAAGCTTACATTATTTTGATGAGCGATTTTTTCATTTCCACCTCTCTTCCTCAAAGAACTATCCGCTTTCTTAAATTTACCACGCCTTCATTACCTTAATAGACGCAATTATACATAAGTACGTGTAAGATTAAAATTAATGTGACGCAATTATGAAAATATGGTCTCTTTTGTAAAAAGTTTTGACAATGAATTTCGCTTGGTTAGCTATTCCATGATTCCTTCTCTATCAATACCAAATGGATAAAAATGACAGAATGAATGGAAATGACCTATTTTCCAAATGCGATTCCTCATAAAATTTGTTATTTTCGAAGTAGACAAGTCATCTTCTTCGCTGCATTCTAAATTAAAAGCTGATGCGGTAATATTGAGAATTAATAAATTGATTGAATTTTTCCTTGAATTGATAAGATAAAAATATGATGGAATTAATGTAATTAATTTTAAGACAGATTTAATTCGCTTATTAAGGCCAGAAGGTATGCATTAAAATCTTATCAATTTTTTGTTAAAAAATCCTTCATTTGTCCATAGTTATTTTCTTAACAATAAGACTTTGTTTTATTGCATCTTTTGAAAGAGGTTTACGATAACCTATATAAAAGAAAAACACAACACAGTAATGTAAAAAGTTTTGACAGAAACTATTCGAATAGACTATTATTCTTTTTAGTCAACCGTTGAAAAATATTTAGTTTATCCCGCCAGAAATTAAAATAATAGCCAATCAAAAGCAAGAATCATTTCTTCTATTCTTCAAGCAGAATTTTAATTTTAAAAGTCTAGGATCTAAACGAAATAAAATGATACTATTTAACTTAGCTGTATTTCTGTCTGTGCCCACATTCAAATTGTGAATATGTCGGCTTTTAACGGCCAAGCTTTAGACACCCTAGATGGTATAGTGTGATGGAGAATGGCTAATGAGGCTTTTCCTCATGATGAATCATTGCTGTAAAGAAAACATGATTGACAAGCCGCTACGCATCGCAAAGACGGGTTCTGCGCTTCTTGTAATACAGGCTTCACTGCTGCATAGATTGTAATGCAGTGAAGTCTGTTTTATAGGAAGTACAGAACCTATCTGAGCGACACGTAACGGCCTAAAGGCTTGCCGTAAAGTTATTTGATGTATCTGAACATCTTGATCTCGTATGCATAATATTTTTTTTCTTTTTTGTATATGATTATCTATATATTTGTATCTTAAGATCGATTGACTTTTTTATTTTTTGCACTTTTATATTAAAATAGATTTAATTTTACTCACAAAAATCACAACTTGTAAAATATCAGTTTTTTTAAAAGAAATAAAAAACATCTCGTAGAAGATGTGCTCGTTGTTTATAATTAATGATAAATTTATCTCAAAGAAACGTAGTTTCAGAACAAAAAGTATTAAAGGACTTTGCTTTAACCCATTTAGTAATTGCTTTATGCCATGATTAATTCTTCTAAGTTTATGCCGCATCGGATTTTAGTTGGGAATGCTTCTTTTAATATCTTATTCGATTTTTTAAATTTTATTTGATAAATAAGATTTTTAAATTCAAATTAATCGAAATCGATTTCAAAACTTTTTATGTATACATGATTAATTGAGAAATTCAACTTTCCATAGACAAAGAATTTTCATCCAGTATAAAACAAGAATTTTTTTTTCTTATCCAATAAACCCGCTGGTGAGGTGCGGAAATTTGAAGAGGGGTATACCAATTTAAATGTTGTCTTCTTCATCTCAACATGATTCAAATTATGAGGTCCTCCCCAAAATAATCCTAATGCTGTTTTAACACGGGACCTAATATAACTAAATTAAATTCTTATCACTGAAAAATATTGCTTAATATTTTAAATTAGCATGAATTTTAGTTCAGTAAATTCATTATGAATTTATTTTTAATCAATCTTTTTAAGCGATATAAAAGATTTACAGACATCGCGTATTTTTATGATGATCTAAGTCATCATAATTTGCATATACACTTCGATACAATTCTTTCACTTTACAGGATAAATTTCTTAAAAGTTTACATAGCCTATTTTCAAATGAATTAACTCAATATAATTATAAAAAATACTGAAAATTATATAAAGTATGACTTCTTCAGACAACAGAATTTATGAATTTCAATTGAAAAAGAATTTATTTATACACATTCTATAGCTAAAGAAATGGTAAATTTCTAAGACATAGCATCTAATTGATACAAACACAAACAGTAAACTTTTTTTGTCAAAGCGTCAAAATATTCTTTCTGCAATATAAATGATTATCCCAGTTTTTGTCGTTATATTTATATAATTTCATTTTACAAATATACTGGCCAAGACACTATACTTACAACAAACTTAAAAATGTGAATATATTAAAAATAACTTATTAATAATTTATTAACAAAAGTTATCGTCAGATTTTTTTTCGGTAAGTTTTTTAGCTTGCATACTTTATTATTTTTTCCCAATTTCGTAAAATTTCAGATCAAGCTAATTTCAAATTGAAGAATTAGCTATAATTATTTTCCATCTATTTAAGTCATATGAAAAGAATGGCTTTGTGTTAAATTGTAAAATTTGGACTGATCTCTTAGAAATAAATTCCCAAGTCTCAACCACAAATGCTCTAATGAATTCTAAATATTGTACTGAAAAAAAGGAGTCTATTGGGATAAATATTATTACATTTTTATAGTGACAGAAATAAACATATTATTGTCCCATGGCTCTGAAATTATATATAATATTCTGTTTATCTTTTTATCTTTATGATAAGTCAGAAAATATACCATGAAATTTTCGATTTTGTTTTTCATATAAAGTTTATTTAAAGATTTTTCATTCATGTATACTTTGAGAATTAATTAAGATTTTGCATTTATGCTTAGTTAGAGAATGAATGAAGATTGCTGTAAGAAGACTACCCATTACCCAAATACAATGCTACCATGAAGAATGCTTACTGCCTAACTACCCAATACTGTACAGAGAAGTATTTCCAACTTTTACCTGTCTAATTCAGGATGAATGAATTATTACTTTACGGCGTATTACAGCGTTCAGAAATTCCCATACTATTATTCCTTGAATGTAGCATTACTTGTAATATTTTACACCTTAAAAATATTCGAAGTGTCCTAATTAATTAAATATTTCCAAAAAATTTGTTGTCTTGCTTCTGCTGAATCAAGCCATTGCGTTTCGCAGAATGCTATGTGCTATGGTTCTATTACAATGGCTAAAATCAACATACCATTGTCTTTTGACCCTGGTACTAGCTGTTACATTTTGTATTTCATAATAAAATTACTGAAATCACTGTAAAAGGATTTCGAAAATCACCACAAAAGGATTATTCGTCCTAATCTATTAAATATGTCTCTAAAATAAATTGTTGCTTTCCAGTTACTGAATATACCAGAAACAAGCCGTTGCTCTGCGGCTTGTTGTGATTCTGTTTGAAATCAACATCCACTGCCCTTGACCGTTGTGTAAGTGGTTGCATTTTGAACTACATTATAAAAAGTGCGGAAATCATCCTACAAGGATTATTCATTTTAATCTATAAAATATGCCTCTAAAACAAATTGTTGCTTACCAGTTATGAAATATACCGGAATCAAATCGCTGCGTTGCGACGAGTGGTACGATTCTGCTATAATGGCAGAAATCAATATATTATTTTCTTTTGATCCTGGTTTTAGCTGTTACATTTTACACTTCATTAGAAAATCATGAAAATAACCGTAAAAGGATTGCGAAAATCATCCAAAAAGAATTATTCGTCTGAACCGATTAAATACGTCTCTAAAACAAATTGTTGTTTTCCAATTACTGAATATATCAGAACAAGCCTTTGCAATGTTGCTTGCTACGATCCTATTACAATGGTTGGAATCAACATACACTGTCCTTGACCACTACGTTAGTTGCTGCACTTTGAACACCATTCTAGAAAGTGCGAAAATCATCTTAGAATCTATTAAAATGCTTCTCTAAAATAAATTGTTGTTTTCCAGCTACTGAATATACCGGAATCAAATCGCTACGTTGCGACGAGTGATACGATTCTGTTACAATGGCAGAAATCAACATCCCACTGCCCCGTGACCCTGGAGTCAATTGATACCATCGTCTTTGTTCCAGAGTAACATCCCAGGGATTCAGTGGAGTGGAAATGATTGAAGAAATGAATGCGTCTTATAAATAGTTGCGATAGAGGTGGGTGCGAGTAAGTCGGAAGGATGCCAAATATGAAAGCCTTGCTCATGGCAAATGGGAATCTCACGTCGCTTGTGTTTAGAAAAACAATCAACCCATTCTTTGGATGCAGTAAAGGCTAAAAGTAACATTTGGCCCAGACAACGATCGGCACCGGATGATTGTGCGTTGCAAAAGAGTTGACTAGGAAGGGAGGAAAAAAAAAAATGCTAAGACAATGATGTTGAAGAACAACGAGTTCGCAGCCATGACAGAAATGTTACGAAGATAAAGGGCATTCTTAAAGGTTTTAAAAAGAATTAGTATCAGTCAGGCTTTTTAAAGCAATTGTATTCTGTGTTAAAATGCAAGTTATGCATTATTAAAAGAATGCTTTTTAGACGTATATTTGTTTCTATCAATAAAAGGATTAAAACTTTAAGCTTCTTAAAAATTTAGAAGTCTTATATTAGTTTTCGATGGAAATTTTATTTTGCACTGTTAATATTTATTAAATAAGAATTTTGATTTATTAAAAAAAATTCATCGGTTTATTTTCTATCAAAATTGTTGTTGTGAATACAAAGAGAAAGGAAGGAAAAAATGAGAAAAACTTCGGGAAACGCCTAGTAAATTATTTTGTTCTTTAAAAAAAGAAAATTATTAAAATAAAAAAGATATAGAGAAATTGTCTGGGAAGCATTACTTAATTAATACGCTGTTAAATGTCAAATAAATTCATTCATTAGTTTATATTATGTATTTTATTATACTATTTATTTGTTAGAGTACAATAATTCAAAGTAAATAAGGCATAAATTTATCAAATTTGCTTTATTACAGATTGCTATTGAATCGCTGTTCATTTTCTTCAGTAAATGGTTTAAGAGTCAACATTTGTTGCTATTAGCATAATACTAATGTACTAATAATACATAATAATAATATAATAGTATTATGCTTAGATATTAGCTTACTTATAACTTATAGTAATACTGCTTTAAGCATAATACTACTGACTGTTAACATGAAATAGTTTTTATCATTAATATAACAAAAATTTCATCAATATAGCACAGCACATCTGTCATGCGTTCAGATACTATAAAAATGACTGCTAAATGTGGATTTTGAGGGTTTACATAAACCAGAAATATTTATTACAATTTCGAAGTCTCAGCCTCATTGTAGTTTTTCAAATATACTTTGATAAAAGCTTGTTCTTTTGGATGATTAAAAAAATTAAAAGGAAGAATAGTGGGTAATTTTTCAATACCATAGCTTTTCGATAGTATTGGCTTTCTAGCAACGTGAGAAAAATCTTTTATTCCGGTGAATGAAAGATTTTTCTCACCTTGCTTGTCTCGTTTGATTGGCAGTCTTTAAAACAGCCATTTAGAAAGTCTCATGATAAAAGAAATAAAAAAAAAAGTTCAAAAAGAAAGTAAGAGGAATTATTGCTGTAATATTTCTTTTAAACTGTCATCAAAGCAATTTAAAAAGAAAAAGGGAGAAATTATTTCGGGAGAAAAATGAATTACTTTCGAAGAAAGATATTTATTTCACAGTGAGTGAAGGTAAAATAAGATATTTTCAAAATTTCTTAACATAGATATCTATTAGCAAAATAATTGCATGAAAAAAAAATCTCAAATACTTTCAACTTAATTTATATAAAAAAATATATTAGAAAAAAGGAAAAACAACGCAAAAGAAATCGCGAGACTAAGTTGGTATTCTTCGATCGTGAAAATTAAGATTTTGTTGTTGTTTTTGTTTGACTGATGTTGTTGTTAACTTTGTTTGCTGACTTTTGAAATCCTAATAGTCCTAAAATGACGATATTATCATGAATGGTATCAAATTTAATAAAAATTATATATAAAAAAGAAATTTTATGCTACTAATTTCAACAGCATTGTGAATTCATTTTGCTACATTACAGTATGAACAAACATCATTTACAATCTCGGGTTAAAGTCATTACGATTTTGAAATTAAAGTTTTGCATTGCTGTTATGATAATGAACTTATGAAAATACCATTCTTTCCTTTCTCACTATTTAAATCAGTTGTAATTGAAGCAATGACATAAAATGAAATTAAACGGTATATGATAATGAATTCTGACAATGCCATTAATTTTCATTCTCACAATTTAAAAAACGTTGTAAATGAAGCCATGATATCAAATGAAATATAAACTGTATATGACAATGGACTTCTGAAAACGCCTTTCATTTTTATTCTCACTATTTAAGAAACGTTGTAAATGAAGCCATGATATCAAATGAAATAAAAACTGTATATGACAATGGACTTCTGAAAACGCCTTTCATATTTATTCTCACTATTTAAAAAACGTTGTAAATGAAACCATGATATCACATGAAATAAAAACTGTATATGACAATGGACTTCTGAAAACGCCTTTCATTTTTATTCTCACTATTTAAAAAAAGTTGTAAATGAAGCCATGATATCAAATGAAATAAAAACTGTATATGAAAATGAACTTCTGAATACGCCTTTCATTTTTATTCTCACTATTTAAAAAACGTTGTAAATGAAGCCATGATATCAAATGAAATAAAAACTGTATATGACAATGGACTTCTGAAAACGCCTTTCATATTTATTCTCACTATTTAAAAAACGTTGTAAATGAAGCCATGATATCAAATGAAATAAAAACTGTATATGACAATGGACTTCTGAAAACGCCTTTCATATTTATTCTCACTATTTAAAAAACGTTGTAAATGAAGCCATGATATCAAATGAAATAAAAACTGTATATGACAATGGACTTCTGAAAACGCCTTTCATATTTATTCTCACTATTTAAAAAACGTTGTAAATGAAGCCATGATATCAAATGAAATAAAAACTGTATATGACAATGGACTTCTGAAAACGCCTTTCATATTTATTCTCACTATTTAAAAAACGTTGTAAATGAAGCCATGATATCAAATGAAATAAAAACTGTATATGACAATGGACTTCTGAAAACGCCTTTCATTTTTATTCTCACTATTTAAAAAAAGTTGTAAATTAAGCCATGATATCAAATGAAGTAAAAACTGTATATGAAAATGAACTTCTGAAAACGCCTTTCATTTTTATTCTCACTATTTAAAAAACGTTGTAAATGAAGCCATGGTATCAAATGAAATAAAAACTGTATATGACAATGGACTTCTGAAAACGCCTTTCATTTTTATTCTCACTATTTAAAAAACGTTGTAAATGAAGCCATGGTATCAAATGAAATAAAAACTGTATATGAAAATGGACTTCTGAAAACGCCTTTCATATTTATTCTCACTATTTAAAAAACGTTGTAAATGAAGCCATGATATCAAATGAAGTAAAAACTGTATATGACAATGGACTTCTGAAAACGTCTTTCATATTTATTCTCAATATTTAAAAAACGTTGTAAATGAAGCCATGATATCAAATGAAATAAAAACTGCATATGACAATGGACTTCTGAAAACGCCTTTCATATTTATTCTCACTATTTAAAAAACGTTGTAAATGAAGCCATGATATCAAATGAAATAAAAACTGTATATGACAATGGACTTCTGAAAACGCCTTTCATATTTATTCTCACTATTTAAAAAACGTTGTAAATGAAGCCATGATATCAAATGAAATAAAAACTGTATATGACAATGGACTTCTGAAAACGCTTTTCATATTTATTCTCACTATTTAAAAAACGTTGTAAATGAAGCCATGATATCAAATGAAATAAAAACTGTATATGACAATGGACTTCTGAAAACGCCTTTCATATTTATTCTCACTATTTAAAAAACGTTGTAAATGAAGCCATGATATCAAATGAAATAAAAACTGTATATGACAATGAACTTCTGAAAACGCCTTTCATTTTTATTCTCACTATTTAAAAAAAGTTGTAAATGAAGCCATGACTTCAAATGAAATAAAAATCTCTCCTTTCTAATCAATAAATTTCTAATATCTATTTTAACTTGATCCCCAAACTTTAAATATAACCGAAGCTTCTACTTACAAATGCTCTGAAAGTATCTCTGCTTTTGTGAGGTGAAATTTTTCATCTTGATGTAGAAAACTTATATGTTTAGTTTTATTCAATAAAAATGCAAACTTCTGATTTTGAAATCTCTGAAATGGAAAATCATAATTTTAAAGTAACGAATAATGTTTTTGGGCAATTGATTTAAGAGAAATGCCGAAACAATTATCGAAATCAAAACGCCTACAATATTTCCATTCGAAAGAATATTTTGTAGCATTAAACTTTTTCATTACCTTAATTGATGCATATCCAATTAAATAAAATAAATGAAATATTAATAAATGAAAAACGAAATAAGTTTCATTTAATAAAAATATATTTGGTAAATTTCAATTTAGCCTATGTCTATTTTTTTTCGTTTATAAATTTAGAAAAACGTGTTGAAATCGCTTGTAGTAAAAATTTACTCTATTAACGAAGTATATATTTTATTTCTAAGCATTTCGCGTGTTGTAAGGAACCATAAATTAAAAAAAAACACTTCCTGAGTGATTTTTTATTGCAATGCTCGACTAATGCAGATGTAAATTATAATATATGTTTTATAAAAGTGAAAAAGATATTGCAAAATCGATAGTTTTTATATAGGCAAGATATGGTAAAATATTCAAATTTAGAAAATATCAAGCAGATTAACTTAGTACCACCCGAACAATGATAGGTTTAGGCATTTTGCGGCTCTAAGCGGTGTATTTATTAGCTTCCTTGTTGAAAATAAACTGGTCAGTTTAGTGAATTTAAAAAATATTTTAAACCTAATTAACTTGCTAATGATTTAATTTAGATTAATTTTTTTAATTTTAATAATTATGTGAAGATGTATATGCTGTCATTTATTTATTATGTTTCAGGACTGACAATTATACACAGTTTCACTAAGCTGACACTAGGCTTTAAAATTTCTGTAATAACTAAGTGAGCATAACAAAACAGACAGTAGCCGCCAATTATACTTGACAAAGTTTCAATATTACCCTAATTTACAAATTTATTTTATCGGCAAACAGGCTAACAACGACTTTTTAATCAGTCTTCCAGCGGTTTCCTTCAACACAGTACCCCTATGCAGCTACCTAATTTGAAATCCACCGGAAAAAACACGAATCAATCAAAAACTTCAAAAAATTTAACCTCGCAACTTTTTGTGATAATCGCGCAAGATAAGTAATTAAAGAGAAAGGTTTGTTAAGAGATTCTGTTTCAGAGGATTTTCTTGTAAAATTCTACACGAAATAAAAAAAAAGTAAATAAATAAAAAAAACACTTTCAGATCAAGATTTTACTTCCTCGTACACGAAATTTATAGAAAGTATTGTAATCGTCAAAAAATTAAAACTCGAAATTTTGACGAATTTCTACGTTTTAGACCTCATTAAGTCCGATAAACACATTTTTGTAAAATATCTATATGTTTATCTGTGACAAATATAAACTCAAAACTGCTTTAATCTAAACAGATGAAATTTGGTATGGGGTCATTACACCAAATTTGTACATTTCTATCAAATTTTAAATAAATTCTATTCAGAAGAAGTCTGTTTATCCGTCTGTTCGAATAAGATTTAACACGATACCTACAAAACAAAAAACAAAATCTAGGTGGATAAATTTCAGTACACATATTTCACATCCATATTGTAGACGCCTATCAATATTTTAACCAAATCCAACAAGGGGTTGGCCGTCTGTCGATCTGTACTTTCAGAAGTATGTAAACGCGTTGACACAGAAACGCAATGACTTAAACATATCAAATTTGATATGTGATTCTGCAGCTGTAATTGTAGTTCTCTGTCAAATTTTGCTTGCAGTTGGTTTGGAAGAAGCGCATCTAAAACACAGATTCGTATTTATTAGAGGGCATGCGAGAAGGTTTGGAGGAGACCAACCACTCTTGCTGGTTTATAAATTAAATTGTACCAAACCAGTATTACCAAGTAACAAATAGAACATACGTTTCCAAAATACCATTAGACTCTTTATAAACCGAAAGTGTTATGATTTCATCACAATATAGCTATCACACTCTTTCATCTGGCTGACAAGCTCAAATTACTCCGAGTAGTTAAAAAGCATTCGTCTGTCGCATATCAAAGGAACGTGTGGTTTGTCAAGTCTTGTTACTTCTTATTAAATAGTAACTATATACACCATTCCCTATATCGCTGTAGATAATGTTACTTTTTTTTCTTGCTAGAAGTTAAAAGTAGTGTAAGCATTTAACTAAATACATAGCGTAGCTTATCCTTATCCGTTCAAACCTTCCATTACACAGTTGTCATTTCAATTATTTACAACACTTTTTGGATAAAGCTTGGGGTTTAGTTTCTGATTATCGAAATCATTGATTGTGTTTTATCTTTGGATAATGCAGTTAATTAATTTCTGAGAGTTCGAGTTTTTGTATGCATTGAAAATGATACTCTAATAAACGCATACATTTTTATTTATCCTTTTTTAAGAATCAAAACCGATTGAATTTTCTTTTTCATGGTTGAGATTTCATGCAATTCGCTTTATTAAAATATTTTCTTAAACATTACTATAAATACATTTGAAAACAGTTGTAAATACAACATGAACAACATGTTCTTTCCCTATAAAAATCAATGATTACATCCAAAGCGATTTTAGGTATTAACTCATCATTGAAATATGGAGAAACTTCCAAAATTTCCCTTTAATAGAAATTTTCTCAAAAAACTGGATTTCAATGCAAATAATTGTCAATATGTAAATTATAATAAAAATAAAGAAGTTATTATAGTTACAGGCAAGTATACAGTTACAGGGTATTTATTTAAGTTTCTCAAATGATAAAATACAGAAAAATAGTGCACTAAATTTTACAACCACAATTGACAATATGCAGATTACAATAAAAATAATTTGGAAAAATCAACAGGTTATTTTAATTACATGCAAGTATAAAAATTTTAACTACAGGATATTTATTCCAGTTTCAAAAATGATGAAATCCCCTCCACACCCCCCAAAAATAGTGTTCTAAATTTTGCAGCCACAAAAATGACCAGTAGCAGCTAAATTGTTCAAAATGACATTGTGTTTGTCATGAATATCTAAAACTGAAGACACAAAATCAGACAACTTTTGAACAGCACCATTTCGCCCAAAGAAGCAGGATTCTATTTTATATTTTCTGTTGCATGAAATCTACACATGCAAATACTTGTTTGTTTACTTTTCATACGTATGATAGGCATCAACATATTACTTTTCCTAAGAAAGTAAAGGATATAAGCTAGATTAACTCTTTTCTGGAAATTACTACATATGCTAATGTGAGTAAAAACTTAATTCAATAACCTTTGAAAACATATATAGATCGTTGTCCCTAATATGCAGTTTTGAATGGCTTTGGGAAAATTACGGAATCGAATAATTACCATATCAAACAAGAAATGGTTAGACAAGAACGTGTGCTTTAAGAATATATGATCGTGAGCTATATTTTAATAATAAGTTGTAGGAAAACATTCAACAATGATTCATCGAAAGAATGTGGTTTAAATTAAAGCAAAAAATGAAAAAAGGCAGTGTATTACTTTACTACCTTTCAGCCAAAATGTTTAGAATATCAATATTTTCATTCGTCAATATGTATTTAAAGCGTAAAAAATTTTAAAAATGGCAAAGAAAGGAAAAGAAATGGAAATAGGAAATGTTTTGCTGTCTTGTATAGTTCACAGATTTGTTAGATATAAATATTGAAAACAATAAAATGCTTAATATATAACATAAACTATTTTGTTGAATTATAGAAATTTTTATCAAGTAAAAAAAAAACTTTGATATTTTTTTAAAATCCGTGGCTGGAATACATAATCTTAATTCACACTTCTAAATATGTAAAGATTATTTCGGATTAGTCATACTTAATGCACAAGTTTGTAGTTGCTTAAAATAATGCAATGAAAATATGTCTTTTTTCACTTTACGGCAAAAGAAAAATTAACAAATAATTTCTTCCAAGAATATTTTCTGGGATAAGAGAAAATATTTTTTGAATATTCGCATAGAGTATCTTTGTAAATGTTAAAGAGTTTTTTAGAAATGCGAATCATAAGCCTCAGTTTCTGCATTTGTGAAAAACAGTGATAAGGGGCATTTGTTTCAACTTTCATTAAAGAGAGATTGAAAGACTAAAACTGCTAGCAAAGAAAATTTTAGGATCAAATTTCAAAAAAAAAAAAAAACCCAAACTTTTGTGACAACTCAACAGCTTAGGATCAAATTTCAAAATTTGAGTATTGAGCTGTTTATCAGAAAAAAAAAATGAATTTTGTGTATGTGAATCAACTGTAATGTTTATTGCCAACAACCGGAAATTAGATGTTAACTTAAGCTAAAATTAGCTTCCGTTGAAAGTATTTCCGGGTATTACAGAAAATCATCAAAAGAACGTGTTTTTAAAAAAACATTTTTTGTGTGTGATTCTAAATAATGAAATAATAAAAAAAATACTAAATTCAAGTAAAAATAATTGCGCTTTTTTCTGCGTTTAAAATGCGATGAAGAGAACTGAATATATTATTAAAATCTAACGCATAATTTGTTTCGAACAAAGGAAGGCCAAAAGAATTTTAAAATTTAAAAATATATATTTTGTAACAATCTGTCCTCTTCTTAACTTAGTCTCATAATTCTTATACCATGAAAAAAGTTTATGTATTCGCAATTATTTTCAATCTAAGTCAAAGATTAATGATTTTTTCATCTTTTTTTTAATGACGATACCAAGAGGAAAAAGAAAAGCACCTGTTTTCCCTCTTCTGTATTTAAATATAGTTAGTTTCTGCTATACAATATACCTTAAAAAATAGCATTCAAATGTGCTTAGATTCATAATTTGGTCATTAAAACTATACCCTTCTTGTCTCAAAGCATTTGATTGATCAATCATCTTTATAACCAGAATATTAGAACGTTTATCATAAATTTTCAATAATCTAATAGGCAGATTTTTTATCGCTTAACTAAAAATATAATTTGTATACGTTAAATAAATAAGAAAAGAAAATATGAACAGGTTGCATTTCTGTTATTGTAAACAAAGGAAAATTTTGCACTTTTTCATGCTTCAATTTAAGTAAATTTCTAGCTTTAATGAAATATTAAAAATTCAAATAAATTTGAAATAAATGTTATGGATTTTACACAACAACTAATAGTCAAAGCACAGCCAGTCCAAAAATTACCCGAACAAATGTTTTTGTCCATAATATATGAAAGTTAAATTCAAGGAAGAAATGTCATTCAATTTGAAAGAATGTCCTTTTCAAAAATACATTAATTGCACTCACATAAGGAGCCATATACATATTTATATTTACATAATCTTAAATTTTCCAGTTTCTAATTTTTTTAAATCTGATTTCGCAAAATTCCCAGGTACAAAATTTTAGACAATTTGGTTTAAAAAAAAAAACCGGACATATACGAGAAAAAAGATTTAGGGGTTGTTTCAATATCTGAAAACGTAGCAAATAGCTTAATATTTTCAAGTTTTCATTTTAGTTGTTAGCATTAACTTTTCTATAAAAGCATTAATTTTTTTAATGTTCATAGTTATTAGCAATGAAACAAGACTAATTAGGAATCTATTCTTTTATTTATAGAATTAATTGAAATAAATACTAAATAAATAGTATTTTTGAGGTAGATTTTTTTAAATAATCAATATAAGTATAATAATTAATATTAATAAAACAAGTATAAATTAAAAATTCTTGGAAAAACTGAAAAATAAGATACCAATTTACTGAAACATTCCATTATGATTGAAACATAAATAACATTATGCTGTTGATTTGCAGATTCAAATTTCCCCTAAACAATTCTTTAGATCATTTTTAAGTATTATTTTTATATTTAATATCTTTTTATCATGAAGCATATTAAATAAAAAGTATTTGCAAAAACGTTTATAAGCTTTTGCTTCATTTTTGAAAAGTAAGAGCTTTTGTGAAAGTTTAATAAAACTACATTATCCTGACAGGAAGTTACTTTTGTATTTTATTCAGTAATCTTGTATTTATTCATGTATTCTATACAATATAAATTTTGTAATTTGTACAGAGTTTTGTTTCTGTGCTTTTTCCATTACTGAAAGCTTTCATAGATTATTTCTATAACTAACAGTTCCCAAATTCTCCCAAACGAAACGTCTCTTACCATGTAATCGAAGTAGATTCTGCTGCTTGCATCGATATTTCCCCCTCACCTTAGAATTTGTTTTATAAAGAAAAGAAGAAAAAAAAAACCTCTCAGTCTAAAGCAACGTTGAAAGACATGTTTTGTTTTCCGTTCCATCTTACAATTTTTTATTCATGCTACAGAATACTTTTGCGAAGTCGAGATGTCCCCCCCCCCACAAAAAAAACTTAAAAATCACGCTGTTCTGAAACTTTTTGCTTATTGCCACATATATTGAAAATTATTTAAGAAAAATAGATAAAATATAGAAAAGGAATGTTTTAGGTCTTTTTCCTTTGACTGGAAACAAGTTTTTATGAGTTTCTATATAAAAACTGTCAATTTGTGAATCTAAAAATTACTTAAAAATATAAAATGTACTTCTATATTTTTCAAAATGCATGATTTTCTTCTTGTTTATTGAGCATTCTAATGCATAACAAGAATTATTTTCAACGACTCATATTTTGAAATATATTAAAGAAAACTAGAACTCTCATTTAATATTAAAAATTTGAATTTTCAGTTGCTTATAACTCATCAACAATTTACTCAAAATTACAAAAATTTTACTTGGACATAAGCTATTTTTATATGGAGAATTCAGATATGTATTCGAAATCGGGAGTTGCTATTTAAAAAAAATCAATTTCAGAAATTCTAAATATCGCGCCTTTTCCTTACACAAATAAATATTTCATACACTTATAAAAATATATTTTTACATCTACAGGCATCTACAATTTTATTGTGCGGTAATTAGTTACGGAATAATAAGTAGTGCCCTGTTACTTTTTGACGGAATGTATAAAAAGTCGAGTATTTTTTGAGATTTAAGGATGCTATAATATAATTTTTTTTCTTTTTAAATAATATTATCCAATTCTTTTTTGTCTTAAATATACATCAAATCAAAGGTGACTCATTTTAAAATGTTGACTTTTCTGACTGATCTAACTTAGCATTCAATCATCATTTTAACGCGAGTAGTTTTATAATTTCAGCTTTTACTCATTTAAATGTGTTAATAAAAAGTCATAGATTACGAAACTAGAACTTCCTAAAGATTCTTAATTCAGCCTTACTCTATACCTAGATATACATTATAGATTCGGTCCTGTAGATATTCAACTTGACCACTGGAAACATAAAGTTCAATAATTTTACAAGAGAATTACCACTTCAGTTTGTTTTACGATTCATTTAACCTATGATGAATTTCTCATTGAAGCCCTGAAAAGAATAATTTTTCCCCAAAAAATACAGAAAATGCTCACATATCATAAAGGAAAAACTGTGTGGAAACAGACAAAAGCTTTATTATTTATTTGGGAATTTAAATAAAATCTTTCCTGTAGTTTCCACTTAAACGTTGCATGTAAATAAATAACTTATTTTCTACTACATAACAATATCATATTTTAATGAAACTCTTAATTCATAATTTAAATGGCTAGATTAAAAAAATGAAATGGCATAATTCGGCAATTGAATATATATGCGGTATCTTTCTAACTTCCCACGGATGGTAGTTTAGCCAGTATTTTGTTGCTATGGGTTTCAAAGTCAAAAGACGGCATTTTTAACATAAGCGTTTTAGGATTGTTTATTGACCATTTTAGGCAATAATTTACTTAAATTTAAGAAATTACATCAGACAGAAATTCTCTATGTATTCAGTGCTGTAATGAAGACAAAAATGTGAAAAATGAGTATTTACCCATTTGAAAAAAATTTCTTGTTTCTAGTGCAAAAGAAGCATTAACTGTTTAATAAAGACGCCAAAAATGAATAAATTCCAGTATAAGAAACACATTATCGCTTTAACAACAAAACATTAAAAAAATTGCTTGTTTTCAGTGCAAGGAAACACTGATGCTTTTACATCAGAATCATCGAAAATGAAAAACTTTATGAACAGCGAAGAATATGTTGTTTCAAAAATATCTTTACTTTATAAAATATAATTTTCCCAACTTTATAAAGCCAAATTATAACCGATAAAGAATTTTTGACCAAAATAATGCATACTTGCAAAATCTGTTATAGGATCACCATAATTTATTTTAAAAAAATTCTGTGAAAAATGATTTAATCGACATAATAACAATCAATTCACAAAAATATCAGATTTTGAAGGAGAAGTAATTATAGCTGAGAATGAGCCTAAGAAAGAAAGTTTAATTCATAAATGATATTTAAAAAATTTAAGATAAAAAAATAAGAGACAATAAGATAAATAAGAGACAATAAGAATCAGAGGATTATGATCAAATCGAAAATTGCTAATAAATAAAGTTTAGAATGCAAAATGAGCAATGCAATTTCTAACACCTGATACCTGATTATGCTTAGAATTTTTAAGACTGAGAACAAACTGATAAATAATATCAGCAAATTTTTAAAAATTTTTAATCAAATCTATCAAGGTTATACATAAAGAATGCTGTTGAGGTTTCAAATAACGTTATTTCATTCTAACTGTGAAATTTAAAATACAAAATAAATCATCACAAAAAAATTTACATTTTTTTCATTTCATTGTTAAATGCTCATTTCTTTAATTGCTCATATTCATGATATTACTATTCTCTAAGCTCGTTTCACCTTCCATTTTCTATTTAAATGAAAAAAATTCCATTGAATTATATTCAGTGTGAAACAATGTATGTTTCAAAATTGTAAAGACCAGTAAATAACTCTCACTTGCTTTTTATCAAAATCTAGCCTAGAAATATAAGATTGTTTATAAAATACTCGCTCTAATTTCATGTCAAAAATTAAATCATATAATTTAGGATAAACATGCTTTGATATTTATAGACTACCTGTCGGAAATATCGATATTAGCTGTCTGAGAAATAATTTCTTAGTCTAGGTGGACATTATTAATCTTCACACTGTTTCTATCAACATATTTAATGCCTTATATGATTTAAGGAGAAGACTAGTATTAAAAGCAGTTCTATAAAATTATCTTATTTCTGCTGATATAAAGGAATTTTAAAAAGATCTTACCTTCTCCTTTAGAGAGCTTTTATGATAAGAGTAAAGTAATATTATTTCTCCCTAACGACAAAGCAGTGTTCTTCCTATTACATAAATTCATGAAAGTAGATTGAAAGAGTATGAGTTGACAGTGTGGAAATGGCGTATCTTCTTTTGCATTCTTTTATTCATATTCTCTTAATCATATTACTCTCTTTCATTACTCTCAAATTCTCTCTCTTCATTACTCTCTTTATTCATATTCTTTTTTTATTGATATTTATTGTATTCATATTCTCATTAAGTAATCTTAAAAGTTTTCATTCAGTCATAAGTATAGTATCAGATTTTCAGATTAAAAAGTGAATAAATGTTTGGAACATATATCTATTCATTATCATAACTTTCATTTAGAAAGTTTTTATGATAAGAATAAATGAATGTTATTTCTCCTTAACGACGAAGCAATGTTATTCCTATAACACAAATGCATAAAAGCAGAGAGTAAAAGATGAATAAAAAAGATGAATAAAAGTATGGAACATGTATCTATGTCTAGCTTTTGTGACAATAAATCCAACCAATCATCCATAAACTGCGGTTTATTAAAGGTTGGTCTTACAGAGTAGTAGGTACTTACAAGAAGAAAAAAGTAAAATTTAAAAGTTTTTAAACTCTGTTTGGTTTTCTAAATTATTTTGTTACAAATCTTTGAACTGTATTTTACCCAAATAGTCATCCCTTAACACTCTTTTACGATAGAATGCTTAAGCTGGTCTTGACAAAAAAAATATTTAAAAATATTAAATTATCTAATTCCTATGAACCATAAAATCTGAACCATTTACTTTTATTAGTATGTAACTTATCGACAATAATTATTATAAAGCGTGCAAAAACTATTTGCCTTTTTTAGTTAATTGTATTCGCCCACCCAGCTTTAGAATGCTTGATTCACAACACTGAATTTTATTTTAAAGTGAACTAAACTCTTATGTCCTGTTTACGCCCCCCCCCGCAACAAATTGACTTTAAATTTAATAATTTTTTATTTCATTTTGTTCTGTTCATTCCATTGTTTCTGAACTAGTTTCTGATCCAAATATTTGCTCTTTTCATTTTTGTATATTCTGGAATGGAAATTTTCTTTGCTATATTTCATTCTTTTTTGCTGTTAATTCCTCATTTTCTCAGTCGAATGCTAATATGTTGGAGACATTTTGAATAAAACTGTAGAATTATCCAATCAAAGAGAGATTAATAGTTTCAATAGTGATTTGTCAGATTTCGGAACTTTATCCGAACATCTTATTCTCTTTCTGTTAATTTTTTTAGATTGTTCATGAAAAAGTTTAAATAGAATAATGCAATCGCATTTCTACCAAATAAATAAAAATGGCCGTTATGAAAAGTGTTTAAATGTATAAAGTCACAAATCCTATGTCGTCAGATTCCTGTCTCATTCATATTTATTCTACATTCTGACATCTTTAAAAACATTCATCAATCACTATAAGTGCATTTCAACTTTTTTTTATATGCAGCTTCTTTTCAGGAGTGGAACAGGACTATTTCTACAAAGGCTTAACAATCTTTGATTTTTTAATATCTCTGTTTGTTTTCTATGATCTCTGTTGATCATGTTCTATATCTCAACATCTATTCTCTGCTGGTCTGTATCTGTACTCGTCTAATCTCTGTTGATCTGTGTTCTATATCTCAGTTTCTTTCTATGATCTCTGTTATCTATGAATCAAAGCTTTCTATTTTGTGGAACGACGAAACGTTTTTAGCATTAATGAAAACTCTCCATTTTGAGATTATCATTCTTCCAGTATATATCATTCTTTTGTTTTCAGAAAAAAAAAATTTCTACAGTTGCTGTGGTTTTTTCTTCATAAATCCGATTCAAGCATCCAAAATGGTTGTGATAAGATATAGTTTATTGATTTATAATGTAAATGTATCTTTACATTACATATAAGAACTTCTTTGATAATGGATTTGAAACCTGATATTCTCCTCATGAATGAAATTTCTTCAGTTTCTAATTTTTTTTCGTAAATTATCATTATATTACAGATATAGATTGTTAAATATTCAACGCGACATTTATGAAACAAGAATATATATTAGGAATTCTTAGTTTGAAATGCCTATTTTTACTTCGATCTTTAAATTTAAAAATAATGTGTACTTTTATAAACCATTATATAAAAATGTCTTTTTTTATATCAAATATCTCAAATTATTATTCTAGGATTCCGTAGACTTATAAATTATTTAAATGTCATTCTTTTATCAATAAATAAAAACATGTTATAAAAAGCAATGAATATATCCTCGAGAATTCTCTCATGAAATAATTTTGACTATTTCCATAGCTTCTTAAACTGCTTTTTGCAAGCGTATTGAACTAAGAAGGATACGGACAGATTTCTTTCCTGTACTCTTATTGTTAATTTAAGATATGAATTTATGTTGCAGGAAAACTTAAAAATGACTTAGAAATGAAAAAGAGCATTTTTATACATTTTTTTCTTCCTCCTGATTATGCAAAATTATTAAAAAAATTCTAAGCGTTAAAAAAAAGTAGACGTCTATATATTCAGACAGTCTTATATTCATTTACTGTCATTCTTTCTTTCATACGAAAAGATTAATGACGGAAATTCAAAGTTAGGTTAATGCGATATAGCTCTAAAGAATCCTTTCCTGGATGATTATTTTTAAACGAATTACACAGATATTTACAGTAATTTAATTGTTTATCATATAACTTAAAAACAAAAATAGCTAGAACACTATCAGTGGAAACTAAAAATATAAGCTGTTAATACAAACAAAATGGAATGTAGGCGAGACCATTTTGATTTCATTTCGTAAAAAATATTTATACAGTTGGTTATATTAAACTGACGTTTAATTCGCTTATGTGTAACAATACAGACTGGCAGAGCTTGATGCATTAGAATAAAAATACCATTTTTTAAGGAAGTAAATACGTCAAATGACTATTTTTCATGATTCAATAAACTCTCTTTTTAATTCAGATTTGAAATTTGTGGTAAATTATAATGCTGAATTTCATTTTTTAGTCGGAATTTCACCATCTGTCCTTTCTCCATCGTTGTAGATCCCGTCTAATAGTATAACAATGTAACAAATTTCAAAAAGTATGTCAGTTCTTCAACGAAGTTAATTTTATTTTGTTATTTGATAATATTGTTTCTTTAAATAATGTATTATTTATATTAAAATAAGGTTGTATAAATTTTTTGAAAGGAAAAATTTTAAAGCACTCGAATTAAAATATCACACATTTAATCATTCTAGATTATTCTTTTCAACTAAAATTCACTAAATTAAAATGCAGCAGAGAAAAGGAATTTGTGATCCATAATCCATATTATCGAAATCAAAAATAATTACACTCTATAAGCTGACTAATATATGAAAATATTTTTTTTATTATTATTTGGAAATAATACTATCCTAAGTGCTTATTATGTAATGGATTGTTTAAAACTCTGTTGATAAGCATACAGACAAGTTAAAATATTAAAAAACGAATAAAATGCTTGTAATTTTAAAATGAAAATTCAGTACAAGAGGCAGTTATCTATTATCTATATATTTTAATTTCAATTTTTTTAAATATATTATTAAAGCATTAAAAAGATTTGTAGTTTAATTATGAAACATTTAAAAATCAAATATGAATGCTGGTTTCTTAAACTAGTGCACATTAAAAAGTTGGTTATGTATGAATTGTATACTTAATATTTGGATAACTAACTGAATCAGGAATATCTTTTAACGATAAAGAAAGTGTCATCACGTTTCCAGTCATATGAAAAAATGGGAAATTTTTTATATGAAGGAAAATATAGCCAGATAGAATCATTTTTAAAAACTTCCCAAGTTTCTCAATCGCCATCAACGGAGATTTAAAAAAATTATCAACCCTTTTACAAAATCTATAATAGAAGCAGCTTTGAAGGTCAAGATCCTTTCCCAAAGTATAAATATTTTATCAGGTACACAAACAAACACGTGCCAAAATCTACAAGTTTTCTTTAAAAAATTAATCCAATATCAGCAGTTATAGAGTCCCTACAATCCTTATTGTTTACCTAAAATATCCTAAGATTTTTTTCCTGAAGTTAATTTACATGTGATCATTTCGAATGATTGTAATTTCGTCCAATATTCAATGATGTTATATTTACTAAAGTGCATGCTGTTCAGCAGAGAATCTGTTCCTGAAATGGGCAAGCTATCCAAGATGAAAAGTCCGATACCAAATTAAAGCAACATAAATGGATTTACAGCGACACAAAATGCAAATGATCAAGCTCATAGAACTACATACCTTCAAATGAAAACTGCGAGGGACACAAATGTATCCTAATTGGATTCAAAAAGGATGATTATTCTCACAAAATGAAAAGAGCGATCTTCTAGTTGCACACAAACAACGTCTAGAGAGGAATGTTAGCGACGCTAAGCCGCCACTGTCACAGGGCACA
The DNA here is from genome assembly GCF_947563725.1 of Argiope bruennichi. Classification (NCBI taxonomy): domain Eukaryota; kingdom Metazoa; phylum Arthropoda; class Arachnida; order Araneae; family Araneidae; genus Argiope; species Argiope bruennichi. Next base: position 41,540,590 of record NC_079163.1, on the reverse strand, counting down.
GGACCAAAAACACCAGCAAACCACAAAGACACTCAGACAGAAGAAAGGGAGAGGGAAAAAAACTCTAAAAACAAACAGAACAAGTCCAAATCAAGAAAGAGAGAATGGAGGAATTGAGCTTCTTAGCGCGTCCGATTGATAGTGGCAGAAGCTAGATTTTGGCACCGGAGTCTTCCACTCCTACTTCTCTCCGCCTCGTTGCCAAAATCGTTCTCTTCTCCTTGACATCGACAGAACTCTTTTTTTCGACAACAACCCGTCGAATCCGACTTTCTTCAGCATTTTCTCCCATGGCCGCGAACCTTGGAAGAAGATAATAATTCCTGTAGAGAGAGGTAGTGAATTGGACGGATTCAGAGTGACAACAAAGATCCAACTTTCTTCACATCATCTTGAAAATAAACACACATTAAAAGCAGAAGTTTTGGAATTTGTAATAGATGATTATAAAAAGCATCGATTATCAAGTAACGGCAGAGAATGTCCAGTTACTTAGAAATGGGTTCATGGATTATTGTTTGCAAAATCTTCCGATGCCTCAATGCGTTTTACATTTCCGCCTCACTTCCTCATATTATCTATTTTCTCAAGAATTTTTAACCCACATGTTGATTATATAAGTAGAAAAGCTAGATCTTTATGTGCAAGATTAAATTGAGTTTGATCATGAGTTATAATTCCGAAAAAAAATTTCTGATACATGAATTTAATTCTTCATACTTTTTTTTGACCCTGCTTCTTTTGTGTCTGATATGAACTTCGTAAAATAATCAATTATTAAATCTTTGGAAACATATGTAATGTTTTTTTTAATATGAAGCAAGGGAAAAATAAAAACAAATATTTGGTTTTTGAGATCGATTCTTAGAAAAAGCCTGGGCTATCATGTAACGGTACAGAATGTCCAGTTATTTCAAAATAAAATTCGAACGGGGGCTTACGGTATTTTCTTCTTAGCCAAAATATTTTCACGTCCGCCTCTGCTACTCACAGAATAACGTGTTTTCCCATATCTATTTATACTCATGTTGATTTTATAAAACGAAGGGTGGATCTTTATGTGCGAAATTAAAATGTGCCAACGATGCAGGCTGAGCGACTGTGTAACTGCTGATTTTGCGAAACTTCCCAAAATTTCCGATTTTGATATAATAGTACTACGAGAGTAATGGTATTATTTTTCTTTTTGACAATCCCATTTCATGGTTCTTAATATGACAGGTTATTTAAAACGTTTCGGATTCATCCATTTCACTAATGTACTCTTATATACAGTAACACGTAGACAGCTTAAGAATTCATAAATGCGTAAGAGCATCAAAGCGTGAAAAACGAGTCGCAGTCACGCAGGAATGCGCTTCCATTGCTAATTACTGGTATAACATTAGCAACTGTAAAAAAGGTACCTCTCTTCAAATTAGCTTTGGCAAAAATGTCGTTTAGAAAGAAAAAAAAACATTCTGAAATGCTCCTTTAATTCTTCACGCATGTGGCCATTGCCTTTTTCTCGCGTGATAAATGCTTAGGAAAATATTCAATCACCAAAATCTTCTGAAATAGCTATACATTTTTTTGCAAGGCCTTTGTTTCTCTATAACTGCCTATTTTGAAATAAAACTATAACAGATTATATAAGATTATAGCAGCGAAGTTTTATCTATTATGACTACTGTAATTATTTTGCAATACTCAAAGGAAAGCTGCATTTGGGGTAACAAATTAGCAATTTGTTAAGTTTTAAATATCTTAAGTTTTAGATGCTATTTTCCATTTTGAGAAAATCATACTTCATTTCAATAAAAAAATTAAGATGTTTGTAGCTTTGTATCAACAGTCATTGCTTACAATAGGAATAATAAATCTAATCCCCATAAATTATAGCATTTATACATCTATAGTTAGAAAGATAATATATTATCTACATCAAAAATATTAAGCATGTTATATTAATTTAATTATTCCTTTAATTAGCAATTATGAAACTATCAAGCAACTATCGGAGAAATCACTAATTTTTTCTTGTGGGATAATGATGCTGGATCAATAGTTTCTTTTTAATTTTGGAGCCCTTAGACTAATTGTCAAAATTCAGATCGATACAGTTTGATGAAATCGAAAATATTCTTTATTGAATTGGTACCCCATATAAAAGAATAACTCAAGGCATTGATTAATGTACACCATAAAATCGTTGTTTAACTTCTCAATCTAAGAATTTGGTAATGGCAAATAGAGGAAAGAATACTTATATCCCAAGATTTTGATATACCCGAGTTTCAGTTTTCTTTTATTTATTAGATAATAATTTCATATGAATTTAAAAAATAAGCCTCTCAATATGAAAGTAAAATAAAAGTAAAGGAATAATGCTAGGGTTTGAATAAGACATTATTTCTCGACGTATTCCCTTGCCTTTACGATATATTTAATTCATCAATCCACAAGTTTCTAATCCTGGATGAAGAAGGTATTGGATTGGACGAATAACCATTGATGCATAGCATCTTGCACGTTCTATTCCACAGAACAGTGAAGTGGAAAACACATATTTTATGGATATAGTCTATGCGATTGATTTCTATCCTGGATTGTATAGAGAATCTCTGAGTAATATCAGCTTTTGCATTTCCTTCTTACCATAGAAAACTGACGATAACTCGCTTTGCTTTCTGCGGTGATTCTGACAATGTTAAGTTAAATTTTAGGAAGTAATTAGTCTGACCGTTTAGTGGAATTTCAATTATCTTTAAACTGACGAAAAATGTTTGGTCTAAGTCAAGGAATTTTTTCCTTCAAAACTCACATACCACTCACATGCAACAATATCGGCATACTTATGAACATAGACACACATAGAAGTATAACTTAGTTTTTGTTACTCATTAAAAGGTAACTTGGTTAAATATCAGAGACAAATATTATAGGCACCTGCATATCAAGATTGGGTCTAACCAATATTCGAGATTTTTAATTTTACATACACCCTCAATCAATCTGCTTGCACATAAAGTATTTATTTAACTATGCACGTTGTACTACATCAGCATTTCGGCAATGGAATGGCACTTATCATATAAAACTAATCATATAATTATTATATTTCACACTAATTAAGTATAATTACATCACCTGATCCATTATCTACAATTAATTTCTTAATTTAGAAGTATTGTGCTGAATCCAATTCCGTAGTCCTCGTAATATAGCTTGAAATCATGCAGAAATTAGATAGATTGTATTGGAAAGAATTCCAAATCGTATTATCTCTTTATAACCCAAATTACTGAAGAAAAATAAAAAAAGCAGTATTTAACACTATTGATTTTAGGTGATTCTCTGGCATTTGCAGTTTCTATCCCATCCATAAACCCTAATCCACGTCGTCCAACTCAATCGTTATAGTATTGAGCGATTAAATGGCCAACGGGGACGAATTCATGCCCTGTTCTTGGGAAGATCACAAAATTGCTTACTTTCATATCACAGATAAGATCATACAATTTTGTTACTTTCATATCACAGATAAGATCATACATTTTTCGGACTCTTGCAGTCCATTAGCCTTTTAGTAAATGCTGCTAATGTATCATTGAACATCAATTCAGGTTTTTTCATGCCGCGGTTGAGAAGATGGTAAATTACACTTCTCTGATCACCTCGGCTGCTTTCCCTTGCTTCGCAGACATCGGTATGACCTCCCAGTACCAGCAATCATTCCAGAGTATCCAGGGATGAAGAGGCGATTCCTAGTCCTTGGGTGACATGTCTTCTCATGGCTTCACCGCTTAATTTATAAAGATCTTCTCTATTCTGATTGTTATAGGAGTACCCACCCCTTGGGAGCTACCTCGGCTCATGGAGGAGGAGGAGGAGGAGAAGTCATTCCTTTTTATGAAGTGCCGTTAACATATTATTCTGCAGCAGTCGAAGCTCAAATGAGCCCTTGATGCCAAAGCGTCTAATCTCTGGAGAAGTGGTAAGAAGGCAGGAGGCACCACTGTCTGAGTTTAAATAACCGACGTTTGTAATGTCATCACTGATCGCGGTAATGGTCTTTCTTGCCTCGGAGTAGACACGACCCGGGTAGACACGAATTTGAAATTTTTACACACGAGTCGCCATATTATACTGTTTCTACGCCTCCCCATGTGCACACTTTTTTTTTTATTTTACAACAGTCATTGAATATATTTAAGCAAAATCAACAAATTTTCGTATTACAATTACTGAAGGATATTCACTTCTTCACAACTATTCCTGAGAACGAAGGAAGAAAAAAAATTATCTGTTTATTTTTTATTTATGCTTATCCTTGTCAATGCAAGTATTACCACATTTTTTGGTGAATACTGCTAGCGGGCGATAAAGTTTTTTCCCTCCATAGAACGAAGAAAAAAGTTTATGCCGTGATTGCCAACTATTTACTATTATTATATAGCGTACTTTCTTCATTGATTCATATAAGCGCAGTTTTCAATCCTTCCTGCTCGTATGCAAAGGGATTAGAATTTCGATCTATGAAGCAATATTCGGAATTCATTGCTTTAATACTTGTGCCTATGTTATCTTGCATCACACTGAACATCAATACAATAATGTAATACAGTAATGCATTGTAACATTTACTGAAAGATCACAGTAACGATTTATCTTAGATTTAATAATGTAAACTTATAAAAGCAATACTCTATTGTATAACAATAAAAAATAACAATTATACGATTAAAATTTAACAATGAATTTCAAAGAAAGGTTAAGAATAAAATCACATAGGAAAACATTTTTTTCTAAAATGCTTATCGGCTCCAAGATCATGTATACATTACTTTGTATATTCTCTTCTCTGCCACAAAAATCAAAATTATTTATCAAAATATTTTTACTTTTCATGAATCATTTAGGAATAGAGACCGACATTTGTAATAATATAAAGATGGTTCATACATTTCTTGAAAGATTGTAACATAATATAAATCAGGATTCTGCCAAAAATTCTTGCGCTTTCAATTTTTTGTTTGATTGTTCTTGTTTTTAACTGTCACCCTTCGTCTTAATTCTCACTGTAACAACAATATTTTTTAAATTAAAGAAATGGTTTTTCGATCTCTGCATGCTTTATTAAATATTCCTTTAATAATCTTATATCTATGATTATTCATTGCTTTTGTAAGCTGCCAGATGCACAAAAATCCAAGTGTGATACATCGGTGATTCAAATGGAATATGAATTAAAGGTATTCATTTAATATTAGTATTGCAATTATACGATTTTCCAAGAATTTAATAGTAAATTGAAATGTGCGGTTACTTGCTTCAACTCGATGGAGTTTTACTACGTGATGTATGCGAGGTAGAAATTTAGTTAGTGCTTGTTTCTTCTTTAAACATTGGCAATAAAATATTATTTTTATAATATGTCATTTAGATATATTTAAGAACTTGAATATATCCCAGACGTTTAGATGCCACCAAGTTTCATTGAATTTATTTTAAAATATTTTTCCAATTTTTTCAGCAAAAAAATGCGTTTTACGCAGAATTCTACATCAAACAATATCTAAGAGGAAGATAATGGAAACTGTATATACATTAACGATGCAATAATTTTAATAATTCATTCACAGTTAACTTTGCAATTTAATGAGTCTGAAACAATTACCTCAATTGGTAGATTTTATTTAAAAAGTAAAGGTCAAACCTCAGAAATATCAGGAGAGGTTTTTTCTTTATCAGATTATCTTTAGGAATTCGTATTTCAGAAGGCACATTTTAAATTTATACTCATAACCTTACATATTTGTTGTTTCCATGGCTTTTATACGTTCTTGAACAACATAGTAGGCTTGTTTTACTTCGAAAAAAAAAACGAAATCTTTGTTTTCTATCCATTGATCTTTTTTATGTAATCGCCATTTTGTAATTAAAGAATTACAAAATGGTAATTCTTTAATTACAAAATGGGGCAAAAATAGTATTATTAGATAATAATTCAAAATTCGAACAATATTTGCTTAAAAATAAAAATTAAAAAGTTTTAAGCTAAACTATTGCTTATATACTCCCTTAAAAACGTTAAAAAATGCATGCTAATAGCCTCTGCGTGTATCTATGTTGAATGAAATACAAAAGAGACAACCTGCAAAATAAAATTAAAAAAAATTACAAAACTTTTTATTCAAGTTTCTCTTTTCTTTTTCCCCACAGTTTGCGTGTTTAGATGACCTTGTTTAAAACTGTTTCATGTAGCTCCTGGTATATATTTGGAACACATCTCCGGTGTAAAATGGGGTCTTGCTGTATCAGAAAATACAAACAGAACATAATTATTGTACTGAATCCAAGCATTTTCGAGAGAATATATAGCTTAATTGTTACCAAGTAGATACTATCTTCTTGGGCTCATTGAAGGAAAAAATTTGAAAGGATTCACATAACTTCAATCAGCCAAAAAGTTGATTACTGAATTTGAATTGAAAAAATTATTGCACTTGCCACAAGTAGACTGTGCGTTTGACCAACAAGGATTTCGGAAGTCAAGAAAACATCTCATTTTATTATCCCGTTATGGATGCTATAGCTTTACGAATATACACAAAAAACTTGAATTTTTTTCCAAAATACAATGATTGTGAAATTTTCAATTTTCTTGTAACATATCATTAACACTTAAATAATTTTACAGTAGATGAAAGAATTCAGTGGTATTGCTGATGAGGAACATATTTGTGCCCTTCATTGCTTTGAGAGTTACTTCAATGTTAAAGGTGTTTAGAAATATTATTTTTATTAGATTAAAATCTTTATGTAAGGGAAAACAATGACGGCTAATCCTGCCTAAAAACTGGAAATTTTAGAGCTATCGTTGAATTTTTATTATTCAGTTAATTTAGAAAACTTTATCAATTACGAAAGTGATTTTCTTTCAAACAGCTTTCTTACTCTAAAAACAACCACATCGGTTCATTTTCCATTTCTATAAAATAGTGTAATAACTTCAAAATGTACCTTTTAAGCTTAAAATTAAAAAAAAAATCTTTGATGCTTTTTTATAAGAATGCTAACGAATTACGGAATATGGTCAATTTCTCTGTGGAAAATTCAATAAATAAGATACATACTTTTAATGAAAAAAATCAATCGCTTTTTTTATTAAAAAAATCACAGTTACAAATAGTAGATAAACACAACAGGAGTAAAAATGCTCTTCAGTCTTGCTTCAATAAATAAGATACATACTTTTGATGAAACAAAATCCTTCGCTTTTCTTATTAAAAAAAATCTTAGCTATAAATAGTAGATAAACACAACAGGAGCAAAAATGTGCTTCAGTCTTGCTTCTAAGGCCTTGATATTATTTCATATTTCTGCTTTCAATTACGATGCAAATACTTATAATTTTTAATTTGCATTGTAAATTTTCACATTTATTTAATTATTTCTGTTTATAATTGTAATTGTAAACATTTAAGAATACATTGTAACTTAAATTGTAACGATGTAACTTTTAACATCAAATTGTTATACATTGTAACTTTTTACATTTAAGGATTTAAATTGTTTTTGTTCATAATTAGAAAAAAAAAAATTTATATATGAATTTTTTATATATTTTTGTAACATTTCAACAATTGTTAAAGGTAATTTTAATCATTCTAATTTTTTTCCTATCACTCCAAATTACTTTATCTAAATTTCTTACATATTCGTTATGCTTTCGCATTTACACTTTCTTTTCGTTCTTTAAGGGAATTTTTTTAATAACATTAAAAACAATCTTAGTTTAAAATGCGCTTAGTTTCAAAAACAAACCTCAAAAACAACCTCTTCTAAAATCAAGGTCACGACATGCATATTTTACGTCTAAGGAATTGATTTCTGAATATTTCGAATAATATTATTTGCTGATCGAGAACATCCTGCATTAAAAAAATGAACACTTGATTTATTTTTCTTGTCGCTATTGTTTTTAAAAGTAATTGATTTTCTACGGTGCATGGAAGGCTTTTCGTAAGAAATGAATTGAATTTTCCTAGTTTACATTAATGCAGAATGAGTAATTCGATCATGTTTTTCGGCGGTTTTTTAAAATAAAAATCAATACACATTTTTAAATTAATTTTAAATTTATTATTTATTAAGTGATATTCGTATCACTTAAATAATTGCATTTTTAAATTAATTTCAGAAAATCCAATTCAGATGCCAATTTTGACTCTGAAAAAGGAAGTTCTTCATAAGAAAATAAGATTAGATAATTTCAGTTTTTTTAATTAACTTTTTGTATCCCTTATATTTTTTTAAATCAATTTGCATAAAAGCCTAGAAAAAGAAGGTACAGCGGTAACAATTGGTGGTAAGTGGGTAGCGATTTTAATAATAAATTTATTAAAATTTTAAAGTTATTTTTAACTATATATTTTAACTAATTTGTAAATAGTTATAGTTTTTAACTGTGACTGTACTTAATTATAATCAATAATTTTAGTTGATTTTTCTCCTTAAAATAGTGCATAAACCTGGAAACTCATATCTTTATTAAACGTAAAAATTTATACATATTTAAATAATCACAGGCATACCCATTTCCCTATCGATTCGGGGTATTTCCAGCTTTAAAATTTCAAACAATCAATTTAAAAATATTTTAGTGCCTGGAAGGGATTTTTCTGTTATTTAAAAATATTTACATGCAGGTTCTGTGGGTAAAAAATAAAGATGTTAATAATATTATTAGATCTATAAGTGAAAAGAACTTTGACCTTGAGGTTATATAATCCCTTTTCAGTTCCCCGAACAAATACCTATGCGCGCATGTGTGTTTACTTATAAAACAACAAAAAATGTAATTTTTTAATTATAAATTCAATAAAAATAACTGTAATTACTGAAAACTCTCAAATTTAGTTATCAAGTTACATCCAGAAATCACTGACAAGTAAATTGCTGCGTATACTTATTAAATTTTTAAATCGAAATCAAACTTATTAATAATACATTTTAAAATGTTTTTAGATAAAATTAGTAGTAAAACATTTAATGTAACTTATTTAATAGAATGAATCCGCTCTTTACCTAAAGTATTAATCTGTTTAATTTATGTCTAATAATAGGGTCAGAAAATGCTCGAAAACACTGCATTATAACAAGAAAATGTTTCGGTGTTTGAATATTAAAGGCTCAACTAATTCATCCTAAACAAATTATATATGAACACTAATTAGAAAACGTAAATTATTGATTAAAAAAACATTAATGAATGCATAAAAATTAAGTTTATTGAAAGATTCGAATTAAATAAATATGGCTAAGAATGAATATAGCAGAGGAAATAATAATTTTTTTAAATCAAAAATAGTCGTAGAAATTTATTCTTAATATTTAATAATTTTGATAAATAAATACATAATTAATAAATGTAGTGTACGTATTTTTAATACATAAATAATATAGAATACCTTGTTTACAACAATTGCACAACAAACTTCAAAATAAACAGTACGATCTATATTTAAAGTGGACAAAGCTTTTTAAAAGTTGAGGGATTTTTTATTGTTTTTTAATTAACACATTATACGGCCTGTATCATTACAGTAAAGTACTTATACTCTAAAATACGCTATAAAGAATTTGAAATACAGAGTATTAAACCAACAAAAACAATTTAGAGATAAGAGTATTATTTCAAAATTCTTTAAATACTTAAAATTAACCAAAATAAATTCAAATTGCAGACGATCCTTTATCATTATGTTAATAGGAAATTCGAACACCTAGAGTAAAAATATTAATTATCAACGAATTCCAATTAAAAAGATTAAAATTATCCAAATTCCACTCTAATAAATTGTAACGTTTAATGAACTTTATAGCTTAATGTATAACATCTTATTTGCTAGAAAGTACTTCAGTTTTATAAACCTACAACTTTAAAAATAGGTATACCTTTTTAAAAGTTATAATTTTTAATATAAAGTAACGTCGATTCTGTCTCTTGCAACAAAATTTCTTAAAAGTATCATTATATTTAATTAGCCTAATTGATTGATTAACAATTTATATTGGCTTATTAATTAAAATTTAGATGAGGCTATTACTAAAGTTCTTAAAATCTCAAATTTCGAAAGCTAAGTTTTACAAAGACTATATGAAATTTTAAATTTATATATAGGAAGGATTATGATATAGCTTAAATGAAAATTCCAGTAAACTTATTTAACATGTGGATAATTTTTTATTGTAATTTTATTTTTGAATACTTTCACAAAAGAAAAGGAAACAAGTTTAATTTTAATTTTGAAATTTTCATATATTTATATTTTCTCTTGCAAAGACTAAACTTGATGTAATGTATCTAAATAATAATGTTACTGAAAAATCCGTTCTGTAGGTGTACGATGAAGCTCAATAACAGAAAACTATTCTTTACTCTATAAAAACACTCGATACTTCACAAAAATACAGGCAACAAAATGCAAAAAATGTCTATACGAAACAAGAGTACTCATTTCTACCTTCCTAATAGAGATATCACTAAGATTCTCGAATATTCCAGATCCTTCATTTTGTTTACAAAGCTGCCATTTGTCACAAAGTTTGGATTTCATTTATCAGACATCTATTTTAACATCTATTAAAATATCTGTAAAACTCTTTCTTGATATGAAATTAACGGCACATGGAAACAATATTACAAATTCGTAAGAATAACAATGATTAATTTCGATAAGTTATGATACATCGAATCGCATTGTATTTGCTATAATATGAACTAAATACTAACATCTTAACTATGGAATTGCTTAAATTAATATTTTAAGGAACACGATTTCGTTTATCTTTGAAGACATAAGACATTTTTATTGACTTAAAAATCTTCTGAAAAATATATTTGGAAACAAATCTCTGAAATAAAAAGATAATGTTTCAGGTCAACACTTTTGAAAAAGATTTATAACGCAAAATTCTACATTTTAGAAAAGAAATCTCAGCTGTTGAATTTTTCAAATATTTTTTATAATTTTAAATAAAATTAACCTTTACATAAATCGATGCAATTTTTTAAATATATACCAGTCTAAGACAATGCAAAATGATATTTAAAATTATTCCAGTTTAAAATCGCCACCAGTTTGTCCTCCAGCATGAAATGCACATAGCTGAATTTTTACGACAGTTATAACAATTATTTGTTAGGTGCGCGTGTAATAAAACCGTGAATTAGTGGCATTCGATATATTAATATTACCTTCATAATAACAATTGCTTTTGAAAAGTATCCTTTAACATTACTTCAACATTAGTTGCAGTGATTACTAATTGTCTTGATGTTTCTCCTTTTTCATTTTTTTTCTTTGTCATCACTAGTCTTGCTGACTTTCTTCATCCGAATTTAGAATGCACACTGTTTTTTTGTCGCAATTAACATTAACTTCTTAACTGATCGCAAAACCAAAAGTTGCATTCAATTTAAAACCTATATCAACACTGGATTTGCCGTGATGATTACCACTTCTTTTTTTTTAAATTTCTCTCTCTCTCTCTCTCTCTCTCTCTCTCTCGCTTTTTTTCAAGCTGATGACTCTATTTTAATTATAAGGGCAGTTAAGTTCTTGCTTAAAGTGACCAGACGTCCGGGTTTTTGATTCGTATCCTTTATAGGAAAAAAAAAATGCACCAGCTTCGAATCAAATCACCAGGTTTGTCCTGTTTTTGATTTATAAATAAGAAGCTAAATTTTACAACTCAATCCTAAAATTTAGTAAGCCTCAGGTTAAAAAATATTTTGAAATATTCTGGATTCACAACTTGTACTACACACAAAATAAGATTACCTCATCTTAATCCTTCAAGAAGCACAATAATTATGATTGCAAATCAAACCACAATTAGTAAATTAATGGAGAGGAAACACATTTAAAAGTACAACAAGATTTGAATTTTTTTTCCAGGAAGTTTCAAAAATATTCTTGCGTAGTTGCTATCTGAAAGAAATTTTTGTATTCAAAGCTACCTGTTTACTTGATATTATAAGGAAAAAATGATATAATTGTGATTTCAAATCTCAGTTTGACTTAATAATATATCTTACAGATATATCTCACGCACCATAAAAATGTGGATGAAAAGTTGCTCGAAACAGTAAGCAGGTTCTCGCCTTTTTTCGGGGTTTTTGATTAACTTGAACATTATTAATACGGGACGAACCTGCTTAGAGAAAGATTTGTACATGAATCGGTGATGGATATTTTGGGCAGACCGCAGTACCCATTTGTTATTTGCTGTTCAATCTTTTAAAAAAAACTAGGGTTAAGAAAAGTAATTTGTACTATTTATATTTCTTAGTTTTTAATGCATTAATAAGATAATCTATCGCAGAAACAAATAGCTTTGCGAAAATTTTGTAAATAAATTTAATAAAACGTTTTATAAAAGTACACTTTCAATTCAGTACTAAATTCAGTTTTTAACTTATAATTCATTATGACAAATTTTATAGCATTTTCTAATCAATTCTAATCATTTTTTTCCAATCAAAATTATTTTCATCAAAAATGCTGAATTCGGTTTTCTCAGAAATAGAGAAAATATCCAAGAAAAAATGGATAAGGACTAACAAAGACACTTTCAATAATATTAATATAAAGGCAAGTTAATCTATTAGATGTAATTCTACCATGGTTGAATAAAAATCCCCGCTCTTCCTGCAGACACGTTTGCGAATTTTCGACACGTTTGCACTTTTTTCATCTGGAAAAAATCATGTACCTATATCCAAGCGAGTATACAAATAGGACAATAACATAACCAATGGATATTTAATTAACGGAAAGCAAAGAAAGATTCAGTCAAATATGTAAGGATGTTTGTAAAATAAGACCCATTTAGAAACAAAAACGAAGGAAAGAGTGACAAAATTTCAAAATGATATTTATTTATTTATGCTACGTATAATTCTCTGTTTTTCTACATTCTATATTACTTCTTGCCAATTTAAAAATTTATTACAATAAATAACGAGTTTGTGAATACCTCCCTCGTAGCTCTATGTTGCTCAAATGAATAGCCAATTACTCAGATTCTTTATCGGCTTCTAAACGCCTGCCACACACAAAGATCTTCAGATGGGTGAAGAAGTGGTAATATCTAGGTTCAAGATCAGGACTGTGTGGTGGATGATTGTATACCCTCCAGTCAAAAGACGAATAGAATTTGAACTTGAGATAAAACATGTGGCCTCACATCTGTCGTTTCTGCGAGGATGTTTACCCAACCTTCCTTAACCCTTAACTGGGGACGTGCGCTCTGTGAGACCGCTAGCGATGGATTTTCGGTCACCCCTATTCCGTTTTTAGCTCAATTGAATGGATTGACCCTGTAGCTTCCTGTTTTGTGACCTTGAATACACGTGCACTTTTTCAACCGATTTCAGCGGATGCTTTTTTAAATAATTCAGTTATTTCTTTAAACGCAGTCTCTAAAACCGCACCTCCCTGTAAGTGTCCCAGTGATAAACAAGGCTTAGCAGATGGCACTAAAACTTGGGCCCCGAAATATTATCCAATTTACTGATCCTATTATGAAGTAGTGCTCCTGACACTTTTAAATGAAGCAGATAGTGATTAGGATAATTGTACAGAAGAGTTTTTCGATGAAAGTTCGCATTCAACTGATCCTGATATGTATGTTCAAACATAATATTTCAAGTGATAATATATTTTGAAAAATTTATAAAATATATTAATATACCAATATATACAGAATGTATAGGTTGATTTCTATACTAGTTCTTAACCTGTATGTTTAAAATGCCCTAGAAAACCGTGCTATGAAAGTCACACAAGCCGGTAAAAAAATGCCCAATTTTACCCATTGTCAATTTTTTTTTTTTTTTCCTATAATTTATGAATTTTACATTATATTGTCTTCTATATACCTTCATATACTGTAAAATAAAATACGATTTAAAAAGTAAAAAGTAATATGTCTTTTTCAAGAATATTATTTATTGTAACATGTAATTTGAGAAGAAAATGTATGTTCCAACGCATTTACTTTTTTCAAAGAAATATATTTTGAAAAATTACTAAAACATATCTATATATCAAGAAAAATGTCTGCAAAATATATTGGCAGCTTTTCATTCTAATACATACATTAGAAAATGTTATACTTCAGGATTAACTAATCCACTCTTAAGCAAAGTTCGCAATGAAATTTTATGTCGAGGAAGCAATAATGATAAAAGCAGTTTCTTAAAAAATAAGTTTATTAAAGATAATTAAAAAATCAATTTGCTCATCACTGGAGCAATCAAAATTATACTTTCATATATAAAAAAAAAAGGAATTACCAGACCTTAGGCAAACGATTCGAACCGTTCCATCACATACCGACACGTCTCATTCCTTCTCATATACCTCACAAAAACGCGAACCGAGGTTTTTAAAGCAGTTAGATTGGCATAACAGTTATTGCCAATCACTAATCTCTAAACTTAGAAAAAGGTCGGGTTCGAATCAGTCAGTTGTTTACATAAATTGAGATCATTGTGAGGAATTGGAGAAAAACAACACAAAGACGTCATAATAATTCGGACCAGAAAATTCATTTTTGTAAACAGATCCTTTCTAAATATCCAACAGAAAATTTAATTTGAGTATAAATGAAATGCGGTCTCGTAGACCACACCTCCCCAGTTAAGTCCTAAAATTTCACTTCCCCAGTTAAAGGTTAATTAATTTCGCTTATTTTCTCATTTTACAGTGAACTTCACGTATATGACAATAACGACGCAGCTTTTATATATTTTTTTATTTATTATTTTTATTTATTTATTTGCTGTTAAGAAAATGGAATTAATGATGAACGGATAAATGGTCATATTTCAAAACTGAGCAGACTCCCGATTTTGTTTAACGTTTTAACCTCATACAACGAACTATGAATGCAAATGGCATCAAATTTCGCTCAAAGAATGCCTGGAGCCTGTGCGCCAGGGCCGTATTCAGCTCTGTTGAGGCTAAGCAAGTTCTGTACGCCACCCCCTCTCTTCCCAACTTCCAACACTTCTTTATTGCTTCTTTATTTAGTATTCATATAAGCCCTTTTCCAATAGCAAATGCTATAACAAATTAAGTTGACATACTTTTAATCGAGGATTGCCTGCAAGAGAATTGATTTAAATATATAATGGATAAAAAATAATTTTAATTTAAAATAATTTCAAAAAATGATAAATAAAAAGCGGCAAATTTTTCACACAATGCAATACAAAGTCTACCAGAGTTTTGATTTGTGAAACAATGAGCCAACGGGAAAAAAAAAAATTCTGCACAAATCTGTTAGCGAATATAAAAAAATGAAGGAAAAAAAACACTTAAGAATAATATTCTGAACTTTAAACGATAGTTGATTACAATTTGAAGTTCGATGCCGGGTTTTTGTAAATCAAATGAAAGTAAAGAATTAAATTACCCTGAAAATAACATAAAAATCTCCGAGCTTCGTGGCCTTCAGCAGTCGAAAGGTCCCACAGTGGATGGTTTTTACAATTTCAAATAAGCAGTTCTTGTCGAAAGAAAGGAAATTGTGATTTCAGATTTATTCTCTTTTAACTGAATTTTTCATTATCCGAAATAATTCCAATCTCAATCATCTGAGGTCATTAAGATTCTCCTGTATCCAATTTTAAATACATAGAAATAAGCTGATAGGATAATACTTAATATAGCTATGCACAGTATTATGATACATTAGATTTTATATTTTAGAGTGACTAAACTTCAGAGATAAGGCAGACAAAAAAAGGTAAAAAGAAAGGGAGTAAAATTTAAGAAAGAAATGTACCATGAGCCATTTTGTATATTCCGCGCCTTCCTGAAAGATATTTCAGCAAAATTAACAAGTCTACATCCTTCAACAGAAAATTTAAATAAATAATGACAAGGCCGTTATTTAGAAAGAAAAAATAAGATAAAGCGCCGCAAAAATCCTTTAAATTTAAAAATAACCATTATGGCTCTTACAGCAAACCAAGAATAGCTACCTAACTAAACTACAAAATATATAGAGCACTTTGGTTGGAATTCACGCATCGATCGGGCCAATGGCCCTTGTGTTGACTATCCACTGCTCTAAAGATAAAACAAGCTAAACTAAGTGGAGGGCAAATAAGCTCGTCTCTAAGACTCAAGAAATATTCTTGGAGTAGAGAAAACTCGTTCGTAGCAATTAATGGGTTAAAAAACTTGATGGGATATGTGATTAATAAAAATAAAAAAGAAAGGTTGAAGGAAAATAAAAAAAAAGAGAAGAAAAAAACTTTAGGCTTGGAAATAAATATAGATTATTTTATCAGATTTGTTGTAACTTTTACATGACCATCATGTAATTTCTTATACTAAATCTTACGTGTGATTTTCAAATATAGAATTAATAAATATACAGTCAAATATTTCGGAAGGCATTTTAGAAAAAGAGCAAGTTAGCCAAAAAGAGAGTAAATTTTTTTAGACGATGGTCCAGAGATCTGGCCAGGTGTAAATTTATTTATCTGGGAATCTTATAGTATTTCAAGAAAGGACATTTTTTGATTGCATGTCTGTTTTTATTGTTTTTTTCAATTAATTCGTCTTTATTTTCTCACTTTTATGTGCCAGATATTTTTCAACAAGAAAAGTAAATTCCATGAAATGAAAACTTAACGTCTGGATTAAAAAGAATTGCAGTAAGGGCTTAAGAACCGAGATAGTTAGTTGTTTAAGTAACAAAGATAGACGCGAACCAATGGCCCATTGCCAACTGACACCAGAGAATATTTTGGCTCCAGTTTGCAATCCAATGAAACTTTTCAACGCTTTAGGATAGGGTTGAATATTTTGTTCTATGTTTTATGCTTGAAAGTAGGAGCAAATGAAATGTTTTTCAAACAGATTCAAAGGCTGTTTAAAAGACGCAAATAGGTGTGAAACACTGCTAATGATGAAGTGAATTGACACATGAAAAAGAATCAAATTTTATTAACAGCTTTAAAATTAGAGGAAGGTTTCTTACGCTTCAGTGGCATGAACACAAATTTTATGGATTGTCTGTTCAAGTTCTATTTTGGAGACAGAGTTTCGCAATTAGTTGTCTAAATTCAGAAATTTTGTTTCATCCGGTATTCAAAGGACGAATTATTGCTTTGAGTCAGCTCATTTATGCTTTCAAAAGACTTTCCTTTATTCTCTCAGTGCCTGTAAAATTTATTGCAGGTACTGAGGCTTAAGTTCCGAAATGGGTTGCAAACGATTTTTCGTTTTAATTACCAGATTCAGAAAAAAAAGCTTGCTATTAGAAATTGCTTAAAAACAGATGCGTTTGCCAAACTAAAACTAATCAAATATATTATAGTTAAGAAAATATGTCTTCATATTCTGATTTGTGAATGACTTCAGCCTCATAAATGGCCAAGAATTCTCAAGATGTCTACTTATTTTGATTGAGGAAAGTGGTTTAATAGCCATGTTTCTATTATAATGGTGAAAACATTGTGAGTAATCAAACATCAATCAAAATTATCTATCCGCGATTTAAACATCAATTGTGGAGCGCTCTTTACTTGAAAGTTTGCTTCCTTTGCTAATTGTTTATACAATGTAATTTGTTTGATTCGCGAAATCTGCTGGAAACGATTATTAATACTATGATCATATATTAATACAAATTTAATAATCTTAAAAAACAAAATTGTTTCAAATTTGTACTAGTATTTTAAATAAATTCGTATTTTCTAGGGAAAAAATAGAAATTTCGCGTGTATTCCCAGATCTCAAGTTTCCAAGTGGTCATAGTTTTTATTGATAAAACAATATTGCTTGTTAATAATGAATGACAGAGATAGAAAATAACTCATTGTTTTATTCACTTTCAGCATACCTTCAAAATTCAAAGTAATACTGGGATTTAAGTAGGTGAACTGATTAATACAACTCAGACAGGATATTTTAGTATGAAGTGTATGAATTTCTGAGAGGGTTGTTCAAAGACGAATCACAGCTGTATAAAAACATAAAAGCGGAGATGACGTCCTCATGTACTAGCGTATAGAAAACAAAAGAAATGGAATCACGTAAGTAACAGACAGCAGTAACGCTTTATTAAAATTAACAGATGCATTTGTGACATGCTTAGCATACACGAAGGTGTTTGATGCCGGATACTCGATCACATAAACCTGTCAACGTCGGTGCTTGTGGTTATGAATATTCTGGAAGAGTTCCATCTTATTTTGGACGAACCACAACAGTTAAAATGATGTATCCAACATGATCCTCAATACTGTCCACAGATTAGTGGTATAGATTTAAAATAATCCCAGAAAACGTAATAAAGTTTAGGTCAGGTGTTCATAGTGCCCAATGCACTGACTCACCATATCTAATCAATAGTTGATTAAATATTATTTAAGAATTAACGGCGGAGTTCTCCTATAGGAACTCTAAACGTTCCATTAGAAATTCCATTCCTCAAAAGTTTCTTGAAAATACCAGATTGAATATTTATTGCAAGTATTTTTGTAGAAGGGGGGGGGGAACTATCTATTATTTGCAAAAAAAAAAAAAAAAAAAAGGAAGATGAGGATGAAGAATCATTTCTGAGCCTACATGGCTACATAATTCAAATTTTTTTTTCAGAAATTAACATTTTCCAGAAGTTTATATGTGCTACATTGTAACAAGTTGTACGTACGCTAAATTTCATTCTTTGTATAAATATCTGGAGAGTAAATTCCAACTCTTAAACAATAAATTTTTAAAAAAGCCCCAAACTTTAGAACTAAACTGTCTTATTGATTCTGAATCCCCTTATTCTTTATTTCTCAAAAAATTATTTTAATTTCAACTAGCACGATAAGAATTTCCAGTTTTAATTCTCAAATAAGCAAAAACTGGCAATTAGCTGCTTCTTTATAACTTTATAAGTTTGGACCCACTATAATGCTTTACCATATATCATCTCCTGAATAATAACTCTCTTTTGTGATTGAAAACTTGCATTTATAGATTCATATTCTTCCTTAGCCTCTTGAATATTTTTATTTCTTTAAATAATTCTGTAGCCAACTTTTGAAAAGTTAATCAAATAGAAAAGTTAATCAATGGGAATATTTTAACTTGATATCTTGAGGAATCTCCTTATCACAAGAAAATTAATTCAATGATTTTCTCTCTCATTCCTACCATTTGTAACCATGTTTATTTTCATAAGTTGCAGCCTACGATTTGTGATGAAGAGTATCTTTATTTTTTAATTAATAAAATATTTGAGCTAATTTAAATGCAATGCAATCCCTCAAATAGAATATAAATGTTCAATATTTATATAAAAAATTTAATTTAAGTTGAAGTCAAATGTTATTCTAAATTAACTGAATATTAGTTTTAATTCGTTTAAGAAATCATTAATTATAATTTTTATTTTTGCACAGACAAAAATTACAATTTTGAAATGCTGTTACCAATTAAAAGAGGCATAAAAAATCATTTTAAAAATTGAGTTCGACCATAAAATTTTTAGCACTAAAATTTGTGAAATTATTTTATTAATACTATATATTTCGAGTAACCATAGAACTTTCTATGATAATGCATTATAATTTTACAAACGTTTTAAAAAATAAAATTAAAATATGAAATTATGCATATAAATGGAAAATAGAAGTAAAAATTAGATACTTTATGTCACAACAGTGTTGCGTTTAATCATGTGACATAAAAGTATCCCCACGAAATCCAACAACAAAATTAAAAAAAAAATGTAATTTTTGAAATCTAAAGAATTGAAGGTTAATTTAGAAAATATAAAAATAAAGATTGCAAATTAGAAAAAAAGTATCAAGAGAAGTCCAAAAAATTAGTTTAAAGTGAGCAAACTGTAGCCAAAATATAAAACCAATTATAGTTATATGAAAGGGATAATGGCAATGACTTTAAGAACTCGAAATCCTTTCATTGACTCTATTCTTTCACAAATTCATGGTTTTATAATGGTGATGACTAAAAAAAAAAAAAAAAATGTAAACGGTAGGAATTATATTTGAATCGTTCCATCTTAAAGATCGACTCGACGGCCCGAGCCCTTTAGTGTCCTTTTGCCAAATAAAACATGTTTATGTGTAATGCGAATATGGCCAAAATGTAGTCTGTTCAATATGATTTCGGTTATTCGACTGATATAAGCCAAGCTTCGGTTATTAGACATGAAGTTTGCTTCAGATTTGTTGAACCCATGACCCCTTCCAACTTAAAATACCATCTGAGGAAAGTTTTTAACAAAACAGACCGATGTA
Organism: Argiope bruennichi; assembly: GCF_947563725.1. Taxonomy (NCBI): domain Eukaryota; kingdom Metazoa; phylum Arthropoda; class Arachnida; order Araneae; family Araneidae; genus Argiope; species Argiope bruennichi. The sequence continues at coordinate 41,520,261 of NC_079163.1, read as the reverse complement.
GGAGACCATTGTAAAACGTAGACACAGCTTTTTCACCGATTTATTACTGATTATACTTACAAGACAAGAAAACCAAAAGAATTAGATATCAAACCTCCAATCTGAAGTGGTCCTAACCTGGAAAAACATATATTACAACAGGAATTTGATCATCGATAAAGTGTTACAAAACCTCTAAGACATTTGTGCCGTCTGAATAGATGCAATAAAAAATACACTTCAGAATCTGAAATTTTCTCGACAGCCAACAGGATTCATCAATCAGTTAGAGATCCAATTATGCAGATGATATCCCTATAGACAGCTGGAAAATAACAACACAGCTCGCAGCTTGTACTATTTTTGATCCGTAGGTAAAAATCCATAGAAAATTATTAAAGGTGAGAGATTAAAAGTTATTGAAAAACAGCTGAAAGCATGGTAGTTTCCTCAAAATTAAAAAAAAAATGGATGAAAGTATAAAAATTCTAGATCACTCCAAGGTGAAAAGGATCAAATTCCATTTGGATAAACTTCGACAGCATAAATTTTCAATTCATGAATAACAACTCTCAATCTGGTATAACAAGGAGGAACAATGCAGAAACAGTCGTTGAACAGTCTGTGAACATTAGTAGAGCAGTCAGAATCAAACGGAAAAAAGGAAATTTTATTCCACTTTTCAATCGCTAAAAAGAGAAAAAGCTGTAAAATTTCCAAAATTATTTATACTTATTTATTTATAAAGTATATTTTCAGACCCTTTTAAATCATCAACATTTAGTTTGAATATAGCTACATAAAAAATCAAGGCTAATTCGATTCCACAAATTTAATAACCGACAACAGCCTTATCGTCTCTGAAAATTCCGTGAATCTAAAGTAATCCTTTATGTGTCATTTGATTGGCACAACGATGTGGATGATTAGAAGGAGCATTGATGTCCCAAACGTTAATTAAAAGTGCAGTGGAAATAAAACAGGAGTAAATGTCACTCTTAAGCCCAAACATGATGATACATCCAGAAAATAATATCATGCTCCGGGTGATATTTAGTCTTGCTATATCACTGACAGCTGACACCGAAATGAGTATTATGCCCAAGCATCTATTTTCTACCTTTCTAATAAATAAAAAGCGTCTCTTTAAAAAAAAAAAATTCAAAAACAATTTATGCTCTGCTTGATGATGTAGACTGCTACGATGAAGGCTTTCTTCATTTACAAATCTAAGAATTGCTACATAATAAAAATTCGGAATTAATGATTAATTGATTAACAAACATTTCATTTTTTATTGATATTAAATTAAATTCATTGTTTATTTCCTTTAATTAAGTTATCATAATACATTTAGATTTTTAACTAATTAATTAATTAATGATATTATTATGCATATTATATGAAAACGGAAGGATGCACCTTTAGATCCCGAATTCAAAGGAAATCAAAATCAAGGAGCACCGAGTAACTTAAGACCTCCCTTTATTGTCCGCAGAGAGAAATTTCTAACAGTTTTCTGTGTATATATATTTTTATAGCGATTATATTTATAGCGATATATAGCGAAAATTATGTAAATTTAATTTTTCATCTCTGCCGACTTCGGAAATTTTCACATAATAAAATTTAAATTCTTTTAGAAAGTAGAGATGGCGCCACGAACAATAGATCATAGAAATTTTGTTGTATCGAATCAATCACCCAAGTGTATACGGAAATAGCTTCTAAGGATTTTATTCAAATCTCTCAACCTTTGCAGCATATGCTACGTACACGCAGCTGATTAGGAAGGGGAAAAAATACCATCAGAGAAAAAAGATTGTAAACAAGACATCTGAATATAAACAATGGCTTTTTTATTCTTTTTATCAAGATTTGAAATTGTGCACATCCAAAATTAGAGCGCAGGGATGTCATGACAACAAAATCCATCGATATCTCTGGCTTTTGTATGATTGTATCGAATAAGAGGAATTCAAACCGAATTTTTTCTATGTAAACTTAAGATAATTTTTTAAGAGAAATATATTTTACCAAATAATAAAATTTTCATTTTTCACGATCAATTCCCTGATTCCAAACTCTCAAAAATTAAAATTACCTCGTATGATAAATATCATAACACAGAATTGAGGATATTTATTATGAGAGCTCTTCGGAAATTTTTGTCGCTCGGAGCGTTGTGTAAAGAAAGGAATAAGATGGTAAATTTGGGAGTTTTATAAATAGGAGAGCGTTATATTTATGTTCTAATAAATTTTGACTGGTCTCTAACTTATATACGGGCAAGTATCAATTCGATGAATTACTCTACTGGAAATAGAAATATCTTCAAATGTTCAATGTATACTCAAAAAGATTTGAGTGCTGTAGATTGAACCCCTTAGGGCATTATTCGTTTATTAGATAATGCGATTTTGTTCCAGGTTAGAACTGCAATTTTATTGATCTAAATTATTTAGCTCGACCTTCAGTAGAATATACTATTTTTCAAATGACAAAAATTAAGCTTTTTCATTATTATGACAATCGTTTAGACATTTCTATTAACAGATACTATTTATCAAGCACTTTATAATTCACGTTCACATGTTTACATTCCACAATATGTCCAAATGATTCTGATCATTTTCTCAAACAAACAAATCCTTTGTTAATTCATGCTGGATGAATTGGCATCATTTAATTTCGCCACCTGACGACAATGTAGAACCCAATTTTAGTTTTGGCTAGTAAGAAGCCATTTAAAACTATGAAATGCTTTTGAAATTTAACTAATCATACGTTTTAAAAAAATGGTTTCTTTTGAATTTTAAATGAATAAAGTGAGTGTTAACTACCCTTTATAAGAAACATTTCTTTGAGTTCATGAGACATCTATATCAAAAGCTTACTAAATTTCTTCAAATAGTTTTAATTGCACAAAAGACTTCTTCCCTTCAATTTTTTGAGTTCCAGATAACCTTTCTTGTCAATGAAAATTAACTGGAATCGATTAAGGTCTTTATTTATGGCACCTTAAACTCCGAGTGTCCTCTATGATAAAAGCGCGTTTGATCTCCAATTAAACTATCTATTATAATTATGAAGATCTACCATCAAGTATATTACATAACTTCTCATAAACTTGTACTTTGCATTTTATTTGGAAGCAAGAGTTTTTAGTTTAGTTATATTAACGTCCCGTTGTAAAGCAATAGTAGGGTTATTTTAGGATGGACCTCGTAATTTTGAACCACGGTCAGATGACGAGGACGACCCCTAAACTGGCACCCCGCTCTCCACACCAGCGAAAGGATGTTTGGCATGATGGATTTAATGTACAACAGACACCCTTACACGACGGTTATTCGGTGGAATCGGGTCTCGAACCTGAACCCTACGGCTCACAAGCCGAGACCTTACCTCCAGGCCACCGAAGCCCCTTGGAAGTAAGAGAGTAAAATGTAAAGGTCAAATTCCTCAATTGGAAATGAAGAGAAACTTTTGATGAAATTATGGCATTTCTGTAATACTAAAACAAACATACATTGCCGACTGTCAAGTTCAGTAATAAATCTGTAGATTGCAATCAGTATAGTAATAATTCTATGCATGGATACAAAACAATAGTGAAAAAAATGCAATCACTTTTTGGTCAATTTAATAGATAACTTCGGTGATATGATAAAATGTCTTTTACATGAACCGTAAAAAGGAACCTAACCTTGTTCTCAAAATTAATATAAATACAAGCATCTAAAGTGAGATAAACAGATCGGTACGTGCGTTTTTGATAACTCCACCGAAATAATGTAAAACCGCAGAGTGCTGATAAATCTTGTCAAAAACTTCATGATTATTGTTACTAATCACAGGACCTAAAACTATTTTCTTCACATCTATGAGAGAAATAATTTTAGCAAAGTAAATAATCAAATTGACTAACTAGAAAAATTCCGAGTAGAAAAAAAGGAAATTCAACCAAAAAATATAGTTTTAAAATCATTCATCTGTTTAATACTTCATTTATCGTAGTAGTGTTAACATATAGTAATGTCAATGAAAATGAATTTGCTTTGTTAATGATGTACTAAATCTACAAAAAGTGTATGAATCTTTTATTTCTGAAAGAGGATTGACATGACAAATTTTTAAGCACGTTCTTGCTATTAAGATTCATTCCGTTGTTATTAATTTACTTTCTAGGTATTATTAAGAATAATATATATTGCATTATTACTAATTATAATAGTGATTATAATATTATAATTACAATATTTTTCGGATAAATAAATATTGCTACTACTTTTAAGAATTTTTTTAATTAAATCAATTTTTAAAATAATTTATACATTCAAAAACAAGCAAAAAAAATAACAACAATAAAATAATTTATGTTGTTTAATAATTTTTAAAACAGTTAATAATTTATATTAGCAAACAATAAAATAATTTATGCAAGTTCATGTTAAAAGTTTTTTCACAAAATGTATAAATTTATACATTGTATTTATAGAAACTAATGAAATATAAAATGAATATCTATGTATATTTCAAAAAAACGAATCGCATAATTAAACAAAAAATTAGGGAACAAATTTGCCTTCAGATCTCTAATGCATAAAAGTGTAAATGATTTAATAGATTTTATTCTCCGAAGTATTAAGAGTTAAATGAGTGTTTGATTGGTCTTTGAATATCTTTCTTTCAGAAACGGCGATTTTTCTGCAACGTATGCAACCTTTCTGTTTTTTTTTGTATAATTGCTAGATTTCGCTGCTAAAGATCATTAAAGTGCAGAAAATCTGAGAAATACACATAACGATCGAACTCATTAGGCAGCTGATGCAATGTGATGTATTGACAAATTAGAAACTGGTGTTTCTTAACAAAAAGAATTGTTCTTTCTTTTTTATTATTATTATTCGAAGAGAATGAATGCATTGGCTCATGTAGAAGTATTCCTGCACAAAAATGTTTCAAATCATGGATAGGTCTAATCTGTTTTCCAATAAATGTTTGTGCAGCTTCAAAACTGATAGTTTGAAAAGACAATCAAAATTGTTGATTATGGATAAATCGGTGGGGAATGTTCATTTGTTATAAAACAAATTGATGAAAAAGAAATGAAAAACTGTAATAGATTATAAAGCGCATTTAAAATTAAACATTGTTAATTAATCCCTCTTTCAGATTCATTCTGAAGTACTTTGGAATTAAAATAACACAGAATAAAGGAAATTAAAAATTTCTAATCTGCATAGCGTTACCCCAACTGGCGTAAAAAAATTCACGCATTTGCGTTACCGTAACTGGCGTTGAAAATTCACGCATGCGCATTGTGTTCTGATTGTTGACATGACAACCATTATCAACGGATAATTTAAATTATTTTTAGGTTAGTTGCAAGCTCTTGTAATTAAATTGTATTTATGTTAGTTATATATTTTTTGTGTATGCTTATAGTTTTAAGACCATTGTCTTTTAAGTAGTTTTTTAACCTGTTTTCAATGATTTATATTATTTTTAGGTCAGTTGCATGCTTTTGTAATTAAATTGTATTTATGTTAGTTATATATTTTTTTGTATATGCTTATAGTTTTAAGTATATCGTTTTTTAAGTAGTTTTTTTAAACCTGTTTTCGACCGATTATTTTAAACGATTCATTTTATTTTCTTAGTGTTTGATGCATTTAAAATTAAACATTGTTAATTAATCGATCTGTTCATGACGAATCTGAGAAAATTTTGTTGACAAATTCTTGAGATATTACATAAATTAAGAAAGATATTCTTTAGTGCCCATAAAGTTTAAACGCTCAGTGACTCTGTTATCAGTAATCATATTATAAAAAAATGCTTTGTTTCAGTAAAAAATATTATTATATTAATTGCAGATTAATTCTTTCCACTTTAATTTAAAGCATAAATTCAACGAGAGGTAACAGAAAATTAGAAAGATACATATTACGTTATGACTGAAGGCCTTTATAATATTATGAGTGAATTATATGACTATCAAAATCTGAAGTTTTAAAATATTTTGATGAAGAATCTATTAAAGTTGGAAATGCGTAAAATATTTAATTATTAAAATTTAAACGAATTTTAAGATTGGCGAACCGGCTGGTCGCCAAAGGCGGCTAGTATTATAAAGCGAACAAATTTATAACCTGTGCTAACGAAATAAAGATAATGTGTCTTAGTTGCGTTTTTTTTATTTCAAAATCTGTAATGAATATACAACACATTAAAAAAATATTAGAAGCTATTTTAAATCGTGTAATAATCCCACTTAATTCAAGCTTAACTTTCAGTTTTATATAAACTATATTTTAGTACACGATCCGAAAATGGTATTTTCCCCAGCACTATATTAATAAGGCTAACATTAATATTATAACTATATTATTATTAATTATAATACATAATTGTGATTAGTAAAAAAGATTTTTGAATGGTGGAGTATTCAAGGTCCCTTGAGAACAAATAGAGTGTGGAATAAGAAATTATCTGTGATCAGACATTTATTTACTCTCACCAATAATGAAAAATTTTATATTATAAATTTTCAGTGATGTTTTTTCAGATTTTCCAATATAAATCTGAAAAATAAAATAATAACTGCAAACACCGAGAAGTCTTTATAAACTTATAAAAGCGAGCTCATAAATTAAAAAAAAAATCAAAAACATGGACGTCAAAACAAAATAAAAAGATGAGACGCTAATGCAAATATTCTGATCAAATTGGCATACATATCTTAATTTATAATTAAATTTTGGAATTATTAGGATATTTCGTTGTAACAACATTCTTGTAACACTGTTTCCTCCTTTTTACGATGTTTGCTTTGATCTTCAAATTTATGATAGAAACCCATCCTATTCATATTAAACCATTAAGAAAAGTGTGTTTTAAAAAAATCTTTTTATTTTCTACTTCTTCTAATTTTTACTTTTTCTTTATTCTTATTTTTTAACTATACTTCACAATTAAATATTATAGTTATGGAATCTTGAAATTCATTTTTCTTTAATTCAAAGCAAGACGTCACGCAAATAGCTTTGAAATTTGATTAAATTTAAATTAAATGATAATTAGTTGTAAAAAAATTATAATATTGTATTATCATCGGGGACACACCACTATATAAACTTTCAGAACTCATGCATATCAGATTCAATTTTTAAAAGGACGAAACAAATCAAATAAGATCGTGAAAAAAAATTCAACTTTCTTCCCAAACTCTGGTGGTTCATCAAACCGTTTTATCATTTTGATAACAAGAATTATAAATCCGTTCTAACGGAACATTTTTTTTAATTGTGAAACCGTTGAATTATCTTGTGTTTACTGTGCACAATATCCGTTCAAGCTAAGAAAGTTTTATTAAACTTTTGTAGAGAAAAATCGTGTTGAATTAGTCACTGAAATTTCAACAGACAAGTTTCTACAAAAGAGCTGAATGATCGATTAGTTTCCTTCCACCTAATTTCCACTAAAGTTTTATCATCAATCTTATTTCAGTTCCCAACCAATTTGCAAAGGTCTATTCCTTAACTTTGTAAGGAATTGTAACTTTGTAAGGACACATTGAACAAGTCTGTTCAATGTGTTTGAAATTTTTTGACATTGAATTTAATTCCGTGAATATTGATTCTAGTGATTTATTCTACGAATTAAATTGCAGAAGTACATAAAAATAAGGACAGAATTCTATGGAAATAAATTCTTGAATGAATGTCATTTGCCTGGTTTGACGCAACATTGTCAAAACCATGGCACTTAAGTCAGAAAAATATAAACAATCCAATCCATATGTTATTTAAGCGAATACAAAATTAAAGTTTTTATTTGGCTTCCACAGACAAAAGTTTCAGTGGCTAAATTGTTCCTTGTACATTAATTAGACGAGAAAAATTTCATCATAGTAGCAAAAAAATATCAGCGATATTGTTACGAATCTGTGATGCGGCTTCCCAGCATAGTTGGTACCATCGAAGGTCCCAGAGCTTGGCGATCATTTGGCGACGAATTTGGCGACTTTGGCGCCAAAATAGATTATACCCGAAATATAGAGAATTTTCCCGATCCGTCCCGTAGGAACCGAGTTACGTCTTGAACGTTCCTGATTGGTTGAGAGGCTTCTAGCCCCTCCTCCTGAGACCTATAAAAGGAAGCAGTCTTGCCGCTGCCGAGCAGTCGTGAACCAATCTTGAGCCAGAGAGTAGTCAGAATCGACGGTAAAGAACTGGCCTTCCAGAGAGAAGCTAGTGCTGAACTAAGCTGTGCCCTACTGTCTGCAGTAGAGTCTTGTTATATGCTGCTGTGTATGCTGCACGTCTCGGCTGAAGATAATCGTCTTCTGTGCTGTATATAGTTGTCGTCTTTGTGCTGTCCTGTGTGTCTTCGTGTAAATAAACGTCGTTGTTTCATTTTCTACTGATGATTGAGTGTTCTCCACACCATATAACTCCCACTATCCAAACGAACCCCGGGAAATTTTGTAACAATATATTTAAGCACATTTTATTAATGTGCTTGTGTTTTAATTTGCGATGAATTCCTCAATATTCTGTCAATAAATATGAATGGCGAAGCAGAAAAGGAATACATTCGTAACATTCGACTCTCATCTTTAATTTTAATTGCAAATTTCAGAAATATATCCTCAATCAAACATTAAATTTTACTGAATTAGTAACAAAATCAAATGCAGAAATGGTAAAGTCACCCTAAAAATAATAATAATGGGACACATTTATAACTTTGCTATTTATTGTCGAATTTTCATAAAACTGATGCCTATGGAAATGGTTAAGGAGACAGGTTTGTTTTAATAGATACATTGATTAACTGGGTTAAATAAAGTTGTTAATTAGTTTTTTGAAATTCTATAATTATTTCTTCCAATGTTTTTCACTCAATAGAATGCTCATCCTGAAATAAACCTCCAAAATAAATTTTGTAAGCTTCTAATGAAAATTTCTAGAGTTAGGAGGTTCTGAAATATGATGTGCCCAATGTTTAAAAATGAATCATGAAAATTTTTGGTGATATCTCTGTAACTATTATATGTCTCTCTTTTTTTATTTTATTTTTGTTTATTGAAAGAGTATAATTTAAACAAATTGAAACAAATGGTTAAAATAACTTTATAAAAAATTACACATTTTTAAACATGACTATGAGAAAAAAGTGAATTCAAATGCAGAAAATTATTTATATGGAAGCAAAGGATATAATATCGGAATTCTAAAAGTTACGCTCATATCTGTAATAGTTTTTGAAATATTTACAAAAGAAACCTGCGAAATCCCAACCGTCGTTTTGTAAAATTTGACGCGCCTATTTATGGAGGAGCCGTCTTAATAATTTGGATCGACTCGTCACGAAATACGAGTTTTAAAGTTGTCAAGGATCTTTAAGTCTAATGATAAAGTCTTACACAAAATTTCATCCATCTAGCCTTTCCGGGTTACCGGGTTACCGTGTTCCCGTGCTCGTGGTTGGTTAGATAAATCTGATGACTTCCTTAATCAGATTCTCTAAAAGTTAATTAATATTACATTTTTGGTGTAAACACTCATAGGAATTCTCATTGCTCTTAATTATTCCATTATCTAATTTTCCTTCGGTGACATGAGAACATATTCCAAACAAAATCTTTTTTCTACTTTAGAAAGGTATAAAACGTGAAGCTTCAGTCAATTCTCAAGGTCAAATTATTTGACGATTATAATGCTTTGCCTTTGTGCACGAGAAAGTAAAAAAAAAAAAGCTGGGAAATAAAGGGAGGATGTTAACTCCAGGGATCATATACTTCAACACGGTAAATATCTCTTATACAATTATTTCAATTGGAAGACGTAAATTTTCTTTCTGAAATTAAACTTTATGTGATTTAGAATCTTAACATTTGTTTATTCTATTAATTAGATTAAAATATTGGTGAAATCTGTTTTAATCCAAAAGTCTAGTAACCTTATTAGTAGTAACTACAAGTACTATTCTAATTCTACTTGGAATTCTTATAATGAAATTCTACTCAGTAGAACTTCTTCCTTAAAATAAAGCATATGAATCCAACGATTCCAAATGCCATTACGCTCACAAGTTTCTTTTCAGTGAGGTTACAGTTTATTTAAAAATAAGTAATGTATTTCATTCAATTTTTTAATGCATTTAATGCATTCAACCACAGAGACGGATTCTGAGTTATTTTTAAATATAATGAAAGGTTTAAATTTTCAGTAAAAAAAATCATATAATAATTGGAATTTGAAAATGAATGCTCATGTTAAAGATTCATCTGAATCATGTTTGATTAATTTTTCAAAATACCAGAGGGGAGAAAAGCACGCGAAGTAAATGTTTTTCTTTTCTTTTTCTCCTCCGACCACCCACTTTTTTTTTTTTTCTTTCTTTCTTTGCTTTCAAAAAGCTTAGATTTACTTAATATACATGTCTTAGTGGGTTGGCTCATTTGAGGTGGAATTTTAAGCGAACAAAATTAATTATATCCCAAAAACTATAGAAAATTTTGGAACGAACTTTAAAAAGCATGCATAAAAAGGTATACCAGATCGAATCATTAAAAAATTTCGAATTGCGTAATGGGAGGATTCAGAGAAATGAATGAAATATGTTGACTCGATTAGTCAATTTTGCTATCTAAATAAACCTGTCTCCTGGAATAAATTCATCAACAGTAAGATTCGATAGTGAATAAAGATATTAAAGAGGAGTCCCATAATTTTTGTTGATGACTGTACATCAAAATACACATACTGTACATACATAATTAAACAGTGCAGGAATGTAAGTCTAAGATACTTGCATCGATTAGTGTTTCAGAAAAGTCACAGCTATGAAAGATGAATTAGGACGAGTGAATAGGTATGATAGAAAGCACTTTTGCATTGATATTTATGGCACACCTGCTGAATAAGAGTTTTTTCATCCTTAGTTGTTGTTAAAAAAAATTAAGATTTTGTTTTATAATGAATGAAATTTTTGAGAGATTAAAAGCAAAACAATGATGCTAACATTCTTTTATGCTAAGTAAGATTCATAGGATATTTGGAAATTATTTTTTGCAAATGGAATGCTTTAAAATGAAAAATTTGAAATGTTATATTGTAACTGCGATTACGCTATGAATGAAACTAAATAATAATTGGATGTTATATTCTAAACTTATAACCGGTAAAAATGTCTCAAAATATTTCATAAAAGAAATAAAATTTATTATGTAATGATTTAAAGTAAGGCAATTTCTTAATGGTTTATAAAAATGTATACCTGAAACATAATTAGGGAGCCTAAGGTCAATTTTTTCGAATATTTTTTATTGAGAACTGCATTTCAAGAGAGGGAAAATATTTGCCTAAAAATTGACTAATATCTTCCCAATATAAAATTAGTAAAGAAATCTGTACTGCTACTCTAAAAGATGTAAAGGTCTCCGGTTTTGGCTTTCCATGGACCTCTACTTTTTCTTTTTATAAAAGTACTAGCTGGTACCTGGTGCGTTGCTGCCACAGAAGAAATAAGTTTGGAAATATCGTTTGAAATTTGAAATAGCTATCGTGTTTAATTATGAATGATATAGAAAGAATGGCATTTTCTTCTTGTCGGTAATGAATACATTAATTGAAATTGAGTGATATGTAATGGAGAAGTATAAATAACATTTATTCTACTTTTTGACTTTATTATTCAAGTATATTTTAAGGTAGACAATATTTCTTCAGCAAAAACAAATAAATTTCATGGCTGTCCGATTCGCGAGCATCCAACATACAACTGGCCATGTGAAAAACATTAATTTTCTAAGTTCAATCCGCACTCTTGAAGTGATTGACCTTGCACCTTGTTGATGGTTGTTGAGAATGCAAGTCGAATGGAGAACTGCAGTCGTTTGAAATCAAAACGAATAATGGCAATGTGTGAAAAGAGCCCATCTTCTCCATTTGACTTTAAGTTAGGAATAGTTGCTTCCCTTCTTGCCACATATTGGTCTTTTGATTCTGATGCGCGTGATCAAGTGACATATAATGTTGTATTTCGATTCTTGCCGCAAGCTGATCTTGAGATTCTGAAGCACGTGAATTTGCAATTCGTAAACGATTTGCTTTATTGCTCTCTTGTCCTTCCTCGTTTGTTTGAGAAGCTCGAATTGACTTATTTCTACTTGCTGCGCCGGTAGATCTATTAAGTGATGAACGTTTGGGGACATATTTTTTGTCGAAGCAATCAACACGATATACGCTTATATAACCGAAATATCGTTTGTCGATTCACTGAATAAATAGGAAAATTACTATTTGCACTGAAAAATTTCTATTATGTATAACTTAACCTGATCGGCATCGATAATAATAATTCTATTTTGTATGTGTAAGATAAATTCTGAATAATATGTGCGGTTTGCCACAGACAAAATATTGTGTACGCTGATAACATCCTGTGTAGATGACTATTTGTTAACGAGAAGAAAAAAATTAGTACTTGAACTAAATATTTTCGATTTCATTTTACTTGCATTGATTGCTATCAATCATAATGATTTTATTTAGCTTGATATATGTGCGATCAACTCCGAATGCCATATGCCGTTTATTGTTTGTCTTTTGCCAATTGGCAATTTTAAAATATTACCTTCGCGCAAGTGCAGGCAATAAGATGGCAAAGTTTCCTATGAATCGGTTGAACGGTACGGCAGCGCATAAGGTACGAACAAACAAAAATTAATTTTTATATATTAGATTAAAGTTTTGGGGGCTTTACATAATTTATCTAATGAAATCTTTAAATAATAGTTTGAGTTGTTTTTTTAAGACAAGAGGTAAGTTTTTATAATATTTCTACAACTCCTAAAATTATTTATCGATATTATTTACATAATAATGAGGAAATTATTATAAACAGAGAAATTTTTTAACAACTAGTTCAAAGTTACAATTCTCACAATCGGATTAAGCTTGTTGAAATAACATGGCTTTAAGAATTTGGAACTTTTGAATATATACAAGTTGTTTTTTTTTTTTTTTTTCTTTTCAACTTGTCACTCACAACGTATCAAAATGATACAGACGATTTCACTTATTGTCTATCTTTTTAATTCTATTTCTATTAACAATAATAAGGTTTTATATATAGTTTATTGTTATAAAGTAGTTTTATTAATTTTTATTGAAAAAGAGGAATGCTTTGAATTCAATCCTTAAAAATTTAGTGTATTCTTCTAATGAATTTTAATGTAACAAAATTCTCTATTGAAATTAGAGTAAAATAAGATATTTTTAAATTCTGAATTATGAAACAATTCTCTTTTAAAACTTAGCTTTCTAAAAATTATTTTTAACTTTATTTAGATCCCGTTTTACTGCGCACTTTGTATATAAATTTCCTGCACCATACATCGAAAATAAAATATTATAATTGCTTATAAAACTATGCAAACCAAAATCTGACTAATTTCTACTAGATTTTCTTTAAAAATTATTGAGTACTTTTAGATGCACAAATATTAGTTTGTATAATCATTATTATTATTCGACGAATAAAAATACCATACTATTTAATATACTTTCCTACAAAGGAATAGCAATTGTTTTTATATTTATTTATAATTTTAATTTTCCATTAAAAAGTAATAAAAATTACTTTGATTCATTTGATACATAATTTTTTAGTTTTCTGCGCAAATTACTAAAATAGTAACAATAACTGAAATTCTCTTAAAAATATCTCTTTGAAATTTCGCATTTGCTTTAATTGTAATGTTAAAGGAGTGAGCAAAATATCAATGTTAAGATAATCTGTTGTGGAATTGCAGAGTTTTTGAGATTTGAAAGCGCTCTAAAATCTCCCCCCCGGTGAAAAATATATCAGATTCACTAATCTTGATATTTTTTTTTTCTAATCCTTATGCTTCACAAAGATGTTGATGTTAAAGCAAATTAAGTGATATTATTGAAGAATTAAATTTAAAATGTGATTAAAATATAATTTAGCTGACTTAATGTAAAAAAGTGAGGCTGAAGATATAAGATCTATTTAATGTAAAAACGGAAGTTAATAAATCATTTTCAAAAAATGTGCTTTAAAGGGCAGTTGGATGGTCCCTAGAATTTTTTTTTTATTTGCTAGAAAACCGCATTCCAATTAATAATATTATTACATTTGTCATTTATTGTATAATGCCATTTCATTATTATAAAATTTTCGATTGAATGGTTTCTCAAATATTTCCAATTACATTAAATGATACCAGACAGATTATTTAAAGCAAATATCCATATTAAAACAAGAAACGTGCAGACACAAGAAAGTAGAAATGAAGGTTACTGTAAAAATTTAGGCCAAAGATTCAAATTTTTATTTAAAATTATCAAGTGGATTAATGTGCACAAGGGTAAATGGTACCTGGGGCATAGTCATCATTTCTCCTATTTTAACAATTTGCTTTAAAATAGGAAATAAACTCATTACTATTTTGTTTTCATAATATTCCTCTCTCAGCGTTGGCTCTTTGATTATCACTATCACCAGAACTGCACTGCAGAGCTAATCCACCTTAATTGGTACTCGGTCCTAGGAACTGCACAGTATGAGATCACCATTTTAATAACAGTTCTCTTTAAACCGACTTTCAGATTACAAAACAATGTAAGAAATTGAGAAATTCTGTTCTAAAACAGCTGCATTTCGGAGGAGTGCGTAAATATATTACATCATCCATGTTTAAAAATTAGATTTAAAATAAACATTATATACAAAAAAAAAAAAAAAAATAAAAAAAAATTACACTTTTCAAAATGTAATTTTAAAAATGCAAGAAGCCCACAAAAGGGATATGAAATTAGTTATGCTTAACTTATTCCATTCATCTACTGCTTCTTCCTAGTTGCATAGAAGAAACGAATTGATTTTTTTCACAACGATCTATGAAATCATATGCATAAAATTATACATTTTGTATGAAAAATATTTATATTACATTTTAAAACTTATTTTCAAAATATATGAAATAAAAAAGAGTTTATAAATTTTTGTGGTATAATATATGGAAAATAAACATCGTCTAAAAGAAAATGCGTTTGATAAAAATTACACCAGTCTGCAACAATTTCTTGTTTTAAAAGTAATAGTTATTTTTTTTATGTTTTTCGCATGCTTATTTCAAAAATAATATCAGTTTTTACATATCACGTACAGTTTTTTTGAAAAGTAAATTTTTTAAATAAGTAAAAATACACAGATTTTTTGTGATTTGGATAGGATAAATTAATAAAGTATGTATGTTTATTTGTTTAAATAGATTCTGAAAACCTCTTACTTCATTGAAATTAAATAATACATTTATATTGAATAAATACTTATAATTGTATTTTTAAAAAAAATTTATTTTAAAATTCAAAACATAGATGGCAGTTGGATTTCCCCGTGAAAAATGAAGTACCTGAAAAATTTAATAAAGCCGAATTAAATGACTTAATTCGTGATTTAGGTTTAACTAAAGAAAATGCAGAATTATTAGACTCTCGGTTAAAAGAGAAAAATTTATTAACGACACATACGTCGTTTAATTGGTACAGGAATCGAGAAAAGTAATTTTTATCCTTTTTGAAATCTGATAACTTCTTGGTTTATTGTGCTGACATACCTGGTTTGTTACATGAATTAGAAGATAATATTCCTTATAATCCGAATGATTGGCGACTATTTATAGATTCCTCAAAGAGGAGTCTAAAAGCAGTTTTATTGCATAACGAATCTAAACTTGCATCAGTTCCAGCTGCACATTCCGTTTTCATGAAAGAAACATATGAAAGTATGGAGATGCTTCTCACTAAAATAAAATACACTGAACACAAGTGGGCAATATGTGGTGACTTAAAGGTTATAGGTCTGCTTCTCGGGCAACAAAGTGGATTTACTAAATTTCCGTGCTTTATTTGTGAATGGGATAGCAGGGACAGAGAAAGTCATTGGATAAAAAAGATATAGCCAAAGAGACAAGAATGGATTCATGGTAAGAAGAATATTTTAAATGAATATTTAATAGATCCACAAAATATTTTATTGCCCCCACTTCACATAAAATTGGGACTCATAAAGCAGTTTGTGAAAGCTTTGGATAAAGGTGGAAAATGTTTTGAGTATCTTATATCGAAGTTCCCAAAATTGTCTAGCGCTAAAATTAAAGAAGGTGTGTTTGATGGAACACAAATAAAAAAATTAGTTAAAGATTCCAGTTTTGAACAATGTAAGACAAACAGAGAGAAGCAGGCTTGGGCTGCATTTAAGGATGTCGTAGAAGGTTTTTTGGGAAATGAGAGAAAAGAAAATTACAAAGAACTTGTAACTGAGTTATTACGTACTTATCATCTTTTGGGGTGCAATATGAGCATTAAAATTCACTTCCTTCACTCACATTTGGAATACTTCCCAGACAATTTAGGAAAAAAGAGTGACGAGCAAGGTGAAAGATTCCACCAGGATATAAAGGAGATGGAACGCAGATATCAAGGGCGGTGGGATGTTAACATGATGGCCGTATACTGTTGGTCTTTAAAAAGAGACAGTGATGTGGACCATAAACGAAAAACCCGAAAAAGAAGCTTCTTGACTTCAAGAAAAACACAAAAGTTATCCTAATATTGTAAATGAACAGCATTATTGTGGTTAGTTAATAATAACTACAGTTGCAGCTGTATGCATTATACTGCATTTTGTTAATTTTTTTATCGTCATTTGTAAAAATTCCTTACGTGTTACATAAAATTTAGTTTGCATTTTGGAATGACATCATCATTACTGATATAAATCAATTAAAATTTTACAAACAAAAAAAAATTATTTTTTTTGCAGGCTGGTGTTATTAATAACGCGTGGAACCTATCGATAAACAACAAATAATGCTTTGTTACTAAAAACTGCAAAAATAAGGTAGGATTATTAATAGCTGTAGCTACAAATTCAAGTGAAACGATAAAAATTTCATAGAAATGAATTTAAAGTTTCATCACCATTGATATATTTATATTAAGCATTGGAACACAAAATACATTGTATTCATAGTGCTTAAACATCAATATAAAATCGGTCATTCTCATAAAAATGTAACAGAAAGTCATCGGAGGAAGCAGTCAATTTCCATTTTATATATGATATTAATGTGAAATTAGATATATAATACGCAGATTTATTGTAAAAGAAATAGAAAGTATCATGGATTTCCATCAACTCAAAAACAAAAAACCCCGTCTTGATATTAAGTGACCGAAAGTCTTCACCCGAAACCTAGGAAAGAAAGGGTGTAAAGAAGGAAGATGACCTCCGTTGGAGGATAGAAACGCCATAAATAGACCTTCTGCCTCAGGGAAGCCATTATGCCATCCCTTAATTGAATTGCATGTGTGGAAAATTGGAAGCAGAATTTGACTCGCTGAATTTGGTGAGGAAAAATTCGAAGAAAATGGGTGATATTATACTGGCTGTTTTGGCAAGAAAAATTAAAAATCGGCAGGTAAACTCATGAGCCGTTAGTGAATACAACCGAAGGACACAAGCAAAAAATATCATATTTTCTATTTAGCTTATGATTCATTTAAAAATTATCTCTCTTACATGACTTCTTAATCTGCAAATATTTTGAGATTATCTTCCTATATATTTTTTAAGATATAAAGTGATTCTTATTCTCTTGTAGATTTTTTTTTTCATTTCAAGGAAGGATTAATTTTTGCGGCTAATAATAAAATTAAATTTTTATTGTCAGTTTTTTAAACACCTGCATCAAGTGATCTGATTGAGGTATGGGACTTTCAACCGAAATTTAGATTTGAGCATTTGGCATCCCGTCGATACTAAACAATACAGCGAAGGAAACTTTTCTCAGTACAGCGAGTTTGTTTGAAGTTTCATGTAATTAATTAGAATTTTTGTTTTTAACGTTATATTCGTTATAACGTTTCTGTTTGAAGTGTCATTCAGTTTTTTAGAATTTGATTGTTCCATAATCATTTACATAAGTTATTGTAATTTTTCTTTGTGTATAGGTGCGTGACTTTCTAACTGCGTCATAATCACCTGTTTATCGTACTGTTTTGATTGCTAATGGTGTTCAATCCGATCGCTATGTCTGAAACCAAATCATTTAAGGAAAGAAGAAGCTTTTGTAAGTATTATAAAGGAATAACTATAACTATTCAACAATTTTTGGATATATTATAAATTTTATCTGTTCATGCGTTTGTGCAACTTTGAATCTGGCGTGGATTTTAATAAGAGAATCATCACCATCAACAACATAAAAGACAAGCCTGCAGGCAAATAGAAAAGAAATAAATATGATTTTAGTTTGATATATTTAAAAAGTCTTTTGATGCGATAATTTTCTAAGCGCCTTGATCATTTTTGTGAAAGGCTACAAACGAATAATGTCATCGGATCGGTGATATGACTCATTACTAGATCAATAAACGTAGCTGGTAATTTTTCTGAAAATCGTTAAGATCTTCAAGATTAGTGTTATATTTTTAAATTCTTTATATCTTTTTTTATTTCTTCTTATGGCATGGAAAGGATTTCACTCTTGATAAGTGTGCTATTACAGAGATTTCTTCTAATAACTCTGTTTAGTTTTTGTATGCTACCATTGGCTGAGTTTGGAATTTTATTCCTTTCCAGTGCATGAAGAATGAAAGATTATATAAGTCAGTATCTTGAGGTTTTCTATTACTTAATAAAGTTTATTAGTTTTTAAGATATTACTCTAATTCTGATTGTTTTGAGATAAATTAAATTAATATGGTATCCAAGAACTAATTATAAGAAAATTGTAAGCACAGTAAATTCTTCATTTATGGAACTAATGAAAAAGGTGTTCATAAAACTTCTTGCATTTTAATTAGTTTGGTGTTGGCTGAATAAATTTATGCTTTGAAGTAAATTTTTTAAAGAAATTAGAATCAACATTATCTGTATATTTAAACTAATGTGGGTAGCATATTTGAAAAGCATATATTCATATGAAGCATATATTCATATATGCTTCAATTCATATATACTTAAATGAATCTTGATTATTAACTCAAAATATTATCAATTCCCTTAGCATCCACAAAATTTCTAATTATCTAATAATTTAATAAAGAATGTTTACATAGAGCAAATTCCAAATAATTATTCTGTAATAGAAGAATTTATTACTAACTGTAAAATTTTTACTAAGAACTGGTTTGTTGAGGTATATAATTTTGGTTTTATGTATTTCATTTAATTTTTCCAGCACAAAGGAAGAGAGATGTGGAACAAATTCGTGAGCAGCATCCAAATAAAATTCCTGTAAGTTGTACATTTTATTAGTCATGAGTAAGCTTTTTCAATATTTCAGTAGAATAACAGTGATAAGAATGAAAACTTGAAATAGTCAAATGTTTTTTTATGTAAGTATATGGTTAGTAAAAAACTATTAGCAAATCTTTTTTTTTTTAATTAAATTTCTAGTTTATTGGTAATTTTAAGTTGTATTTGTTGTTCAAATCAGAATTTATATTAAAGCATGTACTAATGTAATTTTACTGCATTAATCCTCAGTTACATCTTTTATTCAGTAGAGGCCAAAATTGTAGAAACCTTTAGGAAATGTGCATTTTGGAAATTTACTGGCTCATAAGAGTAATTGTATTTGTAATAATATCATAAACTATATATCCGTTAAAGAATAATTGTCAAGAATGTAATCAGTATTACCATGACACTGGGAAAAATACTGGGAATTAAAAAATTATCTATAAAACAGTGAGAATGCTGGGAATTTTAAAATTTTCCTTAAAGTGAGAAAGTATGCGAAATTTTATTTTTCCCCCATCTGAAACATGCTGATCTCTTTAAACATTGAAGAACCAAAGACCATCGCCATAGCTCGAAAAAGCACTATTTGGCATTGTTAAACTGCAGAGGCTCAGCTCATTTCTACTCATTCTATTTTTCTTCTGCATATATCAGTCCAAATTCCAAGACCAAGAAAAAATATATGCTGATATTAGAATAGGGATTACAGTTACTTGAATAGTAGTGGAGTTACTGCATCTAAAAAAAAGACACCTCTTAGCTAAAAGTTTAATATTTGTGGTGAATACTCCAAAATAAAATGAACGCATATCCATAAATTGTCATTTTAAAAGTTGCATTTTATTTAAAACCATAATTATTAAAAAAAAAAAACAATGCAATATGTGGAAAGGGAATGGTTCATTAGCTTCAACATCTTTATTCGAAAGATCAAGTTTCCACTGCATATTCAGAGCATGTAAAGATCCAATTTGAAATTTAAAAAAAAAAAAAAAAAAAATGAACACGAAGAACAGCTTGATTTATATAATAAAAAAATTCTTTGAGATGATTTCTATTCTAATGTTTTAAGATCCAAAAAATTTTGTGATATTAGAGAAGTTGTAAAAATAATTCTTGTATTGTCACTATTTGGATCTATTTGTTTAAACTCTTTTAAAACTCCTTTACGAGTGTCTCTTAAAGTGAGGTGTCAATCTCCAGAGATTTGCTACAGTATGCAAAATTAATGCACATGAGAGTATAGTAAAACTTAAGAAAAGCAGAAAAATTTCAAGGGGGAAAAAATGTCTTAAAACCCAAAGCAACTTAGCAAATTCAATTGTTGCTAAAAGAAAGGAAGAAAGAAATTGATGACTGAAAATCTGCAGAGTTTGCAGAAACTGATGCTCAAATATACAAATTGGCAAAAAAAAAAAAAAAAAAAAAAGGAAATTTTTTTTGTTAAGTAATCATTAAATAGTTTGTATCTTGATAGCAAGAATGTTTTATTTCACTGGAGTCCTTAATATTTAGTGACTTTAAATTAGAGAGCTTGAATAAGAGAAATATGTGAATTTGTCTTTGCTAAATTCTAGGTAATAATAAAGATAACTTTTATTTCTGTATGTAAATATAAACATTCATTTAATAAATGATTATTACAGGAAACTTACTTCCCTTTGTTTTTTCAACTGATTAAAACGAGGTTAGTTTTGTTATTCTATTATAACTAGCGTGAGTGCTGTTAGCGTGTTTCCTTTTATAATGCAGGAAAACACACAGGGAATTTCTTTTCTAAATTGGAGTGGCAACCCTGGTAATTCATTAAATTATGTTCACTTGTCATTATTATTATTATTATTTTAGCTATAGCAAAAGAATGTAAAGGAAGAAACACATCTTGTTTTACTTCATAAGATATAACTTTCCTTTATCTGATTGTAATCAATCAGCGAGTATGATTACTTAGGCAGTCAATAATAAGATCATATCTTCATTTTAGTAGAATTGAAGAACTTATGCAATGTTTTGGAACTAAGAGAAAGTCATTTTTACGTTGTTTTTTTGTGATTGCAATCTCATCATGTATTGTTTTTTTAGTTTCTTTTTCTTCTGTTCTTCCATTTTATGAGGTGTCAAAATATAAAAAATGAGGCACAAAAAGTTGACTGATCGCCTAAAAAATGACTTTGCTGTTACATGAACAAGGTGTTCATTAGAGTAAAATTAAGAAATTCGGTGAAAATCTAATTAAAGTCAGTATTTCTAAATTTTTGAAGAAGTGTAAGAGAACTTAGTCAATAAAACCAGATTCATAAAGGTAGGAAAAGGTGCTGAAAATCAAATGATGATAGATTAATTAAAAGTCTCTGTCTGTGTGATAGAAAAAATGATATGGGAGCATTTTAAATGATATGGTGCTGTGTGATATAGAGAAAATGATCATCTGTTGCAGATTGCAAGAATCTGGTCAAAATGTGAGAATTATATTAAAAATGCACTTGAATTTGAATCAAAAGGAAATATTAAACTGTGTAAAAACTTATGCTTACTGGATAGCAAAACATTGGGACTCTGTGATTTTGATTGATGTTTTATATATATAATATTTGCCAAATAAGGCAAGAATTCTTGTGCAGAATATGTTTTTATTTGAATTTTTTTATAAAGAATAATGCTTGTTAACCCTTATTACTGCTGGTAAAATTTTTAATCATGAAGTTTAAAAATGGTATAGTTACATTCATTCTGATTTAATTATGAGTTACAAAATATCTGTTCTTGTGTATAGATGTATTTATTATTTTTTGAAGAGATTGGTATTTTGTTTATGCTGGTAAAATTAACTAATAAGGCATTAATAAAAATTTAAATTTGGGGGTTTATAATATGCATTTAAATTTGTTTTCAGTTGAATTCAGTTCTAATTTTTTTAAAAACTAATATGGTACATAATCTTAAAAATAAATTAGTGGTATATCAGTTTTCTGCTGAAGAGGTTAAATACAGAATTTGTTATTCAATAATAATGACCAATATATAGATGTTATATATGTTTAGTCATTTATTTGATATGCTTGTTTCATTATCATTTATGACAATCTCTAACTTTTCTATTAGTTACTGGTATCATTTGAAAGCTATTGATATTTTGATAGAATAATTTAGCATTTGATCATTAAATATATAGTATTTAAAAATTACTTATTTTCTTTATAGGTGATAATTGAAAGATATTATGGTGAAAAACTGCTTCCATTATTAGACCGAAGTAAATTTTTAGTTCCTGATCATATCACAGTTGGTGAGCTTAGCAACATCATACGGTAAAAATGCATATTAATCCTTTCTGAAGAATTTCTAAGTTACTAAATTTTCTAAAAGGATATTTTTTGGAATTTTATTTTTGTGGATAATTTTAAAGATTGCATTTAACTTTTATGTATTTTATCTTCAATTTGACTGTGGTATTTATGAATTTTATTCTTTTTCATTACTGTGATGAATCTCCAAAATATAACTTTTTCTAATTGAGATGTGAGTATATACTGTTTATCTACAAAATTCTTTTTTTCTACCCGGATGATGCCAATTGCTATTTTTTGCATCTTATTTTCCTCGTATTTTACAGGTTAAAACACTTTTTCCTTAATTAAAATCTTTTAAATTAGTCTGTTTTTAGTGAATATGTAAGCAGTAATCAAAAAAGAGAGTGGTTAAATAAATGCCCAAGAATTAAAACAATGTGTATATGTCGGTATTTGTAGAAATCTTGTGTGTTTATTTATTTTAGAGAGATAAATTATTCATTTCAAAACAATTTTGTTGTCATACTAGAAAGTCATGTGATATAATCTTAAATTCAGTTCGATTTTTGGTTTTTAATGAAATTTTATCACAATTTAAAGCTGGATGGATAATGAATTGGAATGTTAATAGTGAAACTAGTTTTGAAATGGACATGCTCTGTTCAAGAACTTGTTGAGGTGAACAAAATCAGAAATAAAATAAATGTAATAAAAAATGCTTAAAAAGTACTTAAATTTGAAAACCACATTTAAGCACCTTAAATGTGCTTAATTTTGGAAAAGGATTATTATAAATTGCTTAAGATACAAAGAAAAAGCAACTGTCTAACATGAGAGATGCTGCTCAAAAAGCATTTACAGATTGTAATTATTATTAAATGCATAATAATAATAGTTATTGTAATTATTATTAAAAAGATTGTAATTATTATTAAATGAAAATAAAATTTTTCTGTCATAATATCAGAGCATATTATCACACAAAATTATTTTTACACCATCTTAAAGATTAAGAAAACTAGCTTTCTAGTAATATTTTGTCTGAATGAATGCATTTTTTCTTTAGTTTTAGTAATTTTTGAAAAATTAGTTTTTGTTACAATTGTAACAATGATTATTATTGTAATGAAATTTAAAATATCATTTCATCGAACTGTTGAGTCATGTGATTTTATTTGTTTTAACGTCGTGATAAAAATTTGCTTTCTTTAACTTTAATTTAAACTTAAAAAAAAGAAAAACAAAAAAAAAGAAAAACTTTAAAGTAGTTCATTGAATAAGATTCTTCTTTTGATGAATGTTTCAAATTTTGAGGCAGTGTCTTGCACTTACTTCAAAAAATACTTTTTAGTAATGTATCAAGTAGCATTTTTTAAATTTTGATTTGGCTTCTAAAGACAGAGCTCTTTGAATTCATCAATTTTTTTTTGTTATTTATGAAAGCTAGGAAATGTTAATCATTTTCCTTTCTTTGTAAAGTATATAATCATTCCTTTCTGTAATTTTTGAAGTTAAAGTTGGGAAATTTAATTTATTTTTGTATATAGGTTAAAAAGTAGATTTTTATAAAGCTTTGAAATGTGAAACTCTTGATAAGGCGCTTTACTAAACTTAAGTAGTACAATAATTTTATATAGCCTGATCATTTCTAAATGCTGTTATTCTTTTTTATTAAAATTATTTGATCTAAAAAACTCAATTAGAATTTGGCTTTGTTCTATTATAAATTTCATGTCAATTTTACCAATCATATGATGGTAACCATCTTGGAATGCTTTAGTTCTTAACTATGTAAACCCAAGATAAAATGTCTTAGATTACCAAATATGGTAAGTTAGCGTAGGAGGAAATTTTCTTTTTCCGTGCTATCTGTGTCAAATCTGATTTGTTGCTATATATCAGAGAATCTAATACAAAATTTTTGATCATGCTGTGCTTTTACATTTATGTTGACATTTTCAGAAATTATATATCCATCCAAATTGACTGGTAATTTATTAATTTTTTAGAAATGTTGGAAAAAAAGAATAAGATTTTTATTGGTAATCTTTTAAAATTTGACTTAATTTTTTGGTAATGATTATATATATATATATTTCATTTTTATAATTACTTTTAGGTTTTTGTCAAAATTAAAAATACATTGGGTTTACAGTTGCATATATTGTGCAGATATAGAAATAAATATTAATTAATTAAATATTTAAAACAATACACATTTAAAATTTTATATAAAAAAATTCAATAAATTCTATGCATTAGAATATATACAGGATTATGTATGCAAGCATATACAGCGATGCTTGATTTTTTTCTTAGTTTCTTAAAAAGTCCTTAATTTTTGAAATTTCTCTATGTATCCTTATAATGTTCACACTGGTAATATAAGATGGCTCAAAACCCCTGGCAAATTTTTTAATTAAATATAAAATCAAGTAATTAGCATAGGAGAATGGACTTGTTCTAAAATTTTTCCCATAATGGAACATTTTCTACCTCTTACAAATAAAAACTAGTTTCATATTTTGTCTATAGTTGGTATGTCTTAAAAACTAAAATTTTGAGGCAAGCAACTACAAGGCATCATAAGTTCTTATAGAATATTTAACTTGTTCAGTCCACTACCATATTTATATGTGTACATCTTAATGGCTTGAAACACATCCAAATAATATTTTTATTCAATCATTATGGTATTTTGTATTATTGTGCTATAGACTGAATTTCATGCATGTTGAACTTGGTAATAACCCAGTAAGAAGAGATCAAGAGGGCTTAAATCTGTGAAGCAAATTACCGTAATAATGCACTAACTTTTTCAGTCTGTTGGCCAAGAAGCTCTTTATATTTGCATAATACTAGATGGTGAATTATGAATTCCAAAATTCTGCAATAAGTCGAAGGTTTGTTTCAGCTAAGAAGAGTTATATGAGAATGCTTTTGCAAATGAAATAAAGTTATTGTTTTCAGGGAAAAAAAAATGCTTTCATTCTTCAAAAAAGGATTTTTCCCCTGCATTTTCAAGCTCCGAATTCTTAAACCAGAGAAGCTAATTATTCTTCATTGAGAAATTAGTAAGGCATTAAAAGGGGCATTATTTGTATATTTTTCAGTATAACATCGCATTAGGTAAATACTTGAATTTATTGGGAAATACTTTCTTTAATATTTTGCTGAGTGTGCTTTTTTAAAAAAAATTATAAATTGTCATTATTGTGAGAAATTATGTTTTATTTTTGCTTTGTCATATGTATATGATTCAGTGAGGCTTTATTTTTTCATAAATTTAATACATTGGCTTGAAGGTATCAGGATTTTAAACATTTTTTTTAGTATAGAATTGCAGCCTTTATTTACGTTTTTATTTTGGTTTTATGTTGATAGTTTCTTAAATTTTCACTTTCAAAATTATTAGCATATTAACCATTCATGAAGAATTGGCCATGTCATAAGTTATCATTGAAAATATATTAAACAATAAATTTAGCATTCTGGAGGTGGAACATTACAAAAGATTCTGTGCAGTTAAAATATTTTTTCCCCATGAAACAGGTACTACGACATAAGAAAAAGATGTATTTGTTAGTTAAAGGTTCAATGAAGATTTATTCTGACTTCAGCTAATTGTTAGCTCCAACATAGAAGATTGAACTGTTAAAAATCAAACTGGAGTGAGAATAAATATATAGTGAGTGATTTGTTCTCTGAGAAATACACTACTACCGTTTTTCCCTTCCATGTGATTTAAAGGTTACTTTGATTTCTAGAAAAATCTGATAAAAATGGAAGATGGGAAAGCCTTTTTGAAATTTAGGATAATAACAATTACATGAATATGCTGCAGCAACATAGGTGTAGTATGTGCAAATTGAAATGCAGATTTTATTAGATGATAAATATTATTTGTTAGAAAATATTCTAGATTCTACATCATGAATTTTCATGAATGCTTTTATAAAGTAAATAAAATCCCTTGCCCCAAATACTTTATAGAAGGTACAATATCAATAAAAATATATTGTGGATAGATATTTCATGTAATGATGTAAATAAAAAAAAATCATTTTCATATAAACTTCACTCCATAGAGTTTATCCAATCAGTTGCTATTAAAAATCTTTCAAATAAACTTTTGAAAATTTTTTAATACTCTATTCATTCTAAAATAATATTAGTTTGAATTCAGATAATGATGAAAAAAGTGCAATTCATTGTGCATGGTAGAAAATAATTAAAACTGATTTTATGGATATTTCATTCATGATATATGTGTATTTTATTCTTGTATATTAATCAAACGTTACAGTAACTGATCAGAATTTGATTTTTCAATTAATAAAATGTTCTGGGTTGATAGTATGTCTGTTTTATGGTATGCAGTTTTCAAAAAGAAAGCAGATGAAAAATTCAAAGCACATAATGTAGTATAGTCGGAGGAATAGACAGTTAAATCTGTCAAAGATTTTCGGATTTTTGCCAAATGAACAAATGGAATTTTCGTTGAATCAAGAGATCTTAATATTAGTCTTTTGTATTTTAAATATACATTGCTACAAAGTGTATAGCATCATTAGAAGTTTTTAAAAACTGCTTATTTTGAATGGTCTTTAAATGAAAGCTTTAAAATTGCTTATTTTACTTTCAAAGGGAATAAATAAAATTTCACATTACAGAATCATGCTAGATCTACTTAATTATATGATGGCATTTCTTTGCTATGTCTGATCTTTCATTTCTGAAACAGTCTCAATGAATCCAGAAGTCTCTAGAAAAGATTTTATCTCAATTCAAGGATTAATATTGATAATTAGGAGAAAATATATTTCTTTTATTTATTTACTTGGCTTTTCTTTCACTTTCCTTGTTTAGATAGAAAATCTTTTTAGGGACAATATTATGTTTTCATGTAAAATTGCATGAGTTTTTAAAAATGTCTTACTCAAGTCATGGTATGCTTTTCTACTCCACTTATTATTTGTTATTAATCATTTAGAAAATCACTAATTGTAATTTATTTAAATATTATTTAATTGCAAGAAATTTTTGCATATAAAAATTTTAGAAATTTAGAAAATATGTATTTAATTAACTGTGGACTTTCAAAAGTGCTTGCTGAATGGAGCAATGCTTCCAAATATAAAATTATGTTGGAGCAAAATGTTCATGATGCTCTAGTATCACTTATAAGTCATTACTTGATTTTCTTGCTCAAGATATCAAAAATCAATGCCTATAAAATACTTTTTTACTCTCTCATATACGAAATATATCAAATTTTGAATTAAATCCATTATATAGCAAGTTTTTTTGTCTGTCTGTCCGATTGTAAGTGAATTTATTAATTTCAAGACTTTATGAACTGAATAGGTAAAATTTATCTTATAATTTTAGCATCTTTCATTTAGATTAATATTAACTTTAAAAAATATTCTTCAAAAAATTGACCATATGTCAGTTTGTGCATTCACGTGTATATAAATCGGATAACTCAAAGATACAATTAATTACATAAATAAAATTTGGTAAATAATCTTGTTACTAAAATTTTAGCTGTGTAACATTTGACCAGTAAATGCTCCCAAAATGCATACTTATTTTTTTTTTCTAAACTGCGAAGCACAAAATGCTTATGTGCAGACTATGGAAATAAAGATTTGTGTGTTCGTGACTCTCACGGCCTTGCCGAGTGTCACTAATTTTTATTCAGAAGAAAGGGATAATAATATCTTTTTGAAGACTATGCAAGAAAGTTTCGTAGAAACTGCTTCTGTTGCTCTCTCATTAGCTGCCAGGTGCAATAAGCCACTTTTAAAAATGTATTAGAATGATGATCCACTTTTGCCATTTTATGCGCCTGATATTTGGAAGTTAATAAGGCAATTATAGAATTTTTTCTTTTTTTGTTTTGAAGAAAAAATCCCAGGAGAAATTTCTTCAGCAATGTCAGTTCAATTTTTCTATTAATGTATCATTTTCCACAATTGATAAAGTGAGTGCAAGATGTAAGAGATAAAATTATTGAAAGCTTTACATTCCACTTAAAAAAAATATCTCTAAATCCGATGTTTCTTTAAAGTAATAAAACTTCTTATTAATAATAAAATTACTAAATGTAAAAAGGAAACGTGTTTTACCTTCAGATCAAAAAGATAAAGATGAGTTTGATGGGTTCTGATGGAGTACATAGATTTATTTCTTGGAGTTTATAGATAATGGTCAAATGATCTTTACCCGATTTTGAGAATTTTAATGGAGAAATGGGATTGGATTATTTTTTTTTAAATCTCTTATTTATATATTTTATAAAGTTTACGAAACATAGTACGAGTTTTGAAAATTATATTCATTATTTCTCATGGAAAGGTTTAGTATTATTAATATCCCTTTTTAAAGCAATGCAGAACTATTTTAGGTCGGACATTGTAATTTTAAATGCGGTCAAGTGACGTGAATGACATCTAAGCTAGTACGCTCTTTTTTGACTTCCCTATCGCACAGCGGGAGAACATTTGGCCCCGACGGATATAACTTGTTCCAGACCAGTTCTTTGTTGAATTCAGATTTCGAGCCTAGAACCTTCCGGTTCCGAAACTGAGACATTACCACGAGACTACCGAGGCCCTTGCTTCTGATGGAAGAGGATTTACCATTGGCAAAAATATTGAGAGAAATTTAAATCTAGTTTTCCGATGTATAGAATATGACGACATGAAGTAGTCTAGTGGAATCCACTCAGCATTACTAATAAATTGGGGAACATCAATAATAGGTTATTCAAAATATTGCTTATTTTTTGAGGAACGGATGGCTAAAGAAATAGTCGCTAATGACATAAATAACACAGTTATGATTTATTGATATCTTTACGGGAAATGACATTTCATTAGTAAAGGAAATTGAAAATAAAATTAACGAACTTGTTCAGTAAGTCAGACTTTTCATTATTTTAAAAATCTAACGTACTGGGCAAACTATTAGTGAGAAAATAGAATAAAGTGAGAGAGTTTAGAAAAAATACTTAAAAAGAAACAAATTTATATATATATATATATATATATATATATATATATATATATATATATATATATATAATTTTTATATTTAATAAAATTGCATGATTTTTATATCCAAGCTTTGTTTACTAAAGTTCGTAACCCCCCCTTTTTATTTAAAGAATTGAGACGTCATTGGATTAGCTGTATAATAATTTTTTTTAATATAACGAATTGTAGTGTAATGGTGTAATTTTAGATATTTGATAAAAATACTTTATTATAATTGTCAAACATATAAAAAATAACTTTTAACAATTTACTTTCAATGTTGATGAAACATACTCAGTTTTTGTTAGTGGTTTCTTATGTTAAAAATTGAATACAAAGTAATTAATATAGGAGTTAATTTGTTTTCTAATGAATAGTTCTATAATCAATAACTCTGTCGTAATGTTGGTTGATATTTTTCTCTAAAGTTGCTTAAAAACTGCTTATTAAATATATATATATAAAGTTCTTATTTTTTAACATACAATTTGTCCATACACCTTGTATTATGTTATAATGTCAGTGTCATTCAGTAGTTTTAATAAATATATCTTGGAAGTTAATAGAAAGTTATCCAGAGCTTGCGAAACTATTAATGTACAGATTCTTTTCTTGTCCTTTGTATTTACATTAATTACTTTATTATTTTGCATTGTTCATATTTCTTTTTAATGTCATCTGTTTTTTCTTCTGTAAAATTATATTTTCAAATATTTCTGGGCAAATAATAATAATCTAAATCTTAATTTTTTAGGAGACGATTGCAACTCCATCCTAATCAAGCCTTTTTTTTACTTGTCAATCAGCGTAGTATGGCCAGTGTTTCTATGACAATGTCTGATCTCTATGCCAGGGAAAAAGATGAAGATGGATTTCTGTATATTATTTTTGCATCGCAAGAAGGGTTTGGCTATGAATCATAAAATTGCTTTGCGTCCTTGTAAACTTTCTGACACTTTGTCTATACCATAAATGTTAGTTACTTATTGGTATTTTATCAATGCATACTTTTATTATTTATTGTTTTTTTTGATAATAGGATGGTGATATTTCCTAAAGTACTAAATGTTTTAAATGACATTTATTTGAATATAAGTTGCTACTTTAGTGATTGATTATTAATCAATTGAATCTGAAGTCGTCGTTTGCTATATTTTGTAGGTTTGGATAGTGTTTCACAAACTTTATTTTTGCCAAAACTTTAATAACTTATTAAATGGTGTTGTCGACCTGAAATAAAATTTGAACAGTAAGGTAGCTTTATATTCTTGATATTAGTGTTTATTTAAATGAAATGGTTTTTGCTTAATTTTTTGTCTGGTATGTGATGATGTAATCATACTGTGCATATATATAAAATGCTTATGTACTGTGAATCTTGTGTATACGAATAAGAATGATGCATAAACTTTATGGATGATGCTGTGGATAGTGTATATTTTTTATATTTGTGTGCTAATACCTAGAACGTGTGTTAGATCATTCTGTAAATATGCGTTTTGTGTTTTTTTTAATTATATGCTGTGCACTTTGATGTGATAAGGCACTTAATTGTAAGTAAATCTCTTTTCCTGTTTAAAATAAGCATTTTATATTTCAGCTAATAGTTATCAATTTTACTAATTTACTTTTCTTTGGTCTGAATTACCCTGTTCAAGAAAAATTTTCTAATTCTGATTAATAATTTTAGCATGAAATTTAAGATTTAATATCAGTAATTAATGATTTGTTTTCACTGTATAGTCAGAGGGCACAGCATTGTTAAAAAAAATCTCCATTGAAAGCATAATAGTAAAGTTATAACTTGTGTATTTATTAAACTCTGTAAATGAATCACAAATCTATTTTTACACTTACTTGTCTTTTCCATTAATTCTATTTCATGAAAGTAATGGTATAAATGGTGTTGTCAAAATGCTGCAAAGTAGCATGTGAAGAATGAAAGTTATTGGAAATAATGGAAACTAAAGCAACAAAAAACGCATTTTTATTATTAGACGTCTAATATTATTTTAAAGATGCTTATAGAAGTAGCAATAAATTTCAAGGAAGAGGCCCTTTCATCTAGATATGAGAATATGGAATGTGGATAGCATTTTTTTTTAAAGAATCGATATTTATGTACAACAGCTAATATGCTTCCAGAATTACATTTAATGGTAATTCTGCCAGTACCTCTCTGTCAGGTTCTCTGCCTACATTAAAAACTGACATGTGATCAAATTGCTAAAAGTCGCTTCTTGTCTTATCTTTTAATATTTTTAAGTAGTTCATCTATCCCTAAAGCAAGCTTTGTTTAACAGTTTGAAACTGTTTTAAAATTAATGACAGATGCTATCCACTTCTGCAAATTTAATGTGTCATTATATTGCAAATATTGAAATATAAATTTTTGTTTCTAGAAGAAGAAATCATTATTTTTTAAAGACAAATACTGATTCTCATTTAAAGTTTGAATATGTAAAGTTTAAATCAACATACCAGTAGTCATACTTCTTATTTTCTGCAATACCCACTTTAATTCAAAACTAGTATTTTGCCTTTAAAGAGTTAATTGAGAATTTTCCTCTCAGGAATGAACTCATGTAACAAAATCAATATCCTATTAAAGCAACTTTTTTTTTTTTTTTTTTGTTCTTGTTTAGTATGTAGTAATATGAAGTTTAAAATCTCCCCTTTGGTTCTTAAGTCTATTAATGCTATATTTCATTTCAATTTGAAGAATGAGAAATATAAAATTTGAGTCCCATAAACTATATTCTTTTAAATTGAGAAGTAAATAGAATAACAGACCTAAGTTCCTGTTTTATAGACTGACAAAACTAGAGATTTTCTTCTCTAGAATGAAATGATCCATTTTTTCTCAATTACTAATTCAGAAAATTGTGAACAATTACTATTTCTGAAAACTGTTACTTCAAATCTGTTTTATATATTTTGTATTCATCTTTCACATGGTGCTGCAGAAACTACATGCTAGCCACTATAGTACGTTCACTCTTTAACCATTTGTTGCCTGTCTCACATTCTAAAGGGTGCATTATATTTACATTTTTGTGACTTAAGTATTATAATAACCGTTTAAAAAAAACTGTCATATTAATTTTTAAAATTACAACAAATTAATAACTATATATTTGAAATTAAACAATAAAAAATACTTTTATGTGTATGATTAAGCATCTCATTACTTTTCTGAGCTCGGAGTGATATTTTATATATTTCTGGCAATAATTC
Organism: Argiope bruennichi; assembly: GCF_947563725.1. Taxonomy (NCBI): domain Eukaryota; kingdom Metazoa; phylum Arthropoda; class Arachnida; order Araneae; family Araneidae; genus Argiope; species Argiope bruennichi. Next base: position 41,487,356 of record NC_079163.1, on the reverse strand, counting down.
TCAATCATTTTATTGGATGAAATATCTTATTGGTTTTTCTCTGAAATATCGTTTTTCTTTCTCTAAATCGAAATGATTCGTGTTTGCCCAGTTGCTAATTCAAAAAATTTTATGGAATTATCATTTCTAATAGCAAAGCTGTTACTTCAAATCTGTCCTCGCCATTCTGAAAAGTGCATTCATCATGTTTACATCTTTAAAAATAGTTATTTATAGGAGTTGTTTATGAAGAAACCCCTCACAAAGTTTTTTAGCATGATAACTAACTAATACCTATATTTTTCAGCTTCCTAAGCAATAAAAAGAATCCTTATGCTCACATGTTCATAATTAAGTATGTCATTACTTTCCGAACGCAATGTGATAATATTTGAAATATATTTCTTGCAGTAATCCACGGTCTTTCTTTTGATAAAGTATTTTATTGATCTTTAACCTGGTATTTGATTTAGCTATTTTTTTTTTTTTTTTTTCTTTTTACACTTTAACATTAATTTTTAGAATTTATAACCCATATTTATATTTTCGAGCTTCCTAAGCAATAAAAGGAATCCTTGCGCACACACATGTACAATGAAGTTTCCTATTCCGAGTGTTAAGGGTTAATATCTGAGTTTCTTATCCGCTTTTTTTAATTAATTGTTTTTTATTAGAAGCAATATCTTACTCATCTTTCTCTGAAATATGGTTTTTCTAGAATGAAAAGATTCGTGTTTGTCTAATTATTAATTCAAAAATATGTATGAAATTCGAAAAGCTGTTACTGAAATCTGCCTTTGTAGTTTGTATTCTTTATCTTGTGTACATTATTCTAGAAGTTATATACTAGTTTTTATAGTACTTCCACTCGTTAACCCTTTGCACTTATGTCTAGCCGTAAATAACTAGCCTTTTATATTTGTCCTCGTCATTCTGAAGATTGTGTCATATAATTAGTACAAACGCTGTTTTTTTTAAATATATATTTATAAAGCCTCTCACATTATTTTTTAGAATTGTAACTAATGATTATATTTTTCAGCTTCCTAAGAAATAAAAGGAGTTCTTATACTCGCTAATAGTTAAGAATGTCATTACTTTTGCGAGCGCAAATGGGTAATTGAAATATTGTTGATGACTATTCAGTATGAGCATCGTATGTCTTAAACTAATTTTCGTTGTTACAGTAAGCATCTATTGTTTTCATATGCTATGCAGTAAATTGAGAACTATTTCCCTATAGTATAGATTTTTTTCAATGTTTCTTATTCCATTTCACAGTATATTTCGAACATGTTTTTCTTTTAAAAAAAGTTCTGTGGAGATTTTGTCATTGTAAAACTATCTTTTATTACATTTTAATGCTGCCTGTAAAGTTTCATATTTGTATTTTAATAAACACATTTAAAACTTGTATATTGTTTTAATCTTTAAATATATTTATCCTGATTTATGTATGGAAATTAGTATGAAGAATATCGATATCAAATGGCACCCAAGGACATGGTGTGCATACCTTGAAAGTTGTTTGATATTTTCCTATTTTTAAATGAAAACTTCATTATATCTTAGGTCCATTAATTAATTTGAACTTTAAAGACATTTATTGAGTACAGACGTCATTTTTTGGAGTAACTAGTACCATTTCCCCTTTGAAAGTGAGAGTTTAATCTGAAGAAGAGTTCTAGGTTTAGTATAAACACCATTTGGTAGCTGGATGGATGCATTTAGTGTATCTAATATAACAAGTAACATATTTATTGAGTCATGATGTGATAATATCGAGGCGTGGACAAAACTACAGTGAGCGAGGTACTTCAGATGAATGATCTGAAATTTTGTAGTCTTTCCAATAAATATGTTAATGAAAAGAAATATAATAAAGAATAAAATTAGTGTATAACTTACCATGCTATTAGTAATTACATTTATAATAATTAAATTCTTTATATTAATCTATAATCGCAATTTTTATTTATATAAAGGGCGGAGTGGTAATCAGTTGATTCCTCTGTATCGGGTGAAAATAAGTATAAACATAGCTCAGAGTAACATATAAATAAAAATATAAGTCCATATATTATGAATACTAATACTTTAAAATAGGAAAATAAATTCAAGAGCCAATAAATCTTTCATGTTTTAAGTCGTCATCAAATGATATCCAAATTTGTCTTTTGAAAAAATAATTAATATGAAATAATGTCTTATTTCCAAAAAGCGAGGTATGCATAGGAATTTCTGTAATATATAATTTAATTTAGATTAGTTGGTCCTGAAACAGTATATGCTGTACTTAGTTTCAAACAATATAATTTCTTCAATAAATCTTTGAGTCGTGATTTTGCCACTGTACAAAAAAACAAAAAGCCTTATTTATATACAAAACTTAAAAACAGTTCATTGAAAATGATCCTTCAAACGATGAGCACATGAGGAAATGGAGAGGACTGTCTTCTTGCAAGAAAACACGAAAATTGGATTAACAAATTATAAACTTCGCCAAGAGTGCTTTAGATTTATCGTATGTTAACCTATATTTTGAGAAGTTTTTTGTAGATCTATTTCTGTAATAAGAAAATTCTTTGTAGAAGAGTAAAATATGATTAGTATCATTGACGCTGTTACAGTCACAGTAAATGGAGTCATTATGTTAATTGAAACGATTTGGAAATCCTTGTGTAATTATCATTTTGGTGATAGTCTTAAGAGCAATGATATCTTTTTCGATTTTTGTCCAGGCTGTAATAGCATTATTGCCTAGGATACTCTTTAAGGAATTAGAAGTACTTGCTGTTTTGAAAGTTCTTTAACACTGTCTTCAGTGACGAATTTTTTTAGGTTTGAAGTAATATCGGGAGAGATGTTTTCGATGGAGAGTTTTCTGTAATTTCATTTGCCTATTGATCCACTAATTCGTTCCAGGTAATGTTTGAGTGACCCTGAATTCATATAAATGAAATTTTCTGTTTTATTCTTGAATAAGTATGTGTACTTTGGACGCTATCGGTTGTATAGTTTTTTGGAGAAATATTTTCCAAGGGCGATATGGCTGAAAACTATTTCAAAGAATTAAAATATCTTTCCCTGGAATAATAAGAACATCTAAAGCTTTAGTCATAGCCAAAGATTCTGCAGTTAAAATGAAATTGAATTCTTATAGCAAATTTGTGTAGTAATGACAAGCTTGAAATTAAAGTATATCAGAGCGTTTAGCGAGAAAGTGCCTGCAAAAATTAAGTACTTTAGCCGAAAACATTTAAGTACCATTGTACATGCATATACATACGTAGACCTACTTATTTTCTAAGCATAAGTTGTTTTCTTTTTTAAAATGACGTATAGATTTTACTATAAAATTTAAAATATATATAAATATATTTTTTAAAATTCTAAATATGTATTTTTTTTTTAACTTTTTAATATTTATTTCTCTATTTGTACAATGTCTTCTGTTGTAGAATAAATAATGTCTTCTTAATTTGACAAAAAATTGAAATGATAATGAAAATTATCACTAACAAAATGTTAAGTTTTTAAAAGGTTAACAATAAATATTAATCTTTTTTAGTTTTAACAAAAACATCAATAGATACGGAGCTTTTTGTGTCTTCATATTTCCCTCATTTCCTTTGGATTTTCTTAAAAAGTAAAGTCTACGAAAGTGATTTCACGCATAGAACAAATTTTTATAAATTATTATGGCTTGCGAATCTGTCACGCTATTAATGATACATTATGTGAATCATCTTGTATTATAGAAGAAAGAAATGCAGGCACTTTTCTATTTAAAGCAAATGTTACAGAGAAACGACTTATTCGGTTTTTAAATTGTTTTGTAATAGCATTTGAAGCAACATTTCATTTTGAAATAAAATAAATGAGTTATTCTTGTTATGTTATTTACTGCACAAGCTGCATTATTTATGATCTTTTGGAGTGTCAGAAAATCTGTTTTGCGCTATTTTTTTGGGTTAAATATTTCCCTTCGAAAAAAAGGTACAGTGATGCTTATAGTCCGAACGTTTTAACTTTTCAAAAGTTGCTTATTTCCCCATGAAATTTGTATATGGTCCCCATTTGTTTAAATACGTATTGTTTATAATTGAGCTTTAATTACTCCCTATGCATCACTAATTAAATACCTATTATTGGGTTTTAGTAATAAAATAATGGGACACTTTTTTATTGTGTATGTTGGGACATTAGATTTCTTTCTTTCATTTTTTTTTTTTTTTTTTTTTTTTTTTTGCTAAATATGATTTATAGGATTGGAAAACTATATAAAAATTTAAATTTCATGGCTTTTTCAAGATCATATTTATTGACTTAAGCAACATAAAATATTATTCTTTATATTACTGAGCATTTTTCCAGTTGGATGTGTATGCCCATCTCTTAAAGTTTAGAAATTAGCCACACCCTGAATATTCTGTTTCGAATTAATTGGTTAAAGTATAATTTCGATCAAACTCTACTTACTGTTCTTTTTCAGGATTCCTATATTAGCAGAACGATGACTTTTTGACAAGGGGAGGATGCGTAGTAAGATGAGTGCATTTACGTAATTCTTTGTTTTGATTCCCACTCCATTAGATACATTTTCTTACTTTTTCTTTTGCTTCGCTTGTCGTTTTGAGCCGTATTATTTTATTTTAAATTTAACTTGTAAAGGGATCATTCATGCGGTTAATTAAAATGTGACTAGTTCTAGCAATAAAGCCTTTAGGAGTTACAGGAAAATAAAATCTTTTATTTAAAGTAAACTTTTGATTATCCGCCATTGTCAATCTCAAAATGTTAAAAAAATTAATAACAAATAAACAAAAAAAGGTGCTTTAAGATGAAAAAAAAAAAATGTTATCATTATTTCTAAAAACAGTGAATTATCATGTACAGAAATTTACAGTTTATAAAGTCATGATTCTATGTTTAGATTCTTACTTTAAATTAATATATATATTCTAATGTATTTTGTTGTAAATTTGTGTCCTTTTTTGAACGTGTTGTAGGTATTTTACTATAATTCCGCGAATAATTTTAGTTTAACTTATTGTTAAACGTTAAAGTCTCCGTCTTCATCTTTCATTTGATCCAATATTGGTGAAGTAAACGAATCTTGATTCATGTGCAAAAGCCCAGATGATTTTCGTATCTGAGAACTGAGAGTAGTCGCAAATTCTTTTCTACACATCTAACAAATCGTACCTGGTGAATTTTAAAGTAAAGTAATTAAGAACTGGAACAATCCTGAGCAATTTGAATGCACATAATAAAAAGGAATGTATACAAGTTAATCGATAGTTTTAGTTAAAGAGAATTTTTGCGCATAGTATTGTAAAGATTCATACATAATCCAAAACTGAAGCTATTTAACTGAACGCAGCAGAAATATCACAGTACATTGGAATTATGTTTGTTCACCGTGTTCTGAGGGAATTTTTCATTTAAAAACTTTAAAAAAAATTAGTATCGATTGAATATTTGAATTCTATGTAGAATTTGCTTTCACTATTTCTAATCTTTAATTCTGCATTTTGAGATAGCCTCTAATGGCGATAGATTATTTAGTAATAGACTGTAGTTTGTGATTCCTCGTAACTCTTTCAGTTAAAAAAAATCACCCTTTTTCCTGCAACAACTGAAATATATCTATGCATTATGAAGCTCTGTGCATTTTTTTTTTCATTTTATGGTTATATTTTACACATATTAATTTCAAACAATTGGAAGCTCCGTTTCCTCATCACTGCTACATCAAACTATTATTAGAGCAAGACAACTTATTTAAAATTAAATTTCTTAATTTTTTTTTGAGTGTACTGGCAAATCTATCCTAGTTTTGTTCTCCGAACAATAAAAAGTTACTGTTGAAATTACATTGGACAAGAAAGATTGCAATGATATATTATTGCCTCTTGTTTGTTGCGATGCATAAGTCACAAATGATAGCACAAATAACGCTGATTTCAATTAGAGCCGTATTATTAAATAGACAAATATATATATATATATATATATATATATATATATATTTGTCTTTTAATATATATTTAATAGACAAATATATATATTTTTTCAGTACTTTCAGAGTAATTTAATTTTGTATTTTTTCCTGTATTTATGAAGGATATGCTTTTGAACGTCTTTAAATTGAAACCAAATATTTTTCTAATTAAATTCAAGTAACATTTACATTTCGGAAAATTATTCTGACAACATTCCTAATTGGTTTGGTACATTTTGTATTAAGTTGCTTTGTAACTCTAAAATAAGTGTCAGATTCTATATTTAAATAGAATTTAGATTGTGTTAATTTGTTTTGTGGCTTTTTTTTTACCATACTTTTAAATTTAAATTTAGCCACTTTTTTTTTTTTTATCTACACCATATATCGAAGCCAAGTCTCTTGGAATTGTTATAATGTTTTACTATTTCAGTTTGTCAAAATTGAATACTTAAAAGTGAAAATAGAGATTAAATTGAAATCAATAAAAATATATTTGTCTTTAAAAGTTGGGGGGAAAGGGGGGGTGAGACTTCAATTGGTTAAAGAGCCCTAGAGGACTTAATCCGGTTCTTATTTCAGTGAATTGACTGACAATTTGCCTTTAAATAAAAAGAGTCTGAAAGTATATAACATTTCTTTTTATCCCTTCCTTGTATCATACTGTTAATTTTCCATCAATTAATACGATGATTGTCTTCTTTCATCAGTAATCATAATTATTTATTTCTTTTAGAATACAACAAAGAAAAATAAACAATTATTGTTCATCTAAATATAACTATAATTTATGAATGCAGCGTTTTAATAGTTAATTATTCAATGCAATGAAATTGCACTTTTATCAAATTATCTGTATTTTATTCTAAATAATTTACAAATTATTCCAGCTGTTCATTAATGTCATATACCTGTTATTCTATTTTTTTTAAACGCAAGTTTTATTTATTTATTGTTTTCGGCTTTTAATTTTTTTTTTAAATAACTTCACACCCCATTAAAAAAAAAAAAAACACCCCTTTTACTGAGATTTATACGAAAACGTGTCAGCTTTTGCATATAAAGTTTGCAAAACTCTTAGTTTGTCCAGATTTTTATGAACGTGTAATACGCTTCTGATAAAATGCTGGCTTATTAAATGGCAGATGTGTTTTTTTATGTTGATTTACAACAATTGGGTAATTTTCAAAAGAGTTTTTTTTTCGTACTTTTAATCGAAGCAAAAATACATACGTTTGCTATATAAGCTGAGTCATGTTTCATCGGAAATTTATTTAACTATCACACAGAATTTAAAAATGTTTTCTAACTTAGATCAATCATACCCAACTTTCAATGTATGGAAGATTTTTATCTAGTATACCGAGGCCTTATCTTTTACAGATATGCAAAATCAGAATGATTTTACTTTAATTATAAGATTTAATTGCAATGTTATGAGACTACAATATAAATTGGTGATATTAAATGAATTGTGAATGATTTTAGACAATAAAATATAATTTGCATTTTTGCTATTAAATGAAACGATGAGATATAAAAAGTGTGTTCTTCAAACGAGTTGTGTTTTTCTCGATCTTAACTAAGGAATGGAAGGTGCGGTTTTAAAAAACACATTTTATTGAATGCTTATTTTTTTAAAAAGAAACTTAATACTTGCACATCAATTTTATTATTAATAATATTTCTTTGGATTTTTGAAAGTCTTTCAACATGATTTGCTTTAACAAAGTAAAAGCAATCAGTTACAACTAATGAGAATTATGTGAATAAAATGTGTTTATATTAAATCTAGACTATTCATGTAATAATATAAGCATCAGAGCACGAGCATGTTTCCAGTGTTCACAGCCATTTTCCATACTTATATTAATAGTAGGCTAAGAAAGAATATTAAAATATTTTTTTAATTATTTATTCTATATTTATATAAAAGAATAAATAAATTATAAGTACCAATAAGATTTCTTTGCAAACAAATTTTTTATGTTACAGAAGTTTCTCTATAAGTAATTTCTCTCAAATATATCAAGCAGAATTTTGATTGTATGAAATGGTAAAAAAATGAAGCTTTTATATTTAAAATATCTTAAAATAGCATACATATAACATAATATTCATTTATCATATGACATTCAAATTTTGTAACAAAATACAAATTTAGAAAATTACCACTTTAGTTATCTAGGAGTGAGATGTGTTACATATTCCATTAAAACATATCACAATCTCTATGCCATAAAATAGCTTGCACAACATTTTAATCTCTATGCTGTTTATGAAGGATATGCATTATTTAAATTAAGAACTCTTTTCTCAATCTAAAATGAAGTTAAATCAACTTAAACTACAATATCTTTCTTAACATTAGATGTTTCGCCATTGAATAAACTACAATTTTACTTATGTAGCTTTCTACATCGTACATTCAAACAAATATTCACACACACACTCCCTTTCACGCTCACACACAGAATTCACATGCGCATTAAACATATGCACATATATGTCTTAAGATAGAGTTACGTTCTCTATATACATTTATCAAATATTACTTTTGGTCTCATATTCATTGAACATTTGAAATCTCTCTCATATTTTAAGTGAACTAAATGTAACTAAATCCAAAGTTGTTTATAACCCTTGAAAAAGTTGAAAATATAATTCCATAAGAAAGGTGTAATTACAGTCGCACTGAAATAATGAATTTGTATTTACACTTTTAAATCAGGATTGAAACAGTTCATAGTTTGGAGGCTCAGTTTTTGATCTACATAAAACATCTAAGTGAAAGTGCACCTTACAGGATTGGGCCCATCGTGAAGTATAAACGCTATCTAACACACACTCATGACTGAGGAATACATATCAATATAAAGTAATTATGTAAGGGAATGCTTCCCCATTTTTCAAAGGTAAATAAATCCCTTCAGTACTTCTACAAGAATTACCTTTTGATAAGTATGTAGAGGCATCAGTGGCGTAACTAAGGCAGAGGGAGCTTATACCACAAGTTTTAAGACAAGTATGTCTCCAAATTTATATGAACCATTCAAAATCCTCTTATTATCGCACTTCTTTCTTATTCTAAGCCTTTTTTATTTTAATTAAAACAGTTTAGATAATTACTAAATGATACCATCTACGAAAATACTTCGTTTTTTAATGATTTAGAAAAAAAAATTACAATAACTTTTTGATGCAGGCACCTTCACAGGTAACTAAATTTGGTTACATTTTTAATCAATAAAAGAATAGCAAAAACGGCAAGCCATTTTGTTTTCAGGAAATTTCATTTTTTTTTTCCTTGTGAAATCTGGTGTTGAAAAAAATGTGTTGAAATATTAAAAAGAAAGTGAAAGGAATATTTCGAGCGCTATAAATTTAGCTAGAGATGATTAAACCGGTTTAGCTCCCTCCAGCATTGATACACTTTCTAAAAAACTACTAAAATGAACAATTTTTTCTAACTGGATGATAAATCAATTTTTTAGCGCATTTCAGTACTTAAGAACAAACAGAAATGAAGTGGTAAAAATTCTTGAATAGTATAAATGACTAGACAAACTCATGAAAACGGAAGATTCACTTTCAAAATAGAATCTAATCACAATATTTTCCCCATTCGTATCCATCTTGCTGTGTCTAAAGAAATGAAATTTGAGTTCTCAGCTCGCAAAAAATAGTGGCCCTGTCCTTATAATAGGCCGAATGGCCAGTTAGTTACGCCACCGTAGAGAGGTTGCTGTGCAGTAGACCGGCCTTACAGCATACTTAAAGAATGATATATGTATGTTAGACAGACACGGTTTCTCATATCGTCAACTTGCTCCCATCTTGATATTGAGGTATATTGACAATATCCAATTCAAAACAACGCCATTATTCATTATAACGGTAACTATGCGAATCAAACTTGAGCTAACAAATCATGTTTCTGAAGGGGCTTGTACTAAAAAGTATGAGAGTGGTAGAATGACAGGTGCAGAAACATATCTTGCTGCTCACTGAAGGCACTAGCACAACACATGGGGTCACAATCAAGGATTAGCCGTATAAAATCTTCCTTGTAGCACATGTATATGTGAACACAAACTACAGAATTCTGCTAGAATGGTTCGGTGACAGCAGTGAATTCTCAACTGTGGGCAGTTTTGGCTACACATGTGGGCCTACTATTCATAGGAAATGTATCCTACTATATCATGTGTTGACTCTAGTAGGAAAACAGTCGTACGTTTAGTTTTGTACTCTAGAGACACGCCTGTATGTTGATCCCAGTAGTAGCGTGAGTGATGAGACGAATGTGATAATTTGTAGATAAAGTCACATTTGCAAGGCAGCCTACAAGACCTGAGTGGTATTTGTTCATACTTAAACTTGCTATGCTTTCCATGCCACCTGAAAAAGAAGCAGAAAATTCAGTAATTTGCACAAAATTATGTTTAAAGTAGAGTTTTACAAGTATTATTATATGTAACAGTTGGTTATATTTATAGAATATTTCAAAATTTGTATCTGGATTAAGCGTTTTCTAGAGTTTAAATGATTTTCCTTATAATAACTAATTATTTGCGTCGAGGCACAGAAATTGAACAGAATTGTTAGATTTGCATTTCTTATTCCTTTTTAAATGTATGCGCTAGTATGTAAATATTAATATAGATGTTAGGTAAATGTAATAAAGTGGTGATTATGTATAATTACTGATGATTATTCAAAATCACCAATAAGTTTAATGATGACTATGAATAATCAACGGATTAATCACATTTGCCGTAATATATATAAAAGAAATTTAATAGATATAATGTAGACCTTGTAGCATTACATTTTTTATTTACCTAAATATAATCCATTGTTGACATTGAGTTGATTAAGTATTCCTGGTGATGTTCCTTTAGCTACAATCCCATTGTCAACGATCAGAGACCCCTCTTGCTCAACTCTGCAATAATTATTAAAAAAAACACATGAGTTTATAGAATTTCATCAAACGATTTTTAAATTATAATAGAATCAATTTTACCTCGTAACTTTAACCGTGTGCCACTTGCCATCATCTACTCTTGTAGTGTTGTAAACAATAATTATTTCTCCAGAACCAAGATTATATTGAAAATGTAAATATCCTTCTTTTAAACCTAATGATAAATAGTCAGATGATGCAGACATTTCTTTTTTCCCGGACCAAAGAAGTAATCCACTTGGGCCAAAAGAACGGAATTTCAGTTTAATGTCAAGTTTATTCCCACGAATTCTGTAAAACGCACAAACATTTCAATTATATATTACTTATCACTGCTTACAAAACTTCAATTTGTATGTTCTTTTATAAATCAAAAATACCATACACATTTTTAACATTTAAGTAAAAATTTTGAGTTTAATTTTAAAACAGGTAATGTAGCCCTTTAAGTATCTCTAAATCATGATTTAAGTAGATGTCCATTAGCACATGCGGTATAATATTAAATGAGATTTTGTATAATGCTCTTTCTTTTTTATCACAGGATATAATAAGATATCTTATTTGATGTTCTGAATGCAGCAAAATATTGTAAAAACATCGTAATAACTTTGACGAGCATTTTGGGCTAACAGGTTTCGCAATGTGAGTGCAAGGGAAGTTCCATACAAATTTAATATAAGATACGAATTTACAGGATGTTTATAAATAAATATCCCAACTTTTGAGGTCTGTTAAAAGAGAACAAAATAACGCACAGCTTTCTTGTTCTCTAAAAAATAAAAAAATATCAATTGAAAGCTTAAATTTAGCACAGTTAGGAAAGTTCAATGAGAACCCTTTCAAAAATACGAAAGATATCGAAGCAGTGCGATAACTCATCGAACAATTTTTGATGCATGCTTAGTGTGAAGCTTTGAAAAGATACAGAAATGTGTGCATGACGATACTTGATTTTTTTTTCTGGGGCTGCATTAAATTTCAAACAATGGAATAAGTTATCGTGTCGTCTTGATATCGTTCGTATTTTTGGAGGGGCTTACAATGAACATTTATAACAGTGTTGAATTTAAACTTTCAAGTGTTATTTGTAATTTCCGACAAACAACAAGGTTGTACTTTGCTTTGTTTTCTTTTAATATCCCTGAAAAATTGGGGGTATTCATTTATAAACAACTTATATAACAAATCTTGTGAACTATCTACGATTATAAAGTTTTCATACGATTCATAGTTGAGTAATGATTTTAATAGAACGCATACGTCATTAGGTTGTTTAGGAGAGAAAATTTGGATAGTATTAATTTTAGGGGCATCTAATTTGGCGTAACTGTGCCATGACTTCTGTGTCATGAAGTCAAAAACAACTAAAGGCTTACCAGCAATATCCAGAATAGAATTTCTCTGCGAGCAGGCAAGCAAAAAGAAAAAGAACTTGTGGAACTTCGTATACAAGAAGTGTACAAAAAGGTAAAAACTGTTTTTTTTCGTGTATGTTTTTGTTACTTTTGATATTTGAATGAGTAAAATTAACCATACTTAACCACATGAACATTTAGGATTGGCGCACACACACACACACACACACACACACACACACACACACACACACACACACACACACAAAAAAACTAAAATAAGGCAATAATTTCTGAAGAATCTAAACCCGTTTACTTCTTATCTACTGCAATTTAATCATAAGCTTAATTCAGACGAGGGATTCGCTTTTCCTTGCTCTTCTGCATGAAATGATCACATAGATAAAAATGGGAAAATGAATAAAATCATTTGAGGCGAAACCGATGGCGAGTTTTGCCTTATGTTACTGTGAAACAAATACATGACTCACTTTTTTTTGTCTTGTAGCTCAAAATTTATAATACGAAATAGAACTTTATTTCCATTATTTTCCACAGTAAGCATTATTCGTAAATGAGCTCGTTTTATATTAAGTGGAGTGTGTTTTGTGTTGGAACGTGTAAAATTTTAATAATTATGTTTCAGCCATGCACGTGCCTTGCGTTTTCTTTCTTAGTTTATGAGGTTTGTAACTGTTGAAGTTCATAGTTTGAACTTGTAATTTCAATAAGTTCTCATTAATTGTGTAAATGAATCCTGTATTAAAAATATGAAATTGCTGATTATGGGGTTTCTATGCCTATGTTTTTAAAAAGTAAATTGATCGTAGTTTCAAAGTAGAGTTGTTGCTGCAAAGAGTATTTTTATCATTTTAAATAGAAAGAGGTGGGTATCATGGCCATTGCTCTTGAGGTTGCATATCGGTATACGAAATCTATTTATTACATCTTTTATCAGGTGTATTTTAGAATTTTTTTAAAACTCTTCTCAAATGATATTGAAGGTTTTAGAACTTAGGCCTCAAAAATAAGCTATAATTAGCATTTCCATTTTTCTTGTTGAAATTCAGCAGTTAAGTTCAGTACGAAGAAGAGAAGGTGATGAAGTCTCATTTTTATCAATTAGCATATAGCCTTGTAAAGTGCTAATTATTTAAATTAATTCGCTATTCATTTTAATGTATATTCTAAAATAAACTTTTTATATTGATACTTTAACTGGTACATATTTGTGAGAGATTTTGTCAAACTTTTGCTGTATTGAAGATAATTGAAATTCAGTCTGAAAGGGAAAGTCAGTGGATTTAGTAAAATTCGAAAAAAAATTATTGGAGATGTTCCAATTTTGGATTTTATGGTCAAGATTGCTATATGCCGTGATGAAGTATGCTATATATTGTCAATTTTGTTATAAATTACTATTTATAATCTAGTCAAATTCTTAAATTTATTAAAATCGTAATCAATTTACTGACAAATAATTGAATTTTCATTTTAATTTGCTATTAATTTTAATTAAAAAATAATAACTTTCTGATGTACAGATATATTTTCTTTGCTAGGACTTTAAAAATTGTTTTAGTTTCAAATGCTAAAAAAATTCATTAATTATTATTATTAAAAATTATAAATTATAATTTATAAATTTCTAAAAAATTTATATCAGCATAGAAATTTACGCTTCAGGTGAACACATTTTCATTAATAAAAACATTGTTATTTTAAATATTAAGTAAATAATAAATACCTCTTAACAACATTTTCATCCAAATAGTGGAGATAACTTGCTCCTGTGAACATGGGCTCTGCAATCATTTCTGTAACTTCTGAAAAATCACATAAAGCTCATTTCATTCTCAATATTCATATAAAGTCATTGGATGAATTACAAACTAATACAGGATTAATAAAAATTAGTTTTTTCCTAGAATGCATTTTGTACGTAAGATTCGGACTGTGTTCAAAAATTACATATACTGATAAATACGTATTTATAAATCTATCCTGTAAATGATAAAATAATTTTATAAATAAAGAAAACAATTCATTACTTATAAAAACAATTACATAAATTGTTTTTTGTAAGTGATATTAAACAAGGATAAATGAATTGGACAACTGCAGATTTCGTATTCCTTATAAATTCAGTTCGAGGTACGCAATTTAAAGATAGCACAGTAAAACGACTTTTTATGACATATCTGAACACTGATTGATAAGATTTTTGTAACAACTGTATCGAAGTATCTTTATTAGATATTAGTGAAATCAAGCAAGTTTGTTAATGGAATGGTCAACTTCAATGCCTTTGATTGAATAAGACCTCTTTTAACTAGTGTATTGGAAGATAATTAGCAGAATGAGTTAATAAACAATGCTTTTACTGAAAGATTAATAATCTATTTTCAATATATCTAATATATTATAAGAAACTCATTCTATTAACTTATAGGAGGGAAAAGAAAATTTACTATCCGAGCTTTTTCGATCCCTGCATAATTTCTCAAAATTATATCAACTTCAATAAAAAAAGAAAATAAAAAATAAAGTCAGAGATATAGTTTTGATTCAAGTGGGAAATCACTGAACAGCCTGTGATATTCAAAATAATTTAAATTCCTAGTTAATTCATTGTTCCTTTCCGCAAAGTCTGAGGTGTCCGGATTAGATACTTCAACAGTAACTGACACTTTAAGATAATTTGTTCAGATTAGAACGAAATAAAACTCTGTTCTTATGTAATATGAAGTGACTGTACAAATAGTACGATTTTTTTTTATATCGGAATTCCTGTTTTGCTCAGAAAAATGATATAACACATGTCACTCAGAAACTAAGAGGAACTGAAGAAGATAGAGATTCTAAGTGATTGTCATAAAATATAAAGATCATTTAATTCTGTATCTCAAAATATAAAATATATTATTTCTGTTATTTTTTTCGAGTATTAAAATTTTGACAAGATAGCATCCCTTCAAATATTATCAATTTGCAAATCATTTATTATTTTATTTTGTTAACTGTACAAATCAATGAAAACATTCTTTGGGAATTATGCTTGTATGAAGGATTTGCTTTTCAGAAATTTTTAGCTTAACTTTTAGAATATAAAATGCTGCAAATTCACAATAGCTTTACAAAGCTTTATATTTTAAAATATTTCTTATTTTGGTTTTCTCATTAAATTTGAATTCAACTTTAATGTGGATAAAAATACCATAGAACTTCATATTATTTGATTAAAAAAAGTATCCTTTATTAATTTTTAGGCGACTCAATAATCGTCATTGTTTACACGAAATAATTCATACCTTTTTCGCAGTTATTTCCAGCATATCCTAAATGACAGTGACAAGAATAGTATGCCATTTTCGGTTCACAGTGACCTCCATTCTTGCATGGTTCTTCAACGCACGAATGAAGGCAGTTGGCAACATTAATTCCTGCTAATGCATCATCTACAAGTTTCAGAGGTTTTCCGTTGATAACAACCTAAAAATTTAATAACAAAATTTAGTAAAAATCTAATATAATATTAGATAAATAAATATTAAACAACTGGTGTAAAATTGGATCCTTTTAAGGAAAGATATGAAGCTTGTGACAATTTTATATATTGAAATTTTTGTCATCTTAGAAATGACACAAATTTTCAAAGAAAATAGAAGACACAAAGAAAATAGAATAATTTTCTTTGGTAAATGTTGAATAGGTATCCAACAAACGAAGCAGATTTTTTTTTCTGCTTCGTCTTGCAAAAATGAACTCTATACGGTCAGTCTTATATGAAAATGTCGTATGTTAAATTTGCCAACACATTTTATTATTGTCATTTATTAATTACAACTGCTCTCAAATTGCTGTATGTGATATGTAGTGTTATCAAAAATGCCATATATCTCTAATGGTTCGTCCTGTTACTTCAAGATTTTGTATTCTTTGCTATGTGTTTTTTTTTTACACTCGGTATTTTGATATAACAGTGACAATATCTCTCTCACACAAAGAAGAATTCTGAATGGAAAAGATAATCTTGAATATTACGAGACAAATCTGCGAGAAGTTTTAATTATTTTGTAGAAAACAACGGAAAGAAGATTCGGAAGTTTTAAGTATGACCTATAACGGATGAGGCAATGATTTTTATTCGAAACATTTTCCCCTAAATTATGAAAAGTGTTTTCAATCAACGTCTCGTTAACAGATTTAGAGATAGAAATCAATATTTGAAATTTCATATCAGAATATTTCTTTATAAGCTTTCCGAAATAAATTTTGAAGGTATATTTAAAATTATAATATGTTTAAAAATTCGCCAGTGTCTCATTTATTCTGTATGCACTAAATTTTCAATTGCAATCTCAAATTACTTTTAGTTGTTATTACTTATGGTACCTTATAAACTTTTATATTCAGTTACATTTTGTTCTACAAAAAACAAACAGTAATTTTATTGTATTTTAGAAGTCCAGATTTCAGGCCAAGTAAATATTAGAAGAATGATCTTTCCCCGTAGATAATTCCTTCAAACTTGCTATAAATAAGCTATTTCCTTGTCAATTATTTCTTTCTGTGTAAACAAACATTGAAAAGATCCTGGCAATCCAAAGTAGATCATCGAAGTAAATTAAATTCTTTTTTCAGCTTATTCATCTAATTTCAAGGACAGGAATATAGTTAAGACTTTTCAATATTTTTTCTCAGTGCAGTTAGTTTCTTAGTAAGGAAGAGAGTTTTGCAGATAAGTCTAACGGATGCCGGATCAATAACCCCAACCTTGGCGATGAACTTGACGATTTTAGTGATAAAAACTAAGGACACAGAATATACAAGAATCTTGGAGATACCTATTAGAACTTGAGCTCCAGCGTTTGTTTTTGCCCTTTCATGGGAGCTATAAAAGACAGAGTGTCTAGTCGAGTAGTCGAATGTATTCTTTCCGTGGAATTTGGATCTCCTGCGAGTTTTTATCTTCGCGTTTTGTATTGTTGTGTTTGTTTTAAGACGATTTGCTGCTGTTTACTACAAAAGCTGTTCTAATGTACGCTTCGACTGCATTTTGCTTCTGTGTAGAATAAAGCCTTTTTTCGTTAATAAGACTGTTGGACTTTTTACTGTGCACCCTGCACAATTTTGATTTCTCCCTTAACAATATAGTCATTGCAGCTAATGAAGTTTTATGGTTTGTAGATGACTGCTTTAAAATTGGAGAATATCTTTTAGGTCAAGAAGTAACGATACAAGTTAGTATTGTTAGCAATATTATTGTTTTATTACAAATTAGGTAAAATAATGTATGCATTCTTTTCACAGTGCTAAATATGGAGAGCAAGAGCTAATAGTTAGTTGTATGTTAAAATGCTGACCTGTTGAGCACTCTCGATTGTATGCCAATTTGTGATGCTCCTTTAATACGTGAAATTATGTTTTTAATTAGAGATAAAATTCAAGCTTGGTCAAAATTGACAATCGGAATAGCATAATTAAAAAAATGCAGAATGGTTGACCCACTCTGCCTCCTTTCGCTCACTAAATGAATATATTTCATGCTAATAAGAAATTAAGTCAAGAAAAGATACCTTTTGAATGCAGCCTGTAAAAGATTCTGTAATGGAAGCTTTCCGAGCTACATCTCTTGCATCATGAACTCCTCCAATGTACATATTCAGAGGAAGCGATAATTGAGTGAAGGCTCCTGGAGAAGTACCCTCTACTTTAGGTTGGTCATCAACTTCTAGAATCCCATCGCGCCCAGTACGGGAAATAAAAACCGTGTGCCACACTCCGACAGCTAAAGGTTCTACACTCCTGAAAACAAAAGGAGAAAGCTATTTGATTATTCAATGTCAAATAGACAATGCGTGATGTTTTAGTAAAGAAAATTAGAGATGGTACAAGTTTCAAAGGCATTATCAATGAACTGTTATCTCAAAAATTGATGGACCGAAATAAAACTAATTAAATAGTGCTACTACTTCATTTTATTAACTTGTTCGTGCTTGATACATACATCTAATTATCGCCTCTCATAATCATAAGCCAACATTAAATCTTTCTAAGATGTTGTAATTCGAAACAAAAATTACACATAATCCATAAACATCTTAAATATTTTGTGGATTTTTAGTTGCACCAGTACAGCAGGATATTCCCGAAAAAAAAAGTATAATAAAATGAGATAGTAAAGAAGGCGAAAGAGTTAAGTGGTTAATACTGTGGTGAAAGCTTATAAGCCAGTTAACAGCTTCGCTACACGAGCAATTGCTTTTGTATTGTGGTCATGTTACTGGGCTGCGAACCACAAGGTCCCTTGTTCTATCCACGTTTATACCAATTCACCACATTGGTGACCCGGACGTGATTTGAACACGCAACCTTCCGCCACAATACATAGAAAAAATAACAGCCCAGTATTCGTTTATTTTTAAAACTTTGTAAAGACATGATGTGAATATAATAAATAGAAACTCAGAAAGCAGCATAATAATGAAGATTATTAACAATTCACTTCCTATTCTGAGTTATATGAAATGGAAGGATTAAAATTATTGTTGCAAATTTTAGGATTGACCGATTTGCTGAAGCGAGAGGACAATCTTTGATTTCAGATAGAAAACAAGGGAAACTTTTTTCTGAAATTAGTAATGTTCAAAGTAGTCTGGGCCATATTTTATATTAATTTTACTGCTTAACATGTAAATAAAGTAGGCAACTTATAATTATTTATAATTCAGATTATGAAATTTGCAACATATTTCTGTAACCATAACTGATAATCAAACATTTTTTTAGATGCTATCAGTAGAAAGTATTCTTAAACAAATGAAAGCTTTTTATTTTTTAGCATTGTTGAAAACTGTATCATTTTTTAAAATAGTGTAACGGGCTTTTCGTGTAAACTATTTATATTTCTAAGTCAATTTATATTGCCAGTCAAAAGCAATTTATAATTCCAAGTTTAAACTTAAAATTGACATTTTACAATGTTGGGAGATGCTAATTTTAAGTTTCGTTTTGTCTGTATAGGTTGAAATAATTTAATGAAATTTGGCCTTTGCCGCTTTAAGCAACTAAGTCAATCTTCCAGTTGGTTATCATTGTGCAATTAATTACTCTTGTAGTCATCAGTATTAAATCTTTTTTTCACTTGATTCACATATCCATGTAAAGACATTTCCAGAGGGATTTGTAAGAACAACGGACTGTTCAAGTTATCCTATCATTTCTTTTAATTTTAAAGATGTTAAATAATTTTAAGTGAAGAATTCTCATAAAAGAATTTGAATGTGTTATTATTAAATTGTTTTAGAATGCTTTTATTTGTACTGAATCAAAATCAGGAGGAAAGGAATGAGGTTCCAAGTTTTGTTTATAAATTTAAGCTCACATTTCGAGAACAGTTTAAATAAACGCATGATAAATATACAGAAGAAATAAATAGATTAAGAAATGAATTTCAACAAAAATAAAGGGTTTGAAGTTATTGTACCTTTCCTGCTTATCAAAGCAATTGCTTTGAAATAAATTTTAAAGTGAAAAAGAAGTTTGTTACCTGATCACAGCAGCACCTGTCCCCAGGTCAAATCTGAATTCCAAATAGCCGTTTACTAAATTAAGAGTTATAAAATCTCCTGTGCCATCCATTTTATAGCCATTGTAGAACAACACACCATTTGGTCTGTATGGTTTGAAGACAATCTGAAGTTCAATGAAAGAGAGAACGGTGTTACTTAGACCAGGATACTGAAGATACGAAGAACCATTGAAGAGTGGAACAATCAACTCCATTGCTGTAAAAGAAAGAAAATGTCGATGTCAGTCAACACGCTTTGTCTAAAGAGTGCAGATAGATAGGAGAGGATATTTGTAATACATATTTTAGTAATCAACAAGCTTTGTCTGAAGAGTGCAGATAGATAGGAGAGGATATTTGTAATACATATTTTAGTAATCAACAAGCTTTGTCTGAAGAGTGCAGATAGATAGGAGAAGATATTTGTAATACATATTTTAGTAATCAACAAGCTTTGTCTGAAGAGTGCAGATAGATAGGAGAGGATATTTGTAATACATATTTTAGTAATCAACAAGCTTTGTCTGAAGAGTGCAGATAGATAGGAGAGGATATTTGTAATACATATTTTAGTAATCAACAAGCTTTGTCTGAAGAGTGCAGATAGATAGGAGAGGATATTTGTAATACATATTTTAGTAATCAACAAGCTTTGTCTGAAGAGTGCAGATAGATAGGAGAGGATATTTGTAATACATATTTTAGTAATCAACAAGCTTTGTCTGAAGAGCGCAGATAGATAGGAGAGGATATTTGTAATACATATTTTAGTAATCAACAAGCTTTGTCTGAAGAGCGCAGATAGATAGGAGAGGATATTTGTAATACATATTTTAGTAATCAACAAGCTTTGTCTGAAGAGCGCAGATAGATAGGAGAGGATATTTGTAATACATATTTTAGTAATCAACAAGCTTTGTCTAAAGAGCGCAGATAGATAGGAGAGGATATTTGTAATACATATTTTAGTAATCAACAAGCTTTGTCTGAAGAGTGCAGATAGATAGGAGAGGATATTTGTAATACATATTTTAGTAATCAACAAGCTTTGTCTGAAGAGTGCAGATAGGTGGGAGAGCTCATTTGAAATGCATATTTTAGTTTTATTAAAGATTTTGACAGTTGTTTTCATTATAAAGTTATAAAAGATGTAAATTCAAATTGAAGGGGAATTCAAATGAAGCTGTGATGACGTTTAAATTAGTAACACAAAATCAACTTATTTAAAAAAAATATTATTTTTTTATAAATTATTTGAATAGTTTAGCAAAAGAGTGAATTATTCATATATTTATATTGATCACAGCAAGTGCTCCCAAATTGTGAGTCGTGGTAAGATCTTGAAAGTATATGAATCTCACCACAATTTGTAAAAACAGAATATGGACTAAAAAATTTCATCAAGTCGCATGATAATAATATGACAAAAAACAAACAAAAAAACAGCGTAATACGTAAGCAAGCGATTCGTTCTGGATGGCAAAATATGAAGGGGACGAATAGATGACGTATATTCTAGTAGACTAGATGCTAATACACTTTCCGACTAGTAGATGATGTATATACGGAACTGGCTTTCTTCATATAATTCATCTGTCGCTTCGTCCGTTGCTTTAATATGCGTCGTCGTTTAATGTTATATTCCATACAGATTCTTAGACCCCACCCACCTAATCAGAAAGTACTTTTTATTAAGAACGTTCATTTAAGTTCGTGTACGCATTAATTTCGAAGTTTTCCTTTATCATTTGAGTGACCATTTATTATACTAAAGAATAAACGTTTTTTCTTCGTAAAAGTTTTTGACCAATAAAACCCCTTTTAGAAAGAATTTACACTGTTCCTCTATGAAAAAATTCAGTACGCCGAAAATGAAGTGAGCCGCTATAGATTCGGTTTCTAAAAAGTGAGTCACAATGTTTAAGAACCCTGGATCACAAAAATACGTTCATCAATTTTTCTTTCACTTACTATTACGGTATGCATTTTTTTCCTTTTTTTGTTTTCCTGTTTATACATTCATTTGGGGTTGGGAAAGGATTTTAATGCAAAGATTTTGTAGGGGAATATTTTTGAGGTTTATACGATGTTCTTGTTTGACGAAATGTAAAAAGTCTCAATATAGATAAACACAATCTAACATGCATTTATTTATTCCTTAAAAGGGAAAAACTTCCAAGGGAAATTCGCGCGTTCTCACGTGGAATCAGTGTTTTCAATATTAGAGTGCTCGAAACAAAAATTACACAGATGATTGTTTCCTAAGAGAGAAACTTTACTGAAAAGTTGAAATGAATTAATAGGGATTTTTCTGAAGAACTGAATGGGTTTATGCCAATTAATTATTGCTTTCGACTGCTTCCTAAGAGAGAAACGTTAGTGAAAAGTAGCTATGAATCGACAGGGATGTTTCTGAAGGAATGAATAGGATTATGAAAATTATTTACTGCGTCCTAAGAGAGAAAGCAATGAAAATTTCCTAAAGCTTCCTAAATGTAGCAATGAACTGATAAGGATTTTTCTGAAGGAATTAATAGGATTATGTAGATTAATTATTGTTTTCCTTTCGTGGTTCACTATTACTTAATTAAAAATATACAATTAACAACAGTTAAAGGAATAACAGTCAAACATGGTTTTATCTTCCAAACAAACATTTGAGCATTAAAACTTTATCTCTAAATGGTCAGGTACTTTGTTGGATAATGGTGGAAAGGTGTAATTTATCGACATATAGTTTTATAGGGTGCTGGCTTTTACAATTATCCAATTAAATACAGATGTTTGAAGAAAACACATTGTCATATTCTCACACTACCTAGCACAATTTCCACGCACTTTATGAACTGATCTTTCTTGTATTTGTTTTGATTATTAGATACAATATTATTTCTAAATAATAAAAATAATCTTAAAATATAGCAATAGCATTATATTTTTACAAAAGACTTTTGTATCATGAAAAAAAATTTATACAATTTTTATAAAAAAACGAACTTTATAGTTCAAGAATGGCTCCACCATTGAGATAACTTATGTAGTGGGAATCACAGCAAGAAGTTAATTTTAATGTTGTGTGCATTATAATTTGCATCATTTCCAAAGGAACTAAGTTAAATAAAGCAATCTCGGGAAATAATTAGACATAAATTAGAGGAAATAGTTCATACCGTTAGCTTTTCTTGCCGAAAATTATTATTCGTTATTAAAAAAAAAAATTAAAGATATAAAAGAAACTTAGGAATACTTGATTTTCAAATTTATGATTTATTATAGATTAATTTTTAAAAATTACTAATAAATTTTATTTATTCATTTATATCTAGATCATGTTGCTATTTAGGCCCATCAAGTCCTCTCTAAAGCAAATTAAAAGCGCTAAGGGAAAAAAATTACACCAATGAGGCCAAAAGGCCCTATATGCTCGAAAAAAGTCAACTGGGCATTCGGGCTAGTTACTGAGATGGAAAAGAAATATTTTTAGCAATGTGAAAAAATAATTACTAACGAAACACCAGGATTACCATAGTTAATTCCTTTATAAGAAATATGATGTTACGCAGCAAATAATGCCGCATAGAACAAATACTTCCAGAAATATCGGTAAAATTAGAAAAGAAAGAAAACGATATATACATAAAAAAGAGCAATGTCACGTTGTAGTTCTGCCATGCAATCAAATGTTTTATTACTTTTACTCACGAAATAGATATATTAATGTTAACAAAAAAGGATAAAGAATGTCATGAATTTATTATCCTTGAAATGTTTTTAAGTACTTGTATACATACGATAAAAAAAATAATAAGGATCAATCATAGCAGAACATTTCATTTCAATCTTTTTTTTTTTTCAGAAGAAAAATGCTCCTCATTAATGTAGAAATAAGTGTTGAAAATCTGTTACTAAATTCTTTTAGCATGTTCGTATTAATTGAATAAATTTAATTATAATGACGAAATACTTGAAGTAAGTGCTTAGCACTGAAATGTCTGACTGGAATGAAAAAAGAATGTTTTCATTTACAAAGAATTCTTCCCTAGATCGTTTACTACATTGATAAGAATACATTGTTGAATTAATTAAAAATAAAATAATAAATACACAATTAAATAATTCAACTAAGAAAGCTTAATTGGATGAAAAAAACTGTAATCGTTCAAAATCTTTTAGGACAGTAAGTCTGAGGAATATGTTAGTTAAAAGATAAACTAAGACAATTTCTTGTCTGTAGCTTTTGTATGTTTTAGCATTATTATTATTTTCTATTTCAAGAACATGTTACTCTTGCTTAATGATATTGCTAGAACCGTGTTATTCTCTTTATAGAAAATTTGTGCGTTTAAGTAGTTTACCCTTCAATTTATTTTTTATTTATTTATTTATTTTTCTGCTTTTTTTTAACTGAATTATAAAATTTCATTTACCAAATATACATGTCATGTTACTCTAAAAAAACATTTAATCAGTATGTGAATTCTTTGAATTTGCATACTTTATGTGTATTTGGATTCCCCCACCCTACGGCTAAATTTTTTCTTATTATTTTGTATGTAAATTACCAACTGATAATTTTATCATCACTCTCTTTCGTCCGCTAATAAACAGTCTATCTAAAAAAAAAAAAAAAAAAAAAAAAAAACCATGATGCGAAATGCTAGTTCAGCAACAATTTTACTGTGGAATTTTTCACATCTCACCTGTTACATAAACAATTACATATCTTTAAGTTTGTTTTTTCATGTAATTTTAAGCATTTTTTTCTCCCTTTTCTGCACCAGATTTAAATATTTCTATGCTCACAATTATTATTGTTATTAATAATAACGTTTCATACTTCTCCATTTTAACTCATACCCATCCCAAATTGATTAGGAGTAATCTATGCTTTAGGTACACGAAAGTCACGTGGCATAATAGCAATATTTTTATGTTTCATGTTAGAAAGTACAATTCGTTGGAAACAATTTTATTATTTTTGACGGCGCTAGATTATCCTCAAAAAGTAGAACAAGCATTTATTTTCTTAACTATTCAATTAAATATATACTTCCAATTGAAAAGTTTAATCAAATAGGGCACCCTAATGTATGAAAATGTTTTGGCTTCTGCAGAGGAAAATAATACAAAATCACAAAAATTAAATTTTTATACGGCCTCCATGACGAAAAATTGTTAATGAGTAACATGTTTTTACAAAAAATTAAATTATTTGTTCCTATAGTCTCGATTAAATGCAAGACCTTTCTTTTCATCTGGAAATCGCTAATCACCCAGATTTAACCCGGCATTGGAAAAGTTAGGTCAATCTGACCCAACAAAATAGCTCTATTAACATTTTTTCACAGTCCTATAGACGAGTGAAAATCGAACTAATTGGTTAATACTGCAAATAAACTAAGGTTTAATCTTATAGAGAAAGTAAACGATGTTCATTGATTTTTCGAAAGACTGCGACATTTTCAGATTTCTCACGTAATTCTACAATTTTCGTATGAATAAATTTTAATTAGCACAAATTTGTTGATCCGAAATGCTATAAAATTAATCTTAAAAATAACTGTTAAATTTCTCATCCTTATAACAGCGGTTTTCGTTTCAAAGAGATTTTAGAAAAATGAATTATGCATTAAAACAGAAACTTATATTAGGATAGAAACGATTAGGTTTAACACAAGGTATTAGCTTATAAATTTTTGACGAAAAGTAAAACATTTATACTTAAGTACCTGAATATAAAGTATGCTTAAATATCTGAATATAAAGTATTCTTAAGTATCTGAATATTAAGCATGCTTAAGTATCTGAAGATCTATTACTAATAAGTATCTGAATTTTTAAGTAAACAACGAAAAACTGTCTGTTATAACTGACTTCTACGAAAAAAGAAAAGAAAGTGACATGAACTATAAGAATATGATTGCAATATTTTTATAAGACATATTTTCGTTTAGCGGATTTTTTTTCTGCAATTTTTATGTTAGAAAATATGTTTTGCTTTTATAGTAAAGTCTTACAAGTGCTTCACAATAATATGTGACGACGCGCTTTGATTTTTCAAAAGTCACCCAGTAAAAACTTAGATTTTGAAAGCATTTCAAATACATTAATTAAAATTTATTTCAATGCATCCGTTTGAATCTACATTGTAAAGTGATTCAAAAGGTATTTTCAATTTTTTTTAAAAGCTGTAAATAGGTGCAAATGACAATCTTTAATTAAAATTCTATTTGTCGTTTTTTTTTTCATTCTATTCTAATTTAACGGCCTGAAGCAACATGAATTCAATCTGAATAAAACATTACCACCTAATGGCTTCGATCAATTCAGGGAAAAAGTACTTGCTGATGAATATTCTAGATAATTCTCGATAACTATTTTAAAGTTATTATTATTATTTAGACTTATTTCATGTTTTCAAAGGCAGAATTTTATAACAGATTTTTTTTCACACACTGATGTGAAAAAATCTTAAAATAGCGTATATTCGTGTTTTCTCAATGACAATACACTTTTTAATGTTTTCTGAATTTAATTATAAATTAATCGATTGATTGAAGTTTTGATTCTATACACGTAGTATCGCCTTGTAGAGAATTTCAGAAAAAATTATTTTCCAGATTTCATAATATTCATGAAAAATGAATTATAGATTAAAGGTTAAAAGCCAGAAGCAAATGTAACTGAAATAAATAAATTTTATTTTTTAGTACACTAATAAAAGCGTGTTTACAATTTTTTTTTCGTGTTAATTTGATTAACTTTCATTTTCCAGTTGGTGATGAAAATAATTCAGTAATCAGAAGAAAAGTTCACATGAAATAAAAAATGAGCTGAATTTATTTTCTTTCCTTGAAATTAATTATCGAGCTACTGACATGGAAAAAATTTTAAATATCTAAATTAAAAATGTGTTTATATATTAAAAATTTGTCATTAAAACACTTAGATTATTTTATATCTTTAATTTTTTTCCATAAAATTGATTTATTTAGTCTTCACTTAATGATTATCGATTGTATCACGTCAGTTTTATTTTGGACTCCATTTTACATCATGAAAAAAAGAGATTCTCCAGAACTGTTTTAAGACAATATCTTGTTAGTTATTCGATGGTATGCATAGTTACGCTTGTAACATGACTGCGATATTCCATTAGAGAATTTATATGAGAAATTACTTCTTATTAATGCGATTTTTTAATTTTTTAGGCGTTTGTTTTCATAAAGCTTGAATGAAAATGAAATTAATATAGCCGTATTTTCAACAAAATGCTTCGAGAACTTAAATCGAGATTCAACAGTATCTTGAATATCTTTACAGCTCTTTAGTATGAATTACGCTAATAACATGCATTTAAAGTAGCTTTTGGTTTTTTTTAAAACTGTGCATACAGTAAAACATCTCTTAACGAATTTAGTTTTAGTTTAGTTTAGTTATATTAATGTCTCGTTGTAAAGCAACACTAGGGCTATTTTGGAACTGATCTCGTAATTTTGAACCACGGTCAGATGACGAGGACGACACCTGATTATTTAACGAGTATCTCGCATATCGAGTGATTCGCATAATGAACAAAACAAAATGTAAAAAAGTGACTCGTTTAACGGGCGATGCTATGTTGAATGAGTGCCGAGGAGATACAGTGACGTATACGCTGGATTGAGTGTTAAGCACTTGTTTGAAGAGAACCGTTAAACCTACATGGAAGAAGTTTTTGCCGGATAGCGTTGTCAAACGCGATTCCGAGAGGTTTGAGCGAAATGTCCATGATCCTTAATCGACAAAAACTGCGTCTTTGGCCAAGAAGGATAATGTTGACATCGATGAGTTGCAGGAAGAACGTGACAAGGACCATCGATAAATTTATGGGGCTGCGTTCCATGTCAAAGCAAGGAAAGAAAAAAATAAAGGAAAGCAAGAGATTTGTTCAGCTGAGAAGGAAATAATAAACTCAATAGAGAAATAAACTTCCAATGAAAGCATGGGAAATTATTTTATCGTACGTCGAGAAACATCGTGTCGTTTCTCATTTTCGCCAAATTTTGAAGCATTACTATAGACAAATCTCTTACAAGGATTACTGTCTTATATACATAAGTGAGGTTCCACTGTAGTTTTAAGATATCAGCAAAAAGCAAATAACTTCATTTATGTTAAGAATTGTTGGAAACAATAGTTTAATGTAATTTAAAAAAAAGCTAGTTTAAGGGCAGGATAATTTTTGTTACTTTTTTAAACGATTGCAAAATAACGAATATCTTCCTTAACTTTATTTAAGTAGGGTCAAAAACATTTTATTTAATGACACTTGCTCCAACATTGCATCACGAGTACAAGCATGAGAAGCTAATACCTCAGTATGTAGGTACTCGTCTCTCCCAGAGGTATAGAAATGGTTGTACCGTTTACTTAACGATCCTATCGCCAATGACAGAACGTACCTCCTTAGTGAAGAATCTGTATATGCACCACTCGCCATGGAGATTATTTCGAGCACACTGCAGTATTCTTTTGATTATCTGAGGTGGTCTGGCCATTTAGAAACACCAGAAGACTACTAAATGTTAGGGTGGATTTCATTATAAATATTCCATACGTTTCTAAATATTGGCAAGAATGGAGAACAAAATGCCCCACTTTTTTATTTAAATGGAAAATCAAAAACATAAAAATCTTCCTCTGTAGATTTCTGAATATGAAAGAATTCCAATCAACCAGAATAATTGGGACCAGCCATTGGGAAAAATTGGGACCCCATCTGGTTAATCAAATATCAGGGTAATTAAATAATTGACAAAAAAGTATTTCTTCGAGAAAAAATAAAATTTGCGGATAATGTATTGATTTAATAACTGCAGAATGTATGCTGATTAATTTTGTAATATTCAAGCATCACTCTCGAACATGTAAAAATCAGTTGTTTTGCTGTCTTTTTTGCTTTACTTGAAAAATTTTTTGTGAGTTTTTCTTTGTCTTTTCAAAGTTGTCTGGATAACAAGAGTTCGGATTATTGGACTTCTGTTGCAGCTTTTAATAACAACTTTAACGCACAGTATGTAACTTAGAATATGTAGAAAATGATGTAAATACAAAACTACACCATGTTAATTAGAAATGAAACACGTCCTGGAAAAATTCTATGATTTTCTGAGAATTCTACGGTAAATTCTATGACATGTTACCTGATTCACATTTGTCTCCTATAAAACCCAAAGGACACAGGCATACTCCATAATCAGGACTCGCCGCTACGCATTGGCCTCCATTTAAACATGTCACTTTACTGCACACATCTGCGCTGCATTCATCTAAACGAAAGCAAAAATAAAAGATTAAGAGAAAAGCATTTTGCAAAAATAAATTAATTTACAAATTGCTTAAGTTTTCTTATACGATTTATGTCTGGGTCTAATTATTTATAAAGACTTCGTACAAAATTGGATTTTATTTAAGAAATGCAGGGAACCATTAAGAAATTTATCTTAAGTCATTATAAATCACATTAGGGTGAATCTGTTTAACTGTTCATTCTGCATATGGGTCATTTGTTGCAGTCTATTCTATAAATAGAGCCTTTTATGGTGTACTTTGTATGGATCATAAATGGGGTTATGACCAATTATATGAGAATAGGCTGTTTTATAAGAATCGTACCACAGTTATTGAGTTATAACAATTCTTATCGTATCTCTTTGATAAATAGTTATATGAATTATTAGAAAACTGGATTAAAGGCGGGTTGCCTTTTAAAATTGGATCTGATTTTTTGAACTGTGATTCAAGAAATATACAGCAAGAGAAAAAATGCAGCATAATTTTTAATAACTGAAGAACTTGCTTAACTATTAAACTCATGATATTTATTAATTTAGTTAAATATTCAGAAAAATCCTATTTTAAAATATTTGAAACTAAATCTTCCTCTTAAGAAAAAAATTCTAGTTTATCAATTTCTAAGCTTTCTCTGACTTTTTAAAGGCATAGAAGTACAATATACTTCCTCATGATTTTATATGAGGAAGTATACTAACTTATAATATTACTAAAATAGAGTTCAGTAGATAACATAAATCCGGTAGCCCACTAATAGTACAGTACACTCCCGATTATCCGCGGAATTGGGTGGCGCGGCCGCCGCGGATAACAAAAATCGCGGATAATCCGAAAAAAGCTAAAAACGGGTATAGCAAAAGAGAAAACAGTCATTCCAACTTTGAAAAATCGTTTTATGTACAATAAAACGTAAAATAAACAGCAGAAAATGTTTAAATAACGCTTAATATTTTAGTATATCATTCAAAACTAACCTAAAACGCATTTTGTTAATGAAAACAGAAAAGTGCTTTGTATTTACGAGAGGCGTCAAGGATACACAGAAAAATTAATACATATGTACTATTTTAATACTGTAATGTATTATGTAATTACAAAAGCATAACTGTAAAACTGTACCTTTTTGAAAAAATCAGTCAAAAAAAAAAAAAAAAAACTTTATGTGGCAGGCGCGGATAATCCGCACCGCGGATAACCCGCCCGCGGATAATCGGGAGTCTACTGTATTACTTAAGGTGTACGTACACACTAGAAGATTTTTTTTTTTAAATTTTAACTTTAAAAATACAGTTTTTTCACAGTAGGTCATTAATATATGTTTAAACTCATTTCAGTGAGAAAAAAACCATATTACACTAATTATTAATTAATTAAATAATATTTAATGAGCTAATTAGCCTATTTTTTGAAACATGATATCTTAAATTCTAATTTGTACAGACACACAATTCTAGTTGGAAATTATGCTTAATATTAGCCTTCATGTTGTCTGCCTCAATCAAGTTATAAAAATACATAGTTTTTTTTAACAATTTTCTCATCAATGATGAATAAAAAAAAGCGAGATTTTTTCTGTAATTTTAACATTTAAACAGCTACTAAAAATTTATTTCTATAAATATAACTTTGATTGAGGCACAAAACATCTGCTATTTCATACAGATTATTTTGATATATAATTGTATTTGGTTAATTTCTTGTTGAGTTATGATTGTTTGAATGAAGCAACATAGTGGAAAAATAACATTCTTCGTAAAATGAGTTTTAAAAAAAACCGTAACTAGCGTTTTGAATGAAAGCACTTCAAGAAAAATAATTATAACTCGAGAAATATTTCGAATATTGACAACATCTTGGTATCGTTTGAAAGCTAAAGGATCAGAGAGCATTATTAAGCAATAAAAAAATATTCGATATTTTGAACGATTTTCGAAGTTTCAAGTGTTTACATACACCTTAACAGCGCTTTCGACTTTTTTTTTTTATCATGGTCTACCTCGTTGATCAATCACCCCTTGGAAATGAAGGACATAGATTTAAATGATACTGAAGTCAAATTTCTCTAAAAAAATTATAGTCGTGGATCAGGAATCCTTGATTTTTCAATACGATTAATGACTGACGTTCATAAGAATATCATAACGGAAGTTTATT
Source organism: Argiope bruennichi (assembly GCF_947563725.1). Taxonomy (NCBI): domain Eukaryota; kingdom Metazoa; phylum Arthropoda; class Arachnida; order Araneae; family Araneidae; genus Argiope; species Argiope bruennichi. The sequence goes on along the minus strand of NC_079163.1, from coordinate 41,455,980 downwards.
TATTTGTTATATTTTGTAAGAAGAGAAAGACTGAAAACGGAAAACACCATTTATATTTTATGTCAGTGAATATTAATTCGTCCTACGATCTAGTAAAGAATTTTTGTTTGCCATTCTTTAAATGATGCTTTTTTCGAAAGGCAATTTTTCTAATATTTTAAGTGTTAAATAGGAAATCTCTGAATCCTTCTCATCCAATATTTTCAGTAATTTCAATAATAATATGGAAATTCCAAGGCATATATTTTAATAAAATTGACATGCCTCACGAAATATGTTGATTTGTAATATGACACAAGTGGCTTCAGTGACAGCGAGTTTTCTGTTTGTTGATTGTAGTAATAATCAAGAAGCGGGCAAACTTTTAAAATATGCTCCATCATACTGAAGCACATTTTATTTAAGGAATAATGCAGAAACTTGTTTTTTTTGTGCAATACGATTTATATTAACAGTACAATCTAGAGAAGGATGGCACCTGATTTGAATAACTCTTCAAATTTGTGACATTTTTTATTTTGTTATGCATCTTACCTATAATTTAAATAGGAAAACAGGTAATTGCCTAGGGGCCCTGTAACTTAGAGATATTCGAGTTTATCTTTTACGGTATTTTGAAAGTTGCTTAATGTTGTTCTTTCATATATTTTTAAAGGCTTTAATGAAACTTGCTTAAATTAAGTCCAAAAAATATTTAAATTAATTTTGGAATATTATTCGTGTGACATTCCTAATTAACTATCAATTTAAAGTTTCTTATTATGGTTTTATAATTGTAAATAATTTTGGCTCTCCATAATTTAAAAAATATTCCATCCTATTTTTAAGTATTATTTAAATTGTAAAAACAGTTTGTCATTTTTAAAAAAACTATTTTACTTCAAATTATTGCTAAATTTCAGCTGCGCATTTTTTTATAAGCGATATATTGAAAATAACTTTAGAAATAATCAGGAATTAAGCATTTTTCTATTTAAGTTTGCTAAAATTTGCTACTTAAAACTACTTATACATATGTTAAATCAAAATAGATACAAAATTGGTTTTTGAAAGTTTGAAGGGGAAAAGGGGCCCCGAAATTTGTATTATCCAAGAGTTTCTACAAGGCTTAATCTAGCCCAGGTAATGATGAGAAAACTTCGAAAACTTTTTTCTTTAAAGTTTTAAGGAAAATATGGCAGTTATTTGGATATTCGACTACGTGTCGAAAAAGAAGAAAAAAAAATTCGTTTACGCAATATTTTATCATTTTGAAACACATGTTGTATACAGAATGGGATACATCTGAATGCAGAATTCAGTCAATATTTCGAGATAAATCAAGATAAAAAATGACAAACAATTTATTACGGGCTAAAAAGCATTCTTAAATCAAAATTTCTGAACCGATCAACGAAAATCAGTATTTATAAAACCCTGTTATGACCACTTATTTTGACTGTCTGTGAAAGTTGAGCACTAACCAAGACAGAAGAAGATATAAACTGCTAATATTTGAAAGAAAAAAATTAAGAAAAACTATGATGCTACAAAAAAAAAAAAAAAAAAAAAAAAAAATGTATGGCAAATGCTTTACAACCATGAGCCACAAAAAAATTCAAAGAACCCAATAACATCAAAATCCCTCAAAGTTTATAATCAGATGGCTCGGACACTTACAGAGATTAAAGAACTCCGACCAGAAAAAAAGCTGACATTTAGTAAGTCTGCAGATGTCAGGAAAAGAGGTCTCCCACCCTTTAGATGATTTGACAACATTAAAAAAGATCTTAATCTGCTGGATATCAGAAATCTATGGCGCCGGATAGGCAGCCACAGTATAAGTCGCCTAGGACGGTCATGGCTTATTCTAGGCTGGAGTCCCGAAGAAGAAGAAGGAAGCAAGATGAAGATTTTATCTAATTAAAATACCTCTTCACATCCTCCCCCCCCCAAACCTGAATTATTTTTTATAATAAAAATTAAATGTTAAATATTAATAGCTACACATTCAGTAGATAGCTGCAGACATAAAAATCTTAAGAAATTCGTTCATCCTTTATTCGAATTTATTAAAATGCAGGATTCATCAATTATTAACAGACAACGAACGGCAGAGAAGTATCACTTTTTACATAGAATAAATTTCTGTGCACTGTTTTGAATAGTTAAAAAAGTTCAAAAATAAAATTTTAAAATTATTTCTTATTTTGAAAGGATTTGTTTGTTCACTGAAGTTTATTTCTCAAGTTGCAATCATTTCGATTCCTAATTATTTTCTTAAAAAGATATTTATTAGTTTAGTTATTTATTAGTTTCAGCTAACACTTTTCAGTAATGTAATAAAAACTTTTTAATCATACATTTTATTAAATTAAAGAAATTAAACTATAATTATTAAATAAAAAATATTAAATTAAAATTTTATCTCCTTTCATCTAAAATATTTACAAAAAATGGATGAAATGCTTATAGCATATATATCAAAATACTTTATGGCATTCATAATTTATTTTTATTCTTTAAATAGTAATTCAAAAGTCTATATTACAGAATTTGTTAAAAATAATTTTTAATCCATTGATTGTTTTTATAGAAATAATTTTGAATATTCACTTGGAAATGATGTTTCTGCTTAAAATGATAATGTGTGTGCTTGTAATTTTTAAATATTCATTTCAATGCAAAAAAGTGATCTTAATCGATTGTTAAGAATTCAATATGTAAAAAAGCGCCTTTAAGTGACATTATCGGTGATATTAAGTCCTCTAAATTTTCAAAATCCTTTTTAGGATTCTAAAGATATTTCATTCCATAACCATTGTGCATCTATATAAGGGTTCATCATGTACATAATATTACTAATATTAAATAATTGTACATTATAACAATGGCCAATGAAAACATATTCTAGATTTTACTATTTATATACAAGGCTGTTAAAATTTTTTAAAGAATGGCGCAATAGAAAAAATAATGATGCAATCATATGCTTACCGAACAATTCTATCTTCATTTAAGCAATATTATTAACACAATTTAAATTTACACTATATTCATAAAAAATGGTTTATTTCATCGAGCACTGCAGTGTGGCAAAAATAATAGTATCCTTTAATGAAGGGTATTTTATAGTAGTTTAAGAATGCAGATACAGATAATTTAAATTTTAAAAGGATATCTGAAACCTAAAACAGTATATTATTATTATAAAGTTAGCTTTAATTCAAAATTTTAAATGAGTTGAAAGATTTTCAAATATATGTACGAAGTCTTTTAATGAATGATTGCAAATATTTGTCTGCTTTGTGCAATTTAAATTAAATGTCTGGAAATTGTTTTTGCCTAGTTATTAATTATTCAATGATAGGTAATGTGTAATTTATATCTAAATGAATTAAATTTTTCCCTTTACCTTTCATGTCTCAAAGAGTGAATATGCTCTTTTTATGTGTTTTGGTGTATTACAAAGTGATAAGGGAAGTTTTTGTACAAAAGCAAACTTATCTTATTTCAGATATAGAGAAAAGGAATATAGAGATAAGAGAAAATACATACATTTATTATATATTATTACCGGTTGAAATCAAGACTATTAAGAAAGAAATAACTATTTATTTGGTTATTCAAGGAAAAATGATTTATAGTATACAAGGACCTTTAATAATGCTTTTGGTAATCATTTATAAAACTTATGATGCGCATTTTTACTTCCTTTTCCAATCCTATGGAATTAATTTTTGTATCGGAAAATATTTTTTCTTATTTGAGTTGAAAGTATAACATAATTAATAATATAATTTAATTAGTAATATAATACAATTAATAATATTATACAATTTAAAATAAGTTTTAATAGGCCTTTTAATCCTTTCTGCTTATAAAAATCAAATCTTGGTATATGAACAATACAGTTATATGCAAATTTTCTCAAAACAAAAGGCTTCGGATGACGTATTATATCTCATATTACATACAAGCAAACAAGCAACTACGATGAATGTACATGGAATTCCTAAGGTCGGAGGAACATCATTTTTCTAATGTTATTTAAATGGATGGTTGATGTTGAGATTTCAGCTGCTATACATGTAAAAAATGACAGAAGAAAATCCCAATAAACTTAACAGAAGTATTAAGATTTTGAAATCTTAGAAGTGAATGTCATAGAATGGAAAACATTTTAGAAAGATGAGTGCTCTGAATGCCTCTAGCAGTAACAAAAGGTGCCAAGAGACAGAAAAAAAAGTAATCCGTTTAAGCAGTAGCATTAGACTTAAGCAGTATCATTTAAGCCGCTAATTCTTTTCCATAGGGATCATGGTAAAGCTGATTTTACCTTTCATCTAGATTTGATCCTCTTAGTCGTGTGCTTATCCTTTTTTTTTTGTGATAAATGTATTGATTTCCAGCTATTTATCTAACAAAGTATTTTTATAGTAGTTTAAAACGAGAAATCTGCGAAGTCCAGGAAGCGATTAATTTATTTCAAATTAATTTTTATGGGCGGAAAATTGTTAAGATTCTCCGGTACAAAATAAGTTGGAGAACAGAATTTGATTGTACTTATATTTGACAATATTTCATCGAAACAAATGTTTGCATTAATTTCTTAATATTTTATATGCATGAATGAATGTATATAAAATTCATGTATATGTACATGAATTCGAAGAGGATGTTCATTATGTCTACTGTCTTCATTATTAGAAGATGTTCATGCTCATTATGTTCATAAAAGTGAATATACAAACTACTAACGAGATATCTCGTCTGTAAGGAATATTTATTCACTGAGCCACGTTATCACGGCCGCTTGGTGAGCAAGATATTAATTATAAGTAATGTGATTATTTAGAACGAGAGATAATGACGAGACACAATTTAATCAGGATAAATGATTGAAGAGGCATCTACCATTCCCATGTTTTTGCATATATGAAAATGTTTCAATTTAAATTAATCGGTAAAAATGTCACCTCTTCTAAAGCAATTTGCCATAAAATACTTCAGATTAACAAGATGAGTTTGATAAACAACCAATTTCACTATGAATTAGAATATATTGTAAAATGGTTTATAATCCGATTAAGATAATATGTCGGTAAAAGATTTCGATGTTCGTACAAGAATTTTTTTTTTATTTATAATAGTTCCTCTAAATGTAAAGTCTAAAGGTTGTGGGGCTTTACGAAGCCATTTACAATCACATTTTTCAAGAAGTTCATAATAAAGATATGTTTAACGTACTGAGGGGTACAATATTAAAATTAATATTCATTTGGATACAAATGGCTCTTTAAGTATTAAATTAAATGAGCCCCTACTATTAAATTGAAACTTGAAAGAGGAACTATTTTAATTCAATTAAAAGAATAACTCCACAACCTTTGTTTAACATTTGATAAATACTCAATATGATATCTATATAAAATGAATCCCGTGAACTTGCAGTTAAGAATTATCGTACGCATGTGGTTATTACTCTTGAAATCAATGAAGGCTCAAACATTTGAATGCTATAATGACACGCATGTTTGAGTCATCTATAACGGACACTGCTGTAGTGTTAAAATCTGGATAATAGGTACTTCCTCGTATGTAGGCCTTCTTGAAACAGTGTTTTTAAACTGTGTTTCAACAGTATTCTTGGGCCGCGGTGGCTTGGTGGTAAGGTCTCAGCTTCGGAACCTGAAGGTCTTAGGTTTGTGACCCGATTCCACCGAAGAACCGTCATGTGAGCGAGTCTAGTGCACGTTAAATCCGTCCGCGCCAAATGTCCTCCGCTGGTGTGATATGGAGAGGGGGGTGCCTGCTCAGGTGTCGTTCTCGCCATCTGACGGCGGTTCAAACTTACGATGTTCGTCCCAAAATAGCCCTGGTGTTGCTTTAAAACAGGACGTTAAGATAACTAAACTAAGCCAAACTTATCTCAATTCACGACCTGAAGATTGCAGCTTTGAAACCAGATTCAATTCAAGATCTGCCATATATGCTAGCCTGATGCAGGTTAAATCTGACATCGTGGGCCAAACATCCTTCCGCTGATGTAGTGCAGAAGCATGGAGGGAGGGGGATGTAAGCTCGTTATCTGACCGGGTTCAAAATTACGAGGTCCGTCCCAAAAATAACCCTAGTGTGACTTTGAAACGGAACATTAATATATCTAAACTGGACTCAGTAAAATTCTCACAATTTCAGAAAAGCGACATTAATTTAACAAATCAAATCAAATTGCCTGTAGTGCAGAACTGTTAACAAAACAGTTTATATGTAGGATTCTTTTTAAGTAGTAGGAGTTTAATGGTAAGTTGTGGCTTCGGGATCAAAGGGTTCCAGGTTCGAAAAGAGATTTTATCAAACTGCCATCGTGTATACGGAGAAAAAAAGCATTAAATCTGACCTCGAACTCAAATGTTCTGCAGAAATTATGGCGCGGAATCTTGAAGAGGAAGTGTTGGCTCTAATGCTGTTGTTGTTGTCTTACCATGGTTCAGTATTACGAAATCCAGCTCAAAATATATTTTACTTTTTTTTAAAATGATGCATTAACATAACTAACTAAACTATTAAAATTATGCGAAGGCGAGGGAGCACCAAAACATTCTAATAATCCTTTTTATGTTCACAAAGTGAAGCTATCTATTCCTTTTTCATTTTAAGAATTCGGAAATTTATTTTGTGTTTCAAGTCAGATTCTGCATTGTGAGTCTCAAAATATTCGAAAAAGTTTCAATAATATAACTATATAAATATAAGATATTGTAGAAATAAAGCCGAGAATATTTTCACATCTAGATTTAGAAAGCCAAATTTATTTTTATTAGAATGTTATGAAAATCCAAGTGAAGCGAATGTTTCAGATTTAGGTCTAATCTTGTGAGTAATGCAGAAAAAAGAGAAGAAGGAAATAACTTTACGGCGAATAAATTTTTTTTAAAAAATTCTTTTATTTTTGATACTCCTTTGAAAATTTAAATCTTAAAGTCATTCAGTGTTATTTTTGTATAGACAAATGTTACAAAAATATTGTAAAATATGTTATCAATCAAGAAACACAAAATTTCTCAAAAATCAACACGAGAAAAAACATATTAAAAATATCTACTTCTTAGTAGTACTTATACTTAGTACTTGTGTTTATTTACCTCAAAAGAATATATGCGTCTGTTTTATTGAATGACGGGTATAAAAATGTAAACTTTTGGAAATAATCTCTTTCATGTGAAAAAATTTGCTTTTTCCCATAAAAAATAATCAATAAAAGAGTAATCAGCTGTTCTTTTAGAAAATTGGTTCTTTTAAAATATTTATATTTTATTTGAAGTGGATTGTTCTCAAGTAGTAGCAAATTACTCGTCGGACTGTTCTTAATTTTTAGGAAATTCGCTCTCGTTTGTTACAGTTCACAACAATACTCATAGAATAAAAAGTAAAGCTGGAATTTTCGTTCAAAAGAGAGCCTACTAATAGTCTTACCAATTTTTACACAAAATAAAAATCCTACGTTAAATTATTAATAATGGATTTAAACGTTATGCGCAAAATATAATAAATAAGGAATTAAAGGCTGTCTCTTAAGAAGAAACGTGCTACGATTCAACATTTCTCACTCCTCAGTACTCTTTCAGCACTTTTCGTTTATCCACATATATATGAGTTTGGCGCAGCATAGGTAAAGGTGGCTTTTAAGCCAAAAAACAAGAATAAACTCAAACTCAAACATATAAGTCGTCTCGTTTACTAATGAAAATGACTAAAAGCCATTAAATGAATTTCTACATGTAAGAAATTAAAACTAAAATAGGTGACTATGTTAAAAAATTGATTTTTTTTTTACCAACTTATCAAAGATTTTTTCTCTCAATATTCTTGATCTCTAAAAAGTATTGTTGATAAAAATGTTTCAATTTTGTTTTTAAATCTATTCTTTGGGACATTATATTGATTTTTATGTTTGCGAAATACACGTTTTAAGGCTATTTTCTCAAATTCTAAATTTTAGTTAAATTTTCTCATGAAAAATTTCATAAATTAAAATTTAATGGTTATTTTTGTTCAAATTCAGTATAATAATTTCTTAATATGCTCTCCTGTTCATGAATTTGAGAATAAGCAATTTATCCATTTAAAAAATCATTTGTAATTGTTTTAATGCTTCATACTGCGAAATTTCACTTTTTTTTAATCAGTTCAAACCCAATATTTAAAGATTGGATAAAAATAGGGCTTTTTTTTTTAGTTCAAGTACTATGCAATATATTTCTTAAGCAAGATTTTGAACGAACCATTTGATAAACTTCTAATATAGAGTTGTTTTTTTTCCATATCAGTTCTTAGTTAAAAGAACATATTTTTCCATTTTTTTAAAATTTGACATTTAACTTATTTTACAGATCTTAGAGTACAGAACAAAACAGAGGTTAGATTGTCACACAGAGCTGAATTATTTCTCAGATTTGTTAGAAAATGATTGGTCAATTCTAATCAGAAATTCTATTATGCTATTATATTCAGTGAAAAAATTTGGCATTTAATTTATTTTACGGAGCTTAGAGTACAGAACAGAACAGAGCTTAGATTGCATCACAGAGCTGAATTATTTGTCAGATCTGTTAGAAAATGATTGGTCAATTTATTCAGAAATACTATTATGCTATTGTATTCAGTGATAGAAAGAAACAATGGAACCTTTACTGTTTTTGAAAAAAAAATCATGATGTCCAAGCAAAACTATTAAAAATCGCAGTAAAAATTTAATATAAAATTTTAAATTAATAAATTTATTGGAGACAACACATTTTAACAATAAGAAAAAAAACAACATGAAAATGCTGCAGTAAATTTTTCTAGGCTTTTTATTACTCATATTGCAACATTTAATCATTCCTGAAAATAAGATTCATTAATTTTCCAATTAATGTTGATGTTTCCAATTAATTTTCAATAAACTATCTAATCGAATAAATTTTATTCATTAATATGCATTTTATCGTTCAGTTCGGAATTCTGTTCATGAAAACATAATTTATTTTTTCTTTAATTAATCATCACCAGTGTTTCAAATATTTAGATAATGTAGGTTTAGCTTGGTAGAATAATAGGATTCTTTAACTATCGAAAGTAAAAATTATGATTAAATTTCCACTTAATCACTATATGTAAAAGAATTTTCTTCTAAATGTTTAAGCACATAATTGCTTCAAATACTAGAGTACTGCTACAGCCAAAATGCGTGCCCTTATTATCGCAGGGCCAATTATACACCCTTAACAAGACTCAACTTGTTCTATTAACCAATTTGTCAAGATTTAATTATCCTTGCACAACATATTAAAATTAATCTGCTTTCTCCACTTAACATAATGCATTCACCGACAATTTTTGGATAAATCACTTTGTTCAATTACTGCCCTTTCAAAACTAATCCAATTTAGTTAATATGATTTGATTTAAGGCATTATAACATTAGTCTGTACCTCCCCTTTCTATAGCCCGAAATATCTAGAATGGAATTTCTCTGACTTAAGTCTCCAAATCGATGAAAATTTGAAATGAAAGATAAACTATCTTCAAACTCACGGAAACTTAAAAATTGATAAGCGCTTGATTTCACAAAAATGAGTCATGCAAATAAAATTGTGTCTTAATATAAATTTTTCCTCTGAGAAATGATTCTTTAATTTTGTGTCCATTTTACTGTAAGCAAAGCATAATTGAGAGCAAAAAAAAGATAATACTTATAAAGTGCGGTATAAAAATAAGAGGCACTTTCACTCAATTGTGCACTGCTTCTTGCTTTTCAACAAAAGTTGCGCAAATCTACTTAAACAGGTGTAAAGAATTCGAATAAAATAATTACAAAATTAATTAATTTCGGAAATTAGCCTTTCATTAAAAGTAATTTCTCTTTAATTATAATTTTAAAGAAAACTTTCCATTTTCAAACTAGTTATAAACTATTAGTTTAATTCAAAGTAAAAATGTTGAGTAAGTGAATAATTTTATTAATTATATAATTATATAAAATTAATTGAAATACGAAAAGCGGTTTCAAAACACTTTTATTAATAACCTAAACAGCATAATTTTTTTCATTTATTCAAATTCTAGTTTTTAAGCTTGAGACTTACTATTTCACAAACTTACATCTAGATGGCGCTACTGGTATGAAAACAAAGTAAATAATTAAATTATATTGGAGAGCTATAGGAGAATTATTAATTATAGTCATGATTGATTATTAAATTATAGTTAATTTAATGAATTATTATTAATAATTGAATTCCGGAAATAATAAAATTATGTATTGTCTCAAGAATACACAACTGTAAAAAATTTCAAACCTCTTAATACACCTAGAAGTGAGTCAAAATTGAATGACAAAATACCATTTTTATAAGCATGGAACAGATTAAGATAAATAAAAGTGTAAAAGGCAGAAATAGCTGTATGAATCGATTCAGCGTGTAGGATAAAATAACTTATTTTTCTGATTTACATCAAACTGGAAAAGATTATCTTAGTTATATATGGTTCTTGATGAATTTTAAAATTGTTGCAATAGAGGTTCCATTTGTACTTAATTTAAACTACATAATGCAATAAATAAATAAAAATAAGTCAAATCAATCAATCCATTTATAAGCAGTGAACATAAATTTCTGGGGCCCTCTTTATGAGGGATTTATGAGAACCTGAGAAATTCCATTTAGGACAGACGATCCAGATTCCTGCATTTCCAGTCTCATAAAATATACAGCCTGAAAGCCTATATTGCCTGCCAACGCTAAAAGCATTTTGGAGATTTATTTTCAAAATGTCCATTTCTAAGCCTCAACTGGCAGCAATATTTTCTCCAGGATTACAAAACAAATGACTCGTCCTACGATGTGTCAAGATTTGTTGTTCATTAATGCCTTTTAAGCCCTGACTGTGGGCCCTACTTAAAGGTTTAGCTTGCGATTCCGTAATTGCAGCGAGATAGATTCACACACAGCATGCAAGGAGCCTACAGAATAATTAGCTTCGCAAGGACGATGCCATTCCCTAAGGCTTCTCATGGGATGTGCGTGTTGTGAAGCAGGGTTCAGTTTCACTGAGGATCATTAAAGGTATATTGTTAAGTTTCCGTCTGATAACTTGCATTGCTTATATATTCATCCACACTAAACTGTGAGTATACTACTAACACTTTCTGACTACGCCTCATCAAATGTAGTGGGTTTCAAACAATCAGTACATTCTTTAAAAATGTTTTTTTAAATTTAATTTTTATTTTATTTAGTCAAAAAGGACACTTCTTTTTATTTTAGTCAATGTTTTCTTTTTAATCTTCAGTTCATAGTACATTATTATAAATACGAGAGAATCTGAAACCAATTTTTCTAACATTCACAATCAGGTAGCGCCACAAGAATGGGATCAAAATTTAATTAGATTATTCGATTAATTGTTAATTAAGTTTTGATAATATTAGAATTTTGTTTTTTCATCCTGAATAAGTTCTAGTTTTAAGAACTCTTGCATGGAAGGGAAGAAGTGGAAAATAGATTACAAAATTCCATCTTTACAATTACGAAGCAAGTAAATTTATTGTTGACTTGTCAACAAACTCAACTTTCGAAGAAACATAACCTATTTAACAAAGAAGCGTTAATGTCATTTAATAATTTGAGCTTTATATTTCTAATATTCACAACCAGGTGGTGTCACATGAAGGGAATAAAAATTTAATTAAATTAATCTATTAGTTGTTAGTGAGCTGTATCAGGTATAATGATTGGAGTTTTACAAACTATTATTCTCTAAATTAAATTTTGCTTTATTGTAAATGCAAAACATTTGAAGTGTAAATGGTTTTGCTCACTTTTTCGGCTTATCCCTACCAGCCAAATTAAAAATAAACAATAATCTTTTGTTTTTTAAATTCCAATGTTCAGAAAACATTACACCGTGACTATCACTGATTATCCATATATGAAGACGATACCTCAAACGGCGCCCCTTTCTTCAAGCTTTCCTGCCCCATCAATGAGAAATATCTTTGATATCAACAGATTTCGAGCATAATCAATGCTTAGAGTAGATCTTTGTTTGAATCGGATCTCGAACCACGAACTTTCGATCCTGTAGCCAAGATGCAATGAATTTTAAAGATAAAAATAAAAATGCTGTTTTTAATAAAATATGACAGAAAGAAGATAAATAAAAATCTTGGTAACACCATAGACGATAAATTAAATGTTTTATCTTTATTATTAAATTCTTAGATAATACGAGTGGCCTAAATACGACATAGTATAAAACATTAAAAATCAGCAAGAGTGCTTTTCCCCAGCGGTGGTGTTATCTGGTCAGTTTTGTGTTAAGCTTCGTCGCAAGGTGAACAGAACAGGTTTCGCGTACTGGACCTCTTTCAACAAGGCATAAACTTTGACTCAAATACTTAACAAAATTATATACAAAATTTCATTTATCTAATTTATCTCGCTTTTAAATTAACTCGTTTGCATAAACACGAATGGTCAGATCCACAGAACATTTTCAATAAGTTCACGTTCCAAAAGTTAAGTAGACTTGCAATTCTAGATATAAAACCATATGTGAAATTTCATTTATCTTTCTCATTCCTTCTTTAATGCATTCTGTTATATGCAAACTGACTGGCAGACAGACATTCGACGAATAGTTTTTGAAGAAAATTTGAAGTAAATCCACAGTTTTGGTGCTATAGATATCATACCAAATTCCAGCCAATACATTACTTAATTACATTACTACTAACTTAATTATATTACTTAATTTAGCCATTACTTAATACATTTTTCTAATTATCATGAACACGGACAAGCGAATTTAATTCCAAATAATATTTTTTTGCTTTCGGGAAATCTAAAACAAGAAGTTTAATTAAAATATCGGGAACGAATTTTTCTTTATAGTTACAATAATTTTTCTTTGTAAATTTGTACAAATTAAAAAAAAAAATCCTCACAATGAAATTTATGTAATGAATTTTACATATTTTAACAAAATTTAGTGTATTTTGGAATGATAAAATTCATATTTCTTTTAAAATGCTATGATGTATCATTATCGTAATACATTTTCTGTGTGAAGTAAATTTAACTATTTCGGTGATGATTAGAAAATTACTGACAACTTCAACAACAACAACTTCAACAATTCCTTGTTACATCAACATCTGTAACGGTAAAAAATAAACAGCAATACTTTAAAGAAATGTGATTATGGGTAATTCATATAAATTGTAAATTATGAAATTAGTTAAATAGAAACCTTAAATAAATGGGAATTAAACCTCGGGTGACGAATTGATTTGTTCTGGAAGGAAGTTTGTGAGCTTAAACTATTCGTCCCATAGGAATTAATTAATATAGAACGGATTAATTTGTTTCAGGTCTCAGATGACTGCTCATTATAACTTGTTCACCATTATTTTATATATAAATTCTTACCCTTTAATTTTTTTGCTTTTTTACATAATTTAATTAAATGATAACTCCTGTTTCGGGAATGGGTTTCCTCACTCATTCATTTAAGAATCCATAGAATTATTGAGGCGTTTGTAATTTTGTGGTAATTTCTGCATCCAATTAAAGAGTCTTTAAATAATTTAATAAGGGATTATAAGATTCAGAAGCGATAATTCGATGTCCTCAAGACGCACTGGAACAACGATTAGAAAATCAAGCAAATTTATTAGAAATCATTATTTACTTCAAGAAAGATATACATAGTATGGAGCTGATCAAGTAGAATTGCATAAACATTGTATCTGTATAAATATTGTATAAATCTATGTGTATAAATATTGTGGTGAAACTTTTACCACTTGGTCTAGCATACCAAGACCATGAGAAGGATACACACGATAAAGTATATCAGTGCATTAAACGACCTGGAGTCATAGTGTAACGCATTTGTTCTATAGATTCCGCAGATGGGAAAAATTAATTACTTTCTTTGTTATGATGCAGGTGTGAGATTGGACACTGATGCTCAAAGAAGCAGATGTGTTTCTTGACGCACTAGGTCTGTGCGAGCAAATTCTGGGATTGTTCTATATTTTCCAAGAAAAAATTCTGGGCATTTAATTCCTTGTTTTATTTCGGGCCAAGAACTCTAGACGGACATATGACTCAGCCGTGAGATAATCCGTATATAATCTCTAAATATAACAAACTGAAACTTGTGAAATTAATATTATATATATATAAACATAATTTTTGAAGCAAAGTCGTGGCCGAATCGGAGAAAACACTTTGAATTTTAAAACTTCGTTTTATTCCATCCCGAGAAGCATGATTTAGGTAAAAGCAGAAGCGACGAGCACATCACACAGAATGACACAAAACGAAATGAGGAAAAGCTAATGTAAAATTTATCCTTGTGATTATATACTTTGGGATTTTGATAGGGATTTCTCTACACGTGTCGATCCAGGTAAGATAATCATAAGAATCTTTTAAAAAGAATTCGCTTGGGTGACAATTTTTTTATCCCTTCACTCAGAGCGTGTGAGCTGCCGATTTAAGCATTTTTTAGAAAGCTTCTGTTGAATTAATTAAATAGACACGGTGGAATGGGATCAGGAAATAAGAGAATATTTTTAAATGAAATTAATATGTGCTGAATTAAACTAAAAAATTAGGAAATGAATTAATTTTAAATTAAATTTTAAAATATAATTACATATTTTATATTATATATATATACACACACATACACATACACACACATGCAAATAAAATTACTGTAGCTGAAAATATTGAATATTTGCCATGCTATTCTGGCACGTTCTACGCATGAAAATAGGTTATCTGTTTGGAGAACTCTACACGTTTAAAGGAAAGTATTTTACAGTTCTATTTTGACTGGAGGACTAGCAATTCATTGTTAAATCCTACATCGGTCAGCCACTTTTCGAATAATGGTAAATTTAGAACACAGCTACAGAACAGAACCCATGACCTTTTTCTTATCTCAATAAGCCATTGGCAGGTCACTTGCTAACGTTTTGTGCTTCGTTTTTACCATACTCTTATAGAGGAGTATTGACATAATAAGTCTAAGGCTGTAAAGAAATGAAATTTCAATGTCTGAAAAGTATTTTTTTGCTGTATTAAAATTTTAATTTATAAGAGGATATTCTGTTGCTTACTTTTTGTGTGTTGTTTTAATCTTGTTACTGCTTTAATACATATGTATATACCACAGTAAATTCTAATGATTTGAAGAATGTGTTTGTTAGGGATTTATAAAATTAAGCTTTGGCCACTGTATGGAGAATCTAATAGCAGTTGTTTATAGAAAGAGAACAGTTTCTATAAACTGACTCGTTGATGCTGCTGCTTTTTTATTCCTTTTTCTTTTTACTCTCCGGGTTTGTAACTTGGAACTCAATATATCATAATAGAGGGTTTTTTTTTCGGCATTCATTTCAATTTTTTTTCTTGATCCGCAATTTGATAGTATAAATTTTCTAAACAAACATTTTGTACTACAGATTAAAAGTTCTCATAAAAAATATTCCTTTTCCAATTAGAAGAAATATTTGTCAATGCTTAATCTCCTTTAATTCTGATGGTTTCTATCAATCATCAACATTTTATCAACGTCATTCAACATTTTTTACGTCATTATGTACGCCAACAACATTCGGTCAACATTTTATCTCGTCATTTACATTTTGATTTGATTTACAAATGAAAGCAAATCTCATTTGACGACATTTCAAATGAGATTTGCTTTTATTTGTATTCTAGATGATACATACGGTGTTGTTCGGGAATAAAAAATCCTTCGAAGTTTTTATATAAAATCTATTTTTGTGTGATATATAATAATATATAAAGTATTTTGACCGTTTTTCAATTAAAATTAAAATATCAATTGCATCAAAACATTCCGTCCCATATTTTCTCCATAAATTATTAATACCTGTTATATAAGTACTAAACATTTTATTCAAGATTGTCTGCAACTATTTAATTGGTTACTAAATTTTGAAATTAATAAAAATTGAAAAATAAAGATTTTGGTCTCATAAAATGGTTCCTGCATTTGTTGCAGATAGCTTCTCATTGGTGATTCGATTCCTCAGCTTATGATGCTTCGGCCCGATTCCTCATAGACTGAAGCCACTAATGCCATCGAACATTTCTTTCATTTGATCACAAAAGCTTTACTTTTCTTGCCTTCATTTGAGTTTGAGGGATTAACTTAAGCTCGCTTTTAAGCATCGTTACATCACCAATTTAGTCATTTACTAATTGCAAATGCCTTTTGGAAACAGATCTTCATATGTATTATTGTTCTTCAACAATGAAAAGCATTTTATTTGCTAGAAGAAATTTTATTTTTCTATGCCTTCATTTGGATTTCATCAATTGACTTTTGCTTGGGTTTAGGCACCGTTAAAGCTTTACTTCATAGCCAATAAAAACCTTCTTAAAAGATTATTAAAGTAAAAAGATAAAAAAAATAGTGAGAGTAGTTTAAAATAGAAAAAAAAGAAAATTTTGATTAATTTCTAATTAATTGAATATCTAATTAATTTTTGTACTTTGTAAGATCGATAGTGTTCTTTCTCTTGTCTTATATAATAAGTGGGCTAAAATTGATTAGATACATCTCAGTTGTTTTGTAGGATATATAGCGCAAACATACAACGCCACGATCAATTGTATTTATATAAAAATAAATTTTATTTTTGGCTAAATGTATTGTGCTTGATAAACTTATCTTGTTCAAAGCTGTAAGCACAGTTCCAAAAACCTACTCATGGCTATTGTTGCTTTTTCTTGGATGGCAGGAAATTTAATTAAGGGCATTTAATATAAATAAGAAATTATTAAGTGGAATGAAGGAGAAGACAGAATGAAGGTATTTAATGTATAACAGTAAATGTAAAATCAACGAAAGATAAATGATATTGAGAGCATTTAATATAATTCGGACATTGTAAAGTAGTCTGAAGGAGAAACGAGACTGAGGACATTTAATGTAAATCAAAAATTCTAAAATTGACGGAAGAAAACTGAAACATGCTGCACCACTAAATAATATGGTTCAACATGTTTCAGTTACAATGCAAAATTAATATGGTGTTGACTTATGCAATTTAAACAGCATTTTGAAGTTATTAGGATTCTAAGGTTTAAAATTTTAAAAGAAATCTATCTCAAATTATATGCATTCTAAGAAATTTATTTTATTTTTAGTTTTGAAAATTTTTTAAGTTAATATTAAATAATAAATTTCATTAATGAAAGTTTTAAAACAACATTTGTGTATTTGTTATTTGCGTACTAAACTAGAAAATATTTTAAAATTATTTTTCAATTTTTAATATTGGGAATATTATTTTCAAATGCAATATGAGATGGTGTTACTTTTAAAATATCAGAAAGTATAGTTAAGTTCTGAAAAATATTAAACTATTGTATTGTATCGGAGAATATATAAGTGTGCAAAATTTCAGAACTATCACATAGCAGACGGCTAGAAAAAAAATCGATTACAAAATTTCGGCTTTACAAATTTGAAGTAAGTCACATTTTAAATAAAAATGTTTAAAAAAAGATAGGAATGTAAGTAATGACGATATGCACCACTAAACAGCTTAGAATATATTAAAAGTCAGAAATATTCATTGAAAGTAAATAAATAAAAAAAAGTTTTTTTTTTCATTAGTAGCTTTAACGCTTTGCCTTGTTATCATTTGATATTTAACCACTTTTCAATACAACGCAAACAGTGTATTGTACTTATAGTAATCATATTTATCACTTGCATTGGGAATATAAAAAGGTCAGATTTCCCCTAAATCAAAAAGCTGGGGAAAAAAAATGCCAAACGTAAAAGCTAGTCTTTTCCAATCTCAATCATTCCCCCGAGGGATGGGGGAAAAAGAACAAAGACTTTAAATAACGTTCCACTTCGGAACTAGCTCCCTAAAGAAAAGCAGTAATTATCTCTTAAGGCAACCAAGAGAAGATGAATTATTTTTTCCCATGCTTTTAAGAGAAACTTCGTTTAAAAACCCATTAAGCAATAAAGATCGAATTTGCAACCGTGGAAGAAATGCGCTGTTAAAATGAAAATAAAGTGACTCTACCTATGTCATTTCCTTCCAGAGCGTCTCCTCTTGGGCTGGGTCGGAAATCATAGACGTGACGGTTGATGGCTAAATGCCGCAAGCATCCTTTGAAGCTGGACTGAACTTGAGTTCGATCTGCTACCAAACTAATATTAGGTGAGCCTCCGATATACAAGTTTAATCGAAAAGTAATTCTTGAAAATAAGCCCTACAGGAATAAAGGTTTGAAAATATAGAATAAAGTAATATATTAAAAATAACATTTTTTTACAATTTGCAACGTAACACTTTTCATAGAGTGTTAATTTCTGCTCTTTTACTGCTTAGTTAAAAGAGACATTAGGAAATTTTAAATGGGGTCAACAATTAAAAATAATAAACAATAATTATATTGTATGATAACAAATATAACACATGGAAAATATAGTAATATATATAAAATAATAAATGACGTTTTAATGAGGGAAATATTAATAAAATTTCTTCATGAACTGTATAAAAAGAATCATATTTTGTTTAAATTATAAAATAAACATAATTACTAGCTTTACATTTTGGCAAGAATCAAACCACAAGAATCTAGTTTTAAATTTTAATGTTTATGGTATTTCGATAACTGACTAAAAATTCAGGATAAAAGATGCTCTAAAGAAATAATACTGAAAATGGATATTGCGGTGTGACTAAATTAGATGTAAAATGCCTATTTAATTTTTTGGAGAATAAATCTGAAATGTATTTATTTATATCACACACACACACACTATTTGTTCCAATTTTACAATCAATTCTTTGTATTGTTTGAAGTGTAAGAGCTGTTTATGACTCTAAGTAGGATCATTATTATATGCATTATAATGTTCAAATAAGTTTCAGATATATAAGTAATTATGTAAAAATGACCAGCTTAATATTTTAGAACAATAATAATAAAGGAACGTAATTGTGTTAAAAATGTTAGTTTTGTGTCCGAATACATGCAGATTTAGTTTTTGTTTTGTTTCTTGAATTCATTTTGAATTTCCCTAGCTGCTTAACTGCGTTGGCAGTCAGTTACTATTTACTTGTTTATAGAGACTTATATAAAATGTAGAAGTGCAAGCGTTACAACATTTCAAAATGGGATCGAATGCCCGAAGAAGTATATTCATCAACTCTTAGCTGCTACAACTGCAATTATAATATTTCAGAAACTAGACAAATTCTGGACATCCTAGATATATCTCCCTTCTAGAAACAAGCGAGACAAATGGAAAGCAATAGATTGAACATTTCCATTCAAAGCCTGAAATTGATTTTCCCCTGCTGAAGTTTCAAAGGGTGCTGTGTAAATTATCAATAGTGTCCCAATTTAATAGTATTCCAATCTCTTACCACATTGGAAATTACTGATATAATAAATGATTGGGTAAAATTGTTCACCCTTTGTATCTGAAAGGGCTGTAAGTAAATTTACATTATTTGTTACGAAAAGTTAGTAATTGTAACCAGAAGTTACAAAATGATAGTATGCAATTATCTTGAACAAACTCCTGAAGATTGTTACTTTTTGAAAAGTTGTTGTAATTTGGAGGAACTGGAAACGTAATCGTTTGTTATTTATAAATATTTCATTATTTCATATGTATCTGAAAAGCGAAATAAATTAACACTTCTACATTATTTAATTACTAATATTGGAAATTATGTCTGAGTTTATTAATCTTTCAATAGTCTTTTATTCCTAAAGGCAAATTCATTGTTGAATTTCATCTTTTACAGTACACATTGAGCTCTAAATATGCAATGAAATAACATTTTTATCAGTAATGTTGATTATATTCTCTGAAAATTCATTTAGAGAAACAGTAGCTGATAACAAGATTCAGAATCTTTGTATTATCTACAGCTTGTTATAGAAGTTAGTTCTATAATGTCTACAGTTTGCTATAAAAATAAAGTGCAAACGAATTGGGTTGTAACCGTATTTCCATTACAGCGAATGTTTTTGAATGGCGATTTTCTGCTGAAAAGGTTGAGATTTCTTGTTGATTTTTTTAATAATTTATATTGAAACTTCCTACTTTTTCCTTAAACAACCTTTGAAAAATCAAATTAAGTAAATATGTGTTTTGGGTAGTTTATGTTTTGTTTTCCTTTACATCCTTTTTTTATATAACAATTAAATAACATTCAGAACTCTTTTAAAAATTGATCAGAATGCAATTGAAGATACTTTTCTATACCATGATTAATTAATTATTAAAATAAAACAATAGAATAACTAAATAAACTATTAAAATAAAAATAGAATAATAGTGAAAACACAACAAAAAGTATATTAATCATATCAAATTGATAATTTGTAATAAGAATGATTAAAATTAATCCTTTTGCAAATACATAGCAATGCGAAAGTAAAATTATTAATTAATATCAATATGATGCAAGAATTTTGGATATCATCAATCAAAAACAGCAAAAAAATATATTTTTTGCCAATTATTATTTAAGTTAAAATATAAAAATAACCTGACTCACCTTTTTTTCGAAGTTAAGCCATTCCCAGAAAAAAAACTATTTTGCTACAATCAATAAAGTACTTACTTCTTGTGGTTTCCATTCCATTCCAGAATCTATTCCATCTGAATGAATGCACAGGAATCAAATGAGTTTTAGGGTTCTAAAGCTACAATGAGTGCTACCTTTTTAGAAGTTCATGAAAATATAATTAACCCGCATATAGGAATGAGTTAATTATTAACTCATTAAGTGTAAAAATAATTAAATAATAATTATCAAAATTAAAAATTTTATTTTTTAAATTTAAAAATACATGATGTTGTTTGGGTCTGTTAAAAAAATGTGATTTTTTAAAATATGAACTTGATGAATTAAATGGACTAGAAATTTTGGGAAATTTTCGAAAACTATTAAGTAAAAATACTAACTATCTCCTTTTAACTAGTAATGTATTAAATTCAGAAAGTACTTTTATCAGATTATTTCAAGCCTTCTTCTTTAAACCAAAAGAAACACTAATTTTCTCTAAATGTTTGTAACAAGCTATAAAAAAGATTTTATAGATTTATTTTGAAAAATAATTTCACTAAACTTTTGTACACAAATGGCCCTGGTATGCGTTGAAGCTATCAATTCATAAGCTTTTGAATATTTTTGATAAAATTAATGAAATATACAAACTACATATAAAAACGGGTCAGATACTTAAGTCATGAAATAATACATGTGATTGAAACAGCAATCAGAAGAATCAGCGATTCCTCTGATTGCTGATTCTTCTGATTGCTGTTCAATCACATTCACTACAAAGAAAAGTTGAGAAAGCAGGCGAGGATGTCCAGCTTTTAGTTTAAGGCATGCCATAGCAGTTTTTCAAGTAGCATTAGAGAATAGTCATCAATAAGAAATTCAGATATACATAATCAATTTGTTTTTTTAGATCAACATTCATATTTGAAATTAGTGAAAATAGGAACAGTGATTCTTTAATTTTTGATGCAGTTTCATTTATTTGAAGCTATTGATTCTAACTGAAAATATGAAATAAATTAAAAAATACATTTGTAGTTAAAAAAAATTTTTATTTTATTTTTACAATTTTGGATATTACAACTATTTGTATTTCTTGAGCCTCAATTTTGTTGTCAACAAATTCAATGAGCTACTGAGGTTACACAATATCGAATTCGTTCCATATACAAATTTAATCATTTATTTTGGGAGGGAACGAAAGGCGGAGAATACAATGAAAATTAAAAAGGTGCAACTAATTCAATCATCACATCCGCTCTAAGCTGTGTAAAATATTTATATGAAAATCTTGTTCGAATCTTTGATTTAGACTCTCCCTCGTAAATAAAAATATAATTCAGATTTTAAAACCATAATAGTTCTTATGCATAATTCAAAAAAAAAAAAAAATCGGAACTATAAATTGATTAATCATATTGAGCTGCTTATATTTCAAGCAAAATTATGCGGGATTGTTTTGAATTGAAAAACTTGTTGCAGCAAGAAAGTAACTAAAAACAGACCTGTGGCTAAAATTTACCTTGGATCTGCCTTGAACTTGAGTTCCGCTGTTTAATTGCATCCAAGCATCCCATCTATCTCTGTAGATTGTTAACGTATTCCAAGACCGAAGTACAATAGGTTGATCGCTAATAAGGACACCTTCACCCATGCCGCAATCGAATCTAAACAATGAAAGATCAATTTGTTACAATTTAATTACCAAGCAACGAAAGATCAATTTATTACAATCTAATTATTAAGCAACGAAAGATCAATTTATTACAATCTAATTATTAAGCAACGAAAGATCAATTTATTACAATCTAATTATTAAGCAACGAAAGATCAATTTATTACAATCTAATTATTAAGCAACGAAAGATCAATTTATTACAATCTAATTATTAAGCAACGAAAGATCAATTTATTACAATTTAATTATTAAGCAACGAAAGATCAATTTATTACAATCTATATATTAAGCAACGAAGGATCAATTTATTACAATCTAATTATTAAGCAACGAAGGATCAATTTATTACAATTTAATTACTAAGCAACGAAGGATCAATTTATTACAATTTAATTATTAAGCAACGAAAGTTCAATTTACTGAAAATTATTTATTAAACAATAAAACGTCAATTTATTACAGTTTATTTATTAAACAATGAAAGATAAATTTATCTATCTTAGATTATCAATAATATTAAGAATAAACTAATGAATTTGAGAAAAAGAAAAAAGTGATGACACTTAGATGCCAAAGATTCTTGTAAATTGACTTGTCATAAATGACTACTTTTTTTTAGAATGAGGTTTGTTCCACGACATGAAGCCATTTGTTAGACGTGACTCTATCCCAAACATGATACCATTTAATATCTAGCCCTCCTATTCGCATATGTATTACCATGGTTTTGTTTCATGATTTAGCCACAATATTATACATTAAATTTTTTTTTGTTCGATTTATTATCGCATTCACAGTACAGAGCCGGAATTTTTGATTTACTATAAATTAAATATTTTTAATAAATGGAAGTTTCCCTTTTCAATGCCTTTAAATTAAGATGATTTTTTTATTTTCACAAAAGTTATATGTTGAAAGTCCTCGAGCCTAATTTTTACTTGAACTTTAAATTTACTTATCTTTTCAAAGGAATAATACACTTTTTCTGGAAAAATGAAACATTTTAATTTATTAATTAGTCTTATCGACTACTTTTTTCACAAAACATAGACAAAGTGGGAAAAAAATATAAGTAATTAACAGTGAAATTATCCAAAATTCTGCAGATTTAAATTTGATTGTTTAAAAAAATTATGCTCACATTAAAATCGGCCGATTTCTTTATCATAGCATGTAAAAGAATACCAGTGTATTCAAAATTAACGAAATATAAGCAAGAAAAACATTATTTACTAGAAGAAATGACAAAAAACAAATAACTATATTTAGATCACCAGTCACAGTAGTTACTTTGAGTGAAATAGTAAAAATGTTAATTTTAACTTTTTAGTCATTGAAGAATAATAAAGGTTCATACTTCCATGAAAAAATACTTAGTTCTAGTAAAGCAAAAGAATAACTGATTTTAATTTATAGGATAAAGCAGTTTCGTACCATGCCTTTAAAATCAAGAATATAAATTCCTTCATTAGAAGTTAAAGTGCTTGTCTTGTGTTCAAGTTTCAATCCTGCTTAGAAATAGCTTTCGCATTGTTAGAAGTATATATACAGTCAGACCTCGCCTTCCGAGCAAAATAAAATGTAAAAAGTGATTAGCTTAACGATCGATGTTTCGCAAATTGATCGTCGAGGAGATATCTTGACGTCACATGCTGGATTGGCTAACAGTCGTATCGAGCGTTTATTTGAAGAGAGCCCTTATATGTACAGGGAAGAAGTTTTGGATAGATACTGGTAGAGAACGCGGCACAGAGGGGTTTCAGCAAGTGCCTGTGGAATCGGAAACGACGAGACTGTATCTCTGGCTGTGGAGCTAGACGTAGATACAAAAGACATCGATAAGTTGATGGAAGTGTGTAGCCAGTATTACCGAAAAATTTATGAAGCTGCATTCTGTGTCACAGCAAAAAGCTACCGAAGAGATTTGGTCGGAAGAGGAAGAAATAATAGAGGTAACTGAGCAACGACTTTCCAGAGGTATAAGATAGATACAGAAAGCAAGAGAAATGATTAAATCGTATGTTGAAAAGCATCACCCTGATAAGGCAGTAATTGCGAAGGTTAGAAATTCATTTAACGCTAATTCTATAACTCGTTATCGCAATTTTGGAGCTAAGCCAAAGAAAGATTTTTTAACAATTTTTGTATAAAGATAAGCATGCATTAAAAATAATAAATTACACTATTCTATACTTTTTGAGCATTTTTTCGGAATGGAACGCATTGTCCTATTTTACATGGATTCCTATGGAAAAAATTATTTCGCTTAACGAATAAAATTCGGGAACTATGCTCGTTAAGCAATCTGGTTAAGCGTATGTGGCTTTTCACTCCATAGTTTCATTCTATAGATATTATTAATATTACTTGTTTAACAAATATATTCTTACCGGAATTCAATGAAACCTTTGTTTAAAGAAATCGATATAAAATCGCCTCGTAGATCCAGTTTCTCACCGCTGTATAGAATCAATCCATCATTAGCTTCAGGCCGGAATTCGAGTGTCACTTGCATAGATTTATGGGCGTCTCGCAGGATTGGAAGGGCGATATAGGAATCTTCATGGAACCGTGGATACTTTGCTTCTACCACTGTAAAACGAAATAAAATGAAATTAGTGAAACTATACATAAAAATATCTTCCAAGCTAAATTTTTTAAAGATTATGGATTGGTCTAAAAATAGATCATATAAATGCAAGGTAAAAAGTAATAGAAGTAGAAAAATATTCACTAGAAAACATCATATTTAGAAAATGTTATATATACTATAAAGCACCGGACCGGTAAGATGCTATTTAAGATATAAAAATACTTACTAATGTGATCATTTATGAAAAAATGATTGCCAAACAATTGCTAAGAATTTTTAATCGCAAATGATTGCAAAACAATTGTTAAAAATTTTAATCAAAAATTATTGCGAAACAATTGCTAACATTTTTTAATTAAATGTCTATAAAAAAATATCTACAAAAAGAAAATTATTTACTTTTTAATTTCTTTGTGCATCAAAAAATGCAAAGGGACGATAAAAAGATTTGGCTTATTTCAAACAGAAAATAAGTAACACTTTTAGTGGTATCTGTATTACATTTATTACAATTTCATCATAGATGATTTTCTAGATATCTGATTATTCTTGAAGCATTTGCACAACATGAAAATTTTTATAGCTGAAAATTTTTATAGCTTTGATTTATGCAATTTCTTGTAACTTCTGTAAAAATGCTATATATATTTGTAGAGTTGCATTCTTTGAGGCAGTTATATTATTAAAATTATTGTTTGTTTAATTTATCAACTTCATGAGCAATAACAGGAATAGAAAATTTCAAGAAAATTTGATTTTTAATATTATTTTGATTACACAAACTAAAAACTCGCGAAACTATTTATCTGAGAAAAACACATTTCAAAATTCAAAATAACAATAAATTCTTAGAATTTTGGCAAAAATGAATTATATAATATATAGAAGTTGGGATTCATACATCAGATAGAACAAAATTCAAACAGATTTATATTCTAGGAAATCTATTTATTTAAACAAGTAAAAATTCTGAACTGTATGTGACAGAAAAAGTAAATGCTTTTATGTCTTCAAATCATACCAAAAATCAAAATTCTATTAAAATCAACAATGAATACTAGCGAGGTATCAGCAATTTTATTTATATCAAACCACTTACAAATACGCTTTTAAGGTGATCTGTTCAATCATTATTTGAATGAAAAAGTATAAAAAACAAGTTTTTTAAAAAAAATTCTAATCAAACTAATCACTTTCGAAAACATCATAATCTGGGTAATAATGTACACGGAAAAATGTTGAACTTAAAAATCATTATAAATTTAATGAATAAAATTTTTAAATTATATATTCTTTCTTTTAAAAGAATCTGTAAGTACAAGTAATAATTGTTTTTTACTTTCCGGACTAACAATTATTTCATTTTGGTTTACACTTCATGTGCTCTTGTGATGAAAAAAAAGTGCACTCTATAAGTGATTACTGGAAATCTTTTTGTAATTATCAGTTCGTTAGACTTCCATTAAGAGACTCTTCCATTAGAACAGTTCGTTATATTGCCATTAGAGCTCTTAAGAAGATAACAGTGAATTCTTTCTTTTTCCCCGCTTGCTTTAGAAAATACGGTAGTAGTTCTCTGTTGCTACATCTCATGAAGAATATTGAAATATACATTGCTTCTGTTTCAGGTTACACATTTTATTTTATTTAGGACGACTGGGAAAACAATTTACAAAATCTTTTATTTGGGAGAGGGCGAAAAAAAAAAAAGGATACTTTGAAACCGAATGTTGGCAGTTTTGAAGAAAAACTATTGATTCGAGGAATGAGAAACGTTGTACTTAAAAAAACTTTTGCAGGGAAAGAAGAATGTGAGATTGCTATATTCTGAAAGTTATGGCCATTTTTCTAGTAAACAAATGAATAAATTGAGTATGCATTATGGCTAAGAATGCTGGAAATATTTGACTTTCAAAACAAAATGTCTTCTAAAAGAAATATAACTTGCAAAAGTGATTTCCTAATGATTTGCATATGCGATAAGAATTTTAAAATATTTGTTAGATACAATTTATGAAATGAAACGCAAATTATCAATAAATAAATTAGTAGAACGATAGTAGGATATCAATTATGTATATTAGAGCACCGCAGAAATTAAAAACTTTAAGCATACCAACAAAAATAAATCCCTTTTCTTATAAAATAATTGCAACTATCACTATGAGTCTTATTGCATTTATAGTTTAAAATTTTAATCAAAATTTGTTGGCCAATTATATAAGTCACGTTGCTTTGCATGTCTAAAGTTCATTTGAGTAGTATTAAACCAGCGAGAATGGTCTCTCCGAAGCTTTCTCGCATACTCTCTAATAAAGGCCTTGGACAAGGTCGCGAATTCCTAATGTATTGGTGAACGATAGTTACAAAATATAGATCTTTGTCAGGAATCTAGCATTTTTACTGAATCTATCGCGAGAATATGTATTTTGGGCACCTTTTTGTCAGTCGACTGACATCAAAATTTGAAAGAAAACTATAGTTGTAGTCATAAGATAACATGCCAAATTTTGTTGATTTAAGTCATTGTGTTTTTGAGTTAGCGCTTTTACATGCATGTGATGTACAGACGGTCAGTTATCTGATCGCATTGTTCCAAAATTGGATAAGTTTCTATAATTTAGATAATAAATCTGTGTAACTAATTTTATTTACCTAGCTCTTTGCGTTTTGGAGTTATGGAATTCAATTATACTCGAACAGCTTGAAAGAAAGATTTCTTGTAAATTGATTTCGTTCAATATTTTATAGAAATCTATTTCGTCGTAATTCCGTATACTAAATTTTGGTAGTATAGTTCAAAACGTATCTGGATTATGTTTTCAAACAGAAAGATATAATGCCGAAAATTTGTTTTTTGGACTCAGGAGGCTCTGAAACGTGAAGATTCGTTAAAATCTCGAGTTCGAATTTTTTTCACGATTACAATACTTTCTCTATACTTTCTATACGAGGAAGTAAAAAGACCAATGACTTTCTCTATACATTATATACGAGGAAGTAAAAAGAACAATGACTTTCTCTATACTTTATATACGAGGAAGTAAAAAGAACAATGACTTTCTCTATACTTTATATACGAGGAAGTAAAAAGACCAATGACTTTCTCTATACTTTATATACGAGGAAGTAAAAAGACCAATGACTTTCTCTATACTTTATATACGAGGAAGTAAAAAGACCAATGACTTTCTCTATACTTTATATACGAGGAAGTAAAAAGACCAATGACTTTCTCTATACTTTATATACGAGGAAGTAAAAAGACCAATGACTTTCTCTATACTTTATATACGAGGAAGTAAAAAGACCAATGACTTTCTCTATACTTTATATACGAGGAAGTAAAAAGACCAATGAATAGCTATGTGTGATCCGAAGAATCATTGCCAAAACAGGTAATTAAAAAATGATCAGCTTCTATAAGTATACCGATTATAAGGCAAAAATAAGGTTCGCTTTTTCCTTTAAAAAACTAATCACGAGTAAAATTCAATTAATAGCTGTTTTCTGTCTTCTAAAAGAAATGTAAATGCTTGGAGCATATGCGGATCAATGATATTTTATCTTTCATAAATATTACTTAAAAGTAAATAAATAATTAAAACTAAATAAATAAATTAAAATAAATAATTTCATAAATATTTCCTAAACTTATATAGATTAGAAATTTTCAGTAAGTTTACCTTAAGACGGGAATTCATTATTTGTAGAATTAAATAAAATAAGGTGTGAATCTTTTTGGATATTTTGCTGTTCATCTCTCAGTTTAAGGGAAAGTAAAATATAATATTAAAATTCATCGTTGCAATAAAATAGGGTATTTGGGTATTACAAAATCGGGATTATTTTTTTCCGACTTTCCTGCATATAAAAAAGTGACATTTAGCAAGTATTTAAATAGGATTGTTCCTCTTTCAACTCACGATCTTGGTCTGAAAGTTGGTATCGATTTATGATTTAGGGCCATATGTCAAATTTCAGACTTTTAGGTCAATTGTTTTTCGAATGATTGTGTTTATATAAATACGAATAAAGGGACAAATAGAAAGTATATACTCTTCGCAGGATTCAATATGAAACTTTTTATATGTTTCTAATTATTTAGCAAAAACTGTATATTAAATTTATGACTGCTGCATGTACACAAAGAGAGACATATTGATAGTTTTTCCTTTGATGGATAAAATTCCATTCGGATGTTAAGACCATTAGAGAAATATTACCCATTCAGACTGTTGCAATTTTTACAGTCATTTTAATTGCAAAACATAAACAAATACATATAATAAAATTCAAGATACAAAATTTTCTAAGAACTCAATTTTTTCAACAGCATGGAAAAGATGAAAATCCCGTGTCTTCAGTATCTCCAGTTCATTTTCATTTTTACTTTTGGAAGCTGTCACTCACCAGACAGTTCTAAGCAAGTAAAAGCATGTGAACTTAGGCCCTCTTTACTGTGTTTTCAGTTATTCTTTTTTTAATTTCAGTTATTTAATTTTTAATTATTCCTTTTTTAAACAGACAGCCTTTTTTGGGTATTGGTGATGGACTCAAAAAGGTCTAAAATGCAGAGATTTATCAAAGTCGAATTCTTTTCACAATTTCCATGCATTTTCTTCATATACTTCGTTTATGGGGAAGTAAAAAAGGCTTTGGAGAATTACAAACTTTATTTGTTGATTCTATTAACTATTTAAAACGCTTTTTTTTCAAAACTATTAATTATTTTTAACTCAGGTTTGCTTGTTTTTCCCCCTATTAGTTACTATTCATTACTCTAAAGGACATGATGACAAAAATTGCCAGTTTTTCACCAACTATTTGAAAGTTTTAAAGTACTTAGATTTTTTTTTGTTTGTGATTGAGTATTTGGAGGAATATTGTGAATTCTGAGGAGATTTTCTTAAAGTGGTGACCTGCTTCTTATTTAACAGGTGGATAGATGTACGGGAAGATGAGGAGGAAAGTTAGAGATTGACCACTTTGTGGCTGGGGGGCCAACCGTGTCGAAGAGGATGTCAGTTCGGTGAATCGACCGGTGTTATGGAAGGGTTATGTTAAAGATAACAGTCGGACTCCTGTCAATACTGCTTTGTTCAGTGGTGGCAAGGTGGTCAGCTGTACACAAGAAGAAGTTGCCCTCATTTTGAGTGCAGAATAAAGATAGCGAGAATGGCATAAGGATTTTCAAAGGGCGATTAAAATGAATGCAGCGTTTACATAGAAATGAAAGGTATACGGAGAACATTATGCACAGATATATGAACATTATGTAAGGCAAAAAATCTAAGGTGATATAAATATATGATGATTTTCTTTCTGCAATTAGAAAGCATTTTTTGTCTATGTCGATTCCAAATATACATTTTGTACATTTTCTTGAAGATAATAGGAAATTTGGGAGCACTTTTTGCTTTTGAAATTCACAATTATCTTTAGAATTTGAGTTATGACGCAAAAATGGAGAAATTTTACTTGAGTTTAATGCTTCTATTACACAAAAATGATTACAATTTAATTTCAATATTCATTTCAGAAAATGAGAAAATGACTATAGCAAAATACAAAAACCTGATATAAAATAAATCCTTTTGGGGAAAAAATTATTTTTTATCCGCTATTTGCGTAGTTACATTATGATGAAAATTATTTTTGAAAAATCGCGTTATGCGAACTAGATTGTATTTGTCAAATGTTAATTTTTAATATTGAACATAACATTTCAGCAAAATAAGAAACCCCTCTTCAAAATCCTTAGAACACTTTCATTTTTAAACAAATGGACTTCCTGAGTGCTTTATTATAATTAAAATTAATGTAAAAAATAATCAACCTCTTACTTTAATTTTTGGAAAAATTTAATTTTTTACTAATTAAACTACCAGTCACGTGAATTCAATAAGTAATTCATGAGAATAATTTGCATGAGTTTTCAAGTTATTATAATGAAAAATTATTCTTATAAATATTAAATGCTTTTAAGCAATTCAAGAATGCGATAGATTTATGAAAGTATTATGTAATCTTCTATTCACTCCAGGGGCTCAATGTATTATCATGAAAGTAAATATTACTAAAATTTAATCAGTACAAGGAAGATGAAAGTTAATATCTTTTAGAGTTTCCAATTCACATCAAAAGAAAATAAATTAGAATTCTCAGCTTTTGGAAAATCCCAAAAGTCATAGCCGATTCACACTTTTTGATGTAATGCATTATCGTATATTTGATAAAGCAACAACGAAATATTTGTCTTTTTTAAAATTCATGTTCATTTCGTAGTTTAATTAGGGTTACAAAACGTCAAGTACAGATACAAGTAAAGTTACGCTTACTTCGTTATTTATCTCATGAATATTTTAAAAACTGTTCGAAAATGTCATGATTAATTTAAAGGCAGTAGGTTTAGATCTACATCCACTTGAGAATAAGCATACCGATTTTTTAATTTTTTTTCATAATTTAATGATTTTACATGTTCTGCTGCGGTAAAATATGCACACTTTTGTTGTTAGAATCCTAAAGCTCGAGTACATGTATGTAATAATTTCTTAAACACTCCTTTCAGATTTAAAGTTTTCAAATTTCACAGTTTTCTCCTTCCAAGGAATTTCAAGAATCTCTTAAAAATACTGAATCTGAGATTTCTTTTGTATAGAATTCAAAAGTAAGAACTATTCCTCTCTGAAATTTATAAATGGTCCCATTCTTGTTTGATACTTTGTTTCTGCGATTTTACGTTTATACCCATGGTTTAGTTTAGTTATATTAGCGTCCCGTTTTAAAGCAACACTAGGGCTATTTTGGGACGGACCTCGTAATTTTGAACCGCGGTCAGATGAAGAGGACGACACCTGAGCTGTCACCCCCCTCTCCACACCACGGCACACCAGCGGGAGGACGTTTGGCCAGGACGTTTAACGTGCATCAGACCCGCTCACACGACGGTTCTTCGGTGGAATCGTGTCTCGAACCTGAAACCCTCCGGTTCCGAAGCCGAGACCTTACCACCAGGCCACCGTGGCCCTCGTTTATACCCATGGAGTATGTGGACGAAAAGTTTCCATATAAGTAAGTAATAGTAAGCAAGAAGATGAGAAGTTTCCATATAAGAAAGTAAGTCTCATAGTGGTAAAGCAATAGTGGTGTAGTTGTAATGCCCTATTTCCTATGACCGGGAATACTTCCTAAGGGAGGAGGGATTGGTTTTATTTGAGCCAGTGAAGGACATTTTGAACCTGACAACAATACCTGCTCTATTATAGCAGTGACCGTCACTTAGTACCAAATCCGATATTAAAATAGGGCACGAGTTTAGCATTTTTTAGTTACAAGAAATAAATATGCCGACACCTTGGCATAAGGGTAGCGTGTCTTCCCCGTGATCTGGGCGTAACGAGTTCGAATTCCGGTTCGGACACGGTTGTTCTTCTGTGTTCTATCTGTGAGGTGTATGAATGTACCCCCTGTAAAAAGGGATTGTGCAAGCGAATGTGACGCATGAAGTAGCTAAGTTGTACTCTTGACCCTAGTTGGAGCTATAGAAAAAAAACAAGAGACGCTCACTCTGCTTAAATCGCTGACAGATAACTGTCAGCTGGTTTGTAAAGTGCCATAAGTCACAACAACAGATATAAATATAGCTTCACACCCAAAGTCCCAAAATGGCCATGGACCAGAATAAACTAAATTTGTATCTGAAGACAAAATTAAATATAACTTTGAACACTTTTATATATCTACAATAAAAGTAGGTTTTATGCTAACCTGAACGTATGCATTTCTTCAAAAATTGTTTATGTCTACATTAGTTAACATTATTCCGTTCTTGCATGTTTTTAGCATCCTAAAATGTTTGGTTCAGAAAATAAATTGGAGTTTTCGCATACCATTTTATAAAAAAAAGGAAAGTTTTCCTTTTTTTTATATTTTTGCAATGAAGATCAGAAGATTTGAAAATTTGTAGGACATAAATGTAATAACTCTCATAAATAGACCGACCATTTTGTGCTGAGTTTCGGTCGCTAGGTCTCGATGTTATCGTAACGCACAGCTTTTGCATTTTATATAGGTTATCCTGTCCTTAAAGCACGTTATTCATCAATTTTTTTGAAAGAAAAACTTTTTGCACTTAAAAGATTCGGAATATTTTCATACGCACATTATCTAGTTAAAGTAACTTCTTATTTTATCGATGCTTTCCTAATTTAAAGGGGAAAATGAACTTGACTCATTAACGACTTTCGAACTTCGTAGCAACTTATACATACTGTTAACTGAACGTTGTGTCTATCACCAGATTATCACGGTAATATTAGAACTTCTGTAAAGTGAAGGAAGAAGATTGAAAAGTGTTTCTGTGACCATCTATTTCATTATTAAATTAGAATTTTAGTTGAATGCTATTGAATTTTAGTTGAACAATGCGCATTTGCAATGTAAATTTCTTACAAAAATGGTTAACAGTTATATTCACAGAATGCACTGCAAGCTCATTTTAATTTACTTGCTAAAGATTCAATTCTTTTACCTATGCAATAAATATATTACTGAATAGCTTTATAAAAACAGTTAATGTTATGTGTAGGACAGGTGGATAAGAAAGAAAACAAAAAGATTGTGCGTACTAGAAAAATAGCAAGAGTTTAATTTAATTACATTAACCTCTCGTTTCAAAGCAACACCAGGGCTCTTTTAGGGCGGACTTTACAGTTTTCAGCGGTGGTCAGACGACGCGGACGATGCTTGAGCTGGAACACACATTTTAAACTTACACGCCACAAAGTTGAGATGGTTTCTGTCCCTTCCGATTTTTAACATACAACAAACCTGCTTACACTTTGGTTCTATCGACCTCGAGCTTAGAACTAACTTCGCAGCCGAAACCTTGTCACCAGACCTCTACGGAGCTGGGGCTATAAAAAATCACAATGACAGTAATTGGATATTTTGCACCGTCATATGCCTCACTTCTATTTCTCAGTAACTATCAAAAACTCTAAATATTTTGCTCTTATTTTAAATTTGTTTCGTATTGCTGTGTTTCCACAACCATAGATGTCTCTAAATTCCTGTATTTTGCTGATGTGAAATAAGTAAAATCGGAAATGATAATGAGAAATTTGCACAAGCCTCTTCGTGAGAAACTTGAGCAAACACCTTCATAGTTACCAGCACACAGTGCTGGAGTATGATGAAGAAAATGACTTTCAGCTTTCAGAATGCTGCAACCAGAATTTAATCTCCTGCCTACAACAGCAAATGCTTTAACATCCTACAGTAACTGCGCAAGGAAGGGTATTTTCTCTAGTGAAGCGTCGACAATTTTATAATGAAATAACTGGAAAACTTCAAAATAACTTCTAATAGTTAATATTATGAATAATAATTTACTACGCTCTCAATTCCGTTATATAGTAGAAAATACAGTAAGCTCCAGATTATCGGAAATATTAAATGGCGCTGAAAGTGAGAATAACTTTTATTTATAATAAAAGCCTTATACATTGTATTATGAAATTAAAAAAAAAATAAAAAAAATTGGACAACAACATAGTTTTCTGTATTCGAACGTATTGAATACTAATCAGCCATTTTTATTAAAGATTAAAATGATAAACTGCCTCTTCACATGGACATCAGTTATATATAAAAAAAAAAAACGCGCAGGTTTAAGCTAATAAGGTCCAATTTTCTAGTTAGAGCTGTGTAATATGTTATACTATCCTATTCATCGTGAAGCATATTCTAAAAGTTTCATAATTAAGATGTCTATAGCTAACTATATTAACAGAAGAAAATGGTGTCAGAAAGAGGTAAATGCTTAGAAACGTGATCTATTGTGTAAAAATTTAGAAATTATAGTCAAGTAATTAGAATATTTTTTTTTTATTTCGGCCGGAGCAGCTGTTGCTTTCTTCGCGAGATTAAAATTACAAGAGACGTGCTTTAAACTCTTCATGGTGTTTCAGAAAGGAGAATTATTATAGCGAAATTAATATAAGCGGAAGATAAGGTAACAATTATTTATAACCTCAGCGACCAAATAGTATGTAGTTCTTTGCTATAGAATAGCCAGAAAATTCCGTTCAATATCATTAGACAGCAACAAGAATCTTAATTCTCAATGTTTAGTGCTGTATTTGTTTCAAGTTTGTAAATATGTGGTAGTATTGCAATTTTGACAGCCAAAGATTTAAAAGTAGTGATTGGTTATTCAGAGTGACATAATTATAAACAGTTACAAGGATTAAAACGGGCTTTTAACAATGAACGAAAACCAATTACGTACCATATATACTCAGTAAGGGAAAGATTGCTGGAAATTAATACAAAAGATATAAGAAAGAATATCATGGATGATTATTTTCATGCAATAAATAATAAAACTAAGGTTCGTGGAAGTAGAAAATTTTACTGTAAAAGACATATATGCAAACATATGTAAGAAAATGCTTGGCTGTGAAGAAGAAACTTTCGACTTCGATTTATTTCATCTCGGGAGATATAATTTGTACAAGGAATAAACGATCATAAAAGATGCGTCAGCCTACACCGCGACGCAAGTGAAAAAAAGAGACAAAAATTTTCCCCTTCAGTGATTTTATTATAAGATTTTGAAACTGATTTCGTAAACAGGAGTCGACTTAGGAAAGGGAATTTTTGGTATCTTTAAAATAATTTTGTAAGAATTAGGGATTTCAGAGCTTGAGAAAATGATGAAGTCATCAGTTTTCTAGAGTGTGTGTTAAAACTATTTAAATAAAAAGTGGGAACTGGATTAGGAAATAAGAGATAATTTTAGAATGAAGCTAACAAGAGCTAATTTAAGATCAAAATTTGGAAATTAAATAAGATTTTAATTAGATATTGAAACATCAATACGTATATGTAATATATGCATAATACATATTAAAAAAATCCATATATTAGGAATATAAGTATTGCAACTTTTAAATTCAATTTTAAGCCGTTATGTGCACGCAATGATGCAACAAGCTTAAGAACAAGTTGTAGAACACAAGATAGTATCGAATGTTCTTATTGAAATTTCCTGGTATGCAGTAAAAAAATACAATTTTTACCAGTCAAAATCTAGTTATTTTTAAACTCAGTTTTATAAAGTGA
The DNA here is from genome assembly GCF_947563725.1 of Argiope bruennichi. Taxonomy (NCBI): domain Eukaryota; kingdom Metazoa; phylum Arthropoda; class Arachnida; order Araneae; family Araneidae; genus Argiope; species Argiope bruennichi. The sequence continues at coordinate 41,419,938 of NC_079163.1, read as the reverse complement.
AGGTTCGGATAAAAAGTTTAAAATAGATTTTTCTTAACGAAACTAAAAGAACTCGTGAAGCTTAATCCTCAATTAAAATCAAATTTCGAGAATAAGCAAGTTTCTTTGATGGAAGTTTATCTGCAGAAGACGGACGAGTAAAGTTTCAATAAAATATATCATCCTTAATTTCCCATTGCTGGCTTAGTGTAAGTAAATATTAAGCCTTGCTTACGCAGCAGAAACTCCCGAAAGAACAATTTTTTAGCGGATCAAAGAATGAAGAATGAAATGGGATATGGATTTAAGACACGTTTTAAGACAATTTTAAAAATTAATATGAATGTCACATAGACTGTTCATGAATATAAAGAGAAATAAAATCATTTTATATGATTTCCTAACATATATGGTGATAAAAACATGTCTAACCTCGTAATTTCTAAAAGTTTTATTTTACCGGTTTTTATTTACACTGTAAATTGAGAATGGAGATGATTGCAAATATAAGAATATTTTAAATATGAGGAACTACGGTGGCAAAGAACTACAGATAAGAGGGAGAGGAAAACATGAGGCAAGGCGAGGATGAAAAGAAAAACTAAAAATACTTTAGAAGTGGGTTTTCCCTCGTTTATTTTAGATAGAAATAAAGTGCTAATACAAAACAAGTCTCCAAATACGGTTTGTTTCCATTAAATCTTTTTAATTACATTATAAATATTCCGTAGAAGACAGCAATTAATTTAAACTTATTTTGCTTTAAAGAAAGAAGCATCGATTAATTTCAGAAAGAAACCATGCGAAGTAAACCAAATCAACGGTAACGAAAACAATTTTAAACACCCTAATAATTATACATAATAATTATGGATACTATAATTATAATTATGGATACTATAATTATAATTATGGATACTATAATTATAATTATGGATACTATAATTATAATTATGGATACTATAATTATAATTATGGATACTATAATTATGGCTATTATATATATATAAAATAATTATGGCTAGAAAAGTCGTTGACTAAGTAAACAGAAAAATGATTTGTTCGCTGCCTTAATTTTTTTATTTACTTAAAATTAATTATTTAATCCTTATGAAATTAACAAAATAATTACTTTTCAAAAATATTATACATTAAAACGTGATTAAAAAAACATAGATTATCGTTAGTTGTAAACGTATACTTAATAAAGAAAAGATGTTTAATTATTTAGATTGCTATTTGAAAATTATACTGAGGACTGTATTTTAATGGATCTAATAAATTTGAAACGTGCTCTAATAACCTGGGTGCCACCTGAGCCGGTCGCCCTCTTCCAAAATTCTGCATCTCACAGACGGGAAGATGTCTGGCCATAATAGATTTAACGTGCACTATGCTTTGAGAGTATCAGATCTAGACCGTCCACTCTATTCGTTGAGATATTACTTCAAATCATCATTGCCAAAAAAAAAAAATGATAAAAAAAAACTGCAATTTGCCCTTTTTGTTGCTGTGATTACCTCCGTATTAGGGGTGTTACTGTAAGGAAACCCTGTCCCATGCATAATCGTATGGTTGATTTTGCGTTAATTAATTCTGCTTATTTCATTAAAGAGCTTTTGATCTAATTCTAAAATTTTTCCGATTCCGATTATTTGAGAATTTTCTAGATCACTTTTTGACTGCATACTTTTTGTTCACCTTTTCATGTATAAAAATGTTCAGCCGTATAAACAAATATATAATTAGTTTTCGTGTTCTTTCACTAAAAATGTATAAACATTACACTTTTATTAAAAGCAAGTGATAAATACTAGAGTTTTCAAATCCAGTTCGATGAAATTTTCATACATAATTTGGATAATCTAACCAAAAAAAAAAAAAAAACTGACGAACGATAAAAACAGGAGGATTCGAAAAAGTAATAGCATTGATTTTAAAACTGTTATACTAGATTTAGTATAGTGTCTTATATGAAAAAGACTGGTACAGATTTGAAATATTAACTGGAATCAAGAAATTTCAGAATATTGTATTGTAAATTAAGGTAAAGATGATCTTCAATAGGGAAACAAAAACTAATAAAAGTTTACACTGTACCTAGCAAATGGGTCCAGGCAAGGAAACTGAGGATTTATTCCTTTTAAGGTTGAAAAATATATTTGATATCGAATTAACATTATTTGTAAACTTTGTGCGAAATTTTTTAAGAAAGAAACTTGTATTTAACAGTTAATAGATGGTTAACCACTGTGAGAAATTTAGGTTGAATTGTATTAATGACTCATTTGGATCATGTCCTGCGATACTCATCATTCAAATTAGAATTCTAAAATCGAAACAGGTATGGTAATAAATAAGCAATGCAAATAAGTTTTCTTTTAAATTAAAAAACAATGGCCGATAACCGCATAAAAATTATAATTTTCTTGACAGAAAAAAATTGTCCTTTATGTTCATGATCAATATAATCAATTTGGTGAATTTCTGTAACTTTTCTTATTTCAAGACAACCAGCAGGGTGAAATTTAAATTGAGCCAAATTATAGAAAATGTTGAAAATGAAAACCCAATTTTTCACGTGTTGAGACATTACTAAAGCAGTACCTGGAAGACATGGGCTTCTACCGGCATTTTTTTTGTACAATTGTTGTTGTTTTTTTGGAAAAAATATTTAGATATGGTAATAACGCCGAAAGTATTCGAATTCGGATAATGCAATACAATGTCATTTCACAGAATTTTGAGGTGCCAATAGGTTATCATCCTATCTCAAAAATGCAAGTACCACAAAACTTTACGAGATGGGGCTATATGACATTGACAGCATGAGATCAGATAGAAAAAGACTCAAATAGTAAGTTATAATTTTTTTTTGTATGTGTGTCTGTAGAATGTCATTTTTTCAGAAAAGACACCTATATAGATAAACTTAAAAAGCAAAACCTTACCTAAATATTAGATTTAATCCAAATCGTTAGAGCAGTTTCCGACATAAATTTTTATATATACATATAAGAATTGCTCGTTTAAAATTATAAGATATTCCCTCAAAAATGCGTATCTTTTATTATTTAGAAAGCGAGACAAATAAATATTTACCCTAAAAATTTCTTTCAAAAAAAGTTTTCTGAGTATATAAATCAATTTCATTAAATTTGTTTCAAGAGAAAAATGAGGTTTTTCAGGACTGAAAATATATACTCACAAGATACTTAACATTTTGTCACGATTACTTTCCCACAAACGTCTTACGAAATGATTAAAAGGCTTAGATATACATGTTTCTGGTTTTAATTCTACAAAGAGGAAACTGATCATAATATTTACTCGAGTTGTTTAAAAGTGTTTACAAGATTTGCAAAGAAGGAAAAGACGAAAAAACTGTTTATTTTAAAAACTCAAACATAAAATAAACATGGCGAACGTTGGTTGAAAGCAAACCGTCATTATTTATCGTGTAATATTTCAAGAGGCGTTTAATCGTCATAATCTGGAAATTCCATCCCTTTTGATCCTATTTGACTATCAATATGTTCTTAGTCATTACATTACCTTGAGTAAATATTTATGACTTTTTGCCACAAATATTTACTTTGCTGTTCAAAATGTGTACACAGAAATTTAATAGCTCGTTTTAAGAATTTTATTTTTTCTTTCTTTCAGGAAAAGGAAATGGTTTGAACTTCTCGGAAAAGTTGATAATTTATTAATAATTAAAATTAAATTTAAAAGTTTGGTTTTTTTCAGCTGTATTTGTATTTAAAACAAAATCTTCAAGATATTGACATTGAGATTAACCAGAAATTACCCTTAGTATTTTTGAAATAGATTCACAATATATTTTCTCTTAAACAGGATATTCAATTAAAACCTTCTACTACGAAATTAGGTTGGAACTAAGAATCTTCGAGTTGTGAAAGTAATTTCTAATAAAATTATCATATACTACTGACCGAAATAGATTACAGTACCCCTAGTATCAATTCTTAGAAACTAGAAATTTTACCTAAAACCAATGAGAGATTCGAAAAAATGCCCATAACAGAACAGAAAAACATTACTTATTTAGCATAAATTTACCCTTTGTATGCATTAATAATTAAATTAGAAGCCCTGTAAGGCTAATCCCATGTTATCCGATCACCGTCTTGTTTACGTCATTGGTGACATCACGCGGCTAAAATTTCAGAACTAAATCTGTAATCTTCCAGAATGGTGTTATGATGATTTTAAGGATACTAGGCACGGCACATTATGGACAAGTTGAGTTTATATTATTGTAATTGTTGGAATAATTCAATATTCAACAGTATTAATTTATATTTTTCTTTATAATGTCCTGATGTTGTACAAATTCGTACTAAAATGCTAGATTAGACTGTTTTTAAACTGTTTTTCGCCATCTGTCATAATTTAAGAGTAAAAAGTTTCTATCTTCAATTTAAAATCATTAAATTTGAAATCACCCTAAAATAGCATTAATTCGTTTAGAGGTGTAATATAACGGTAGATGATGTTAAAGCAGTGACGGAACACATTTTTGCCTTAAATTGTTTTTCACTATCTGTCTTAAAATACAAGCAAAATATCTCTATCTTGTAATTTAAAAGCGTCTGTTTAAAACTGTGTCATAAAGTAATATGCTGTTTAAAGTGGATGAAATATGTGAGTTCTATTTTAATATCAAAACTTTAAAAAATATTTCACTAGATTCAGTAATATATAAAAATGATTACAACGATGTAAACTAAAAAAAGGTACGTATCAATAATAATTAAGAAAATATACTTCAAGAAGGTTTGATAGAATTAAGCCAAACATGGTTATATTTCAAATAAAATAAAGGAGGAGACCAGGACAGTAGATTGTTGCACATATATATCTCATCTATCTTGATTACTTAGTAAAGACAGAAAAAATTCTCTATTCAATTTTTGAATCAGTTACTGATATGTTAGTCTTTTGAAATTTCTACACACTTAAGGATTCACGAGGAAGAGATCTTATTTTAATATTTTCAAAATTTAATTATCAGTCAATAAATTAATTTAATTAAATTTCGAATCCTCTGATTACATAGTAGTGAATTTTAGAAAAATTGATTTGAAAAATTCGTAATATTTATAATAAGGAATTCATAAATTAAAGACAAAAAAAACTTAAGAGACTAAGAAAATAATTTTAGCACACTGATAAAAGAGTGTTTTAAAAACTGTTTTATCTAAAATTAAATTGTAATATTTTTTTCTTCGGTGTAGCAGCAATGAACTCCTGAACTGTTAAATGCTTGGCATAGCAGCAATGAACTCTAGAATTGTTAAATGCTTGTCACAAAAACAATGAACTCTAGAACTTTTAAATACTTGGTATAGTAGCAATGAACTCTAGAACTGTTACATACTTGGTACAACAACAATGAACTTTAGAACTATTAAATATTTGGCATAGCAGCAACAAAATTTAGAACTGTTGTTCTGTAGATGTTGTTCGCATTCCTTTTCTTTGGACATTTCAATATATAAACATAACACTACACGTATTTCCGTTATTTTGACTATTCAGTGCAAATTGCAAAATGTTAGGATAAAGCCGGTACTTCAAAAATATTATTTCGATTTTCATTATCGAAAGAGAAAAATTCCCCTCGGCAAGCTGGAAGGCAAAGGCAGATTCCTTTACATCTAAGTTACTATCTGGCGATATAAATTGTTGATGTTAGAATCGTTAATATTGGGGATCGGAAGTCGCTTTTCAGCCCCTAACTTCTAATATATTGCAGTTGCCAAAAAACTTCAAATTCAAAAATTTTTTATCTTAATGAGGCACTAATTTGCCTAATTGGACTTATTTTTCTATCTTCGATATTAAGAAAGTTAAAGCGAAATAAAAATTTCACCCTCCATCCACCATTTCCAAATTCCTTGAGCAAGATGGGCCATTTACGGACTAACGAACTGAGAACCATTAAAATAGGTAGTCTTCCTGTAGGAATCTACCTAAAAGCGAAAGCCTAAATATTCATATTTGTTTCAAAGAAGACGCAAAACCGTAAGGGAAAACGAAGATTAACTTAAATAGATGAAGAGTTAAATGTACCAAAATTAACAATTTTTTTAAAGAAATTGCTACAAGTTAATTGAAATACGAGTATTATCTAAATTGAAGATAATAAAAATGAAATATCTATTGATTTTATAGATGGCTACTTCAATTTTTCATATAGTAAACTAATGAAAAAATAAGAGAAAAATAAATAATTATCAAAAATTCTATAAAAATGATATGTATTTCATCATATTTTGGCTCTCCTTTCGCAAAATATGGCTTTTGCGCCATCAAGCCGTTAAAATCCAAACCAATTTATTCTTATATAGAAGACAGCAAGACGCCATAATGTTTTTTATCTTCTGAAATGCTTTCAACAAGCTTTGTATTATGAAACTGGACTCGGGTCATTGTTCGTTTTGTTGGAGATAGAAAAATGTGAAGACTAATGGGTTTTTTCTGTTAATCAACGACTTGGAAACCTACCAGATGGCGCTAAACGGCCTGGAAGCGCTTAAATCATTGTAGCATCTAACCAACTAGAGAAAAGAAAGTGCTTATTTCGTTTAGAATTAATAATGCATAACATAATGAAACCATTCCGAGCAACATAAAAACAGTCTCATTTGAATTCAGGAAGATAGAAACAAAATTGACTTTTTGTTTATTCGTTATATCTCTACAGTAATTTTACGACTGTTAGCCACAAAGCAAGATTTTTTTTTCTATTTGTTCTCTGTAGTTATTAAAAAAAATATGTTTTTGGCATAGCGGAATGCTTTTGATTCACACAGGCAAAGCAGTGCAAAAATGTTCAAACTTAATCAAGGGGCAAACAGATTAATTTTAATTTGGCGTATTTTAATGAATCAAATGATATGGATTTTTTTACCCATTTTTCAAAAAGAAAGTAAAGGCCCTATAGGAAAAGAAAATTATTTTCAATATTTAGTAAAGGCACATGCAAACTATTCTTTTTATCAATTTCTTTTTTACTTTCATGTATACGAAATATAGAAAAAGAGTGTTAATCGTCAAAAAATTCGAACCCGAGATTTTGACGAATCTCCACGTTTCAGATCTCCCTGAGTGCAAAAAAATTCATTTTTATCATTTTGTCTGTCTGTCTGAGACAAAGACGAGTCAAAAAAGCTTTGAACTGGATGGATGAATTTTGGCATACAATCTTTACTACAAATTTTAAGATTTCTATCAAATTTTGAGCAACATTCGCTCAGAGGAAGTCTGTCTCTTCGTCTGTTTGGATATATGTTCACACGATGATTGCAAAATGAAGATCGCTAGATAGATAAAATTTGGTACACAGATTTAATTTACCCATCACACTTTCAGCCAAATCCAACAAAGGGTTGACCATCTGCCAGTCTGTACTTTCAGAAACATGTAAATGCGCTAACTCGAAAACGGAGTGACTTATATATACCAAATTTGGTATGTGATTTTATAACTACATGTGTAGTTCTGTGTCAGTTTTTTATTGCAATTGGTTGGGAAAATGTGTCTAAAACACAGATATGATTTTCGAATACTGTTAGCAGCATGCTAGGGATTAATCGCCAAACAACTCGCCAAGGATCACACGATAGATTCAGTAAAAATGGCAAATTCATGTTAAAATTTCTTAACTATCGTGCACCATTGCTATTTTTGTCGCCAAGGATCACACGATAGATTCAGTAAAAATGGCAAATTCATGTTAAAATTTCTTAACTATCGTGCACCATTGCTATGTTTGTCGCCAAGGATCACACGATAGATTCAGTAAAAATGGCAAATTCATGTTAAAATTTCTTAACTATCCTGCACCATTGCTATGTTTGGCGTACTCTGGGATAAATCCTTCATTAGAGTCTATGAGAGAAAATTTTGGGGAAATCACTCAAACCTGTATTATGATAATGAAAATAAGTATTATAATGATTTCGATATCGATAAACAAACTCATATCTAAATTATTTGATAAAAGTTCCTCTTTTAGGTTTCGTTGAGAAATAAAGTTAGATATGATTCCACAGTTGTCAATACTTAATTGCAATGCGATATAATATAACATAGACAAGTAAATCCTTAAAATATTGAAGGCAGTACTTTAGCGTATTATTCTCTAATTCTTGTTATATTTTTTACTCTAATCACAGTGTTTAATTGTCATTCCAACATGCATATCAACATCTACAAATCTTGCTTAAAAGAACTGTACACATAGTGTAGTTACACATGTTAAGAATGTACATCCCGGGTAGAAGCTCATTATTTCCCTTAAACTGTCTGAACCATGATTAAATGGATTGCTCCAGACACAGAAATCCCTAACCAAATTGACTCTTATCACAAAAAGGAAGATGCTTGACTGCCAGCGAATTCATCTTGCAGCATTCCTATGTAAATAGCGCGAGTTTGGGGAAACCGGGTCTCGAACATGTGACCCTCTGCTATTGATGACCAAGTCTCATCCATCAAGCTACCAAGAGTTTGCAGCTGACTACGGACTTGAGGAGACTGTCAGGAATTAGAGTCTTATATCTTGTTTCTTTATTATTTTATGTTGTTGTGATATGCGTCACATTCGCTTGCACAATCCCTTTTTTCGGGGGGGGGGACACTCACACATCTCACAGATAGAAAACACAGAAGAAGAAAAACCATGCCCGAACCAGGACTCGAACCCGGGACGTCCAAATCATGGGGAAAAGGTACCTCTATGCCAGGACGCCGTCTATTTATTATTATTATTATTATTATCATTTAGGAAAATAAAGATTTATCGTTGTTGATTAAGTTGGACTTATGGGGGATTTAAATTTATGCAACATATATGTGAACAAGTTCCTCCCTAAAGGGGAAAAAAAAAACACGCACATTAAAGCATCTTAAATACATTCTGAAACTAACACAACCTTCACCTATGTGGTATACTAAGCCTACGTAAGTAAAATCCATCCTCTATCTTCAGATATCTGATTTCGTTTTTTATCTGGATATTGAATAAAAGAGATTCGGTAACAGAAAACTGACTGCAAATACGAAACAAAAATATGAAATTTAGTTGGAAAGCGATAAATGATAAAAAGATCTATACAATAAGATATTTTGTATCATTCTAATGATACAAAGTATCTTATAAGAAACCGTTAAAATAGATTAGCTCGTAAAGTAAAAATAGAAACTGACCTTTATTTCGTCGAAAACAAGGCTTCAATTTTCATCAAAAACTGGGAACGAGGTTTTCAATTTAATACCATGAAGCACATTATTATAGACCATCTTCATAAAATACTATATTGAATTAAAGCTAACTTTATCTAGAGCAAATAATACTAGTTTCTTATTCTCTTAATTGCTTTACCATGTCTCCGATTTCTCTCTGAAATAACTAACATTAGATTTAAAATGACCATTCATTTGTTGTAACGTTACATTAACAAATTCTTGGGAATGAAATTGATTTAAGCTAACAATTTAGGAAATTAGTCTATTAGATAAAATTAATATGACTTAATTAGATTAGTTAATATTTAACACTTTCAACGCTATCGAAGAGATATCTCGTGTTTCAGATACTTCCAAATACAGGTTTCTGTGGGCTAAAATTTGTCTTTTATAGCATAAGAGACAAATTTCAGCCCACGGAAACCTATAATTGGAAGTATCTGAAAGACGCGATACCTCGTCAGTAGCGTTGAAAGTGTTAATTAACAAATCCTAACTTCGTAATGTTTGAAATATGAAATTGAAACATCTAGATTTTCATTTCATCAAAAATTTGCCAGGAGCTTATGATAACTTTTTTTTTTTCATCTTAAGGCATTAACACGTTACTATCTCTAAAGAATAAAAATAATTCATTTAATTGCAAAGACTATATTACGTGGTAAAAGTGTTTCTTAATAATTTTTGAAGTCGTTTTTTAACTTGTAAAGAGATAGGAGCTCTCTAGAAAGATGGTAAAACAGTTTGCATTGAATATTTACAAATTAATTTGCTGATAAGTATATTTCTACCTTAGAAAAGGTAAAGTAAATTAAAATTTTATCAGGTTCGAAAAAAAAATATTTTTCTTAAATTCATCCATGGCATTTAATTATTTCTAATTATGTTTCATTTATTAATTTATTCGCTTAAGTTTAATATATGTTTACCAAGGATTTTCTGATTTTTTAAAAATATCATGTTCCATTTCAAAATAATTTTTATTTTAACTACGATAATGTCAAAACACACTCTCAAATTTCTATAAATCTTTATTTAAGTTGTACTGTTTTCAAAATTTATTTCACTTTTAGAAAGAAAGCGAGAACATAAGTGATGTGATTAATTTATGTAACTTTTTTTCTGCATGAAACATGGAATTTTCAAAGTTACCAATATCAGAACACAAAAAAAGATATTTAAACTATGTATATCCAGATTTGAGCAAAATCACACAAAAAATAGTATCACGGCCCTTTATCATTTAAGTGACCAATAAATTTTTTTTATATGATCACGTGAAATAAAATATATATTTGACTGATAAAAAGAAAAACTCAATGGGAAATTCAGAAATCGATTTTTTTTTTTTTTTTACTTTCTCGTATACGAAATATAGAGGAAATTTTGGAATGTTCCAAAAATTCGAACTCGAGATTTTGACGAATCTTCCGATCCGAGCTGTTCCCACCTAAATACTGCTCGGTTCATACCTGAAATGGTTGTGGTTGAAGGAGGTATAGGTTTGTTTAAATAAAGTTTACATGTTGGCACATTAGAATTACTACAAAATGGGTTAAAGCAATAGCAGTGGCATTAAATCAAAATGTTTATTTTTAATATATATCATTAAAAATGTATTAAAATATAATTATTGTTCTAAAAATTTTAAAAACTAGTGAAAAAGTCAAATAGACATAAAAAAAAAACATTATTAATTAATTGCTATGCTTAACAGCAAAATAACGATCACATTGTATTTTTTTAAAAATTTAAAACAATACCATCAGGTTTCTTATTATATTTTTGCATTGCATATTTTCTCTCATAATCTTCTAATGATTTTTAAAGCAAGATCTACTAACAATTTAAAGCTAGATCTTCTAATAACTTTAATACTAATCCTTGTAGTAATTCACGCCTCTTGTTAAAACAATGGCAACTTATAGCAGTTTGTGCAGGTGTTATAATTTACAAGTTTAAGCCTGTAAGTGCATATGCATAAGTATTGATTGAGCAAAATAGTAAAGGAAGTTTATGAAGGTCACGTGATGCACCTGTGACTCGCACTTATCAAACCTATTTCGTTTTACGGATTAAAAGAATGAATTTTGAAGGATGAAGATGCATGACCTTGAGGACTTAATTAAGAACTTGAACCAAAGTTGAATTACATTAAAATTCCCAACCTGATTTTTGTACTGATGTAGAGAAGTTTGTGATTGTTTCTATTCGAGGAATTTAGAGTGGTTATATTTTCAATGAATTTATTTCCTATAACTTTCGGATTATTTATGAGAGAACAAATGAGTTGAAAATATAATAAAGAATATTTTCATCAATTTTTTTTTTGCTATAATGAGTTGAAAAATGCTAATATGATCTAAATTTCATCCATATTTACATAAAGTTCAAAGTTTTTAAATCTTAGCATCATCACTACTTTTTTCCAACGAACTACGACATATCACTTACTTTTCCAAAAGCTAAATTCTTTTTTGAAATAAGTAGATGTTAATACGTAAAGGAAATTTGTTTTTAAAAGGATTGAATTTGCTTCTATCTCTTATAAGTCCTTGTATCATCTCGAGAGGATTTTTGAATGAATAAGAAAGAAAATTCAAAATAAATAAAATTTCAAATATACCTCTCTTGTCTTCTTTATTTTATTAAATTCTAATGCTTAAAAATTATTATTACTTTTCAGAAATCTATCAAAATGTCATTGAAAAGTGGTAGCTGAGATTTCAACCTCATAAATTGCAAGGTGATACATTCATAAAAATCCAAAACAAACCTGCCAAAAGGAATATTAGCTAATATACAAAGCTATTAGCTTCACATACCCCCACCTGCCATACATAACTTAGCCAAAAAAATATTGAAATGTTGCCGCAGAAATATTATTACTCCGTAAATTGCAAAAAATAATATGGGAATTTTCCTTCTGACAGAGCTAAAATTATATCGTCAGAAAATGAATATACAGAGAAAGCAAAGCTTATTATAGAACTATTCAGAAAATGGTTTTACTTAAAGGCTTGAAGTTTTGCAGATTGCATTGCTGACAACTCTAACCATTTCATAGAATAATGTATGTACATGATTTGGAGATTGCTCTATGTTTATTCTTTATTTACTTACTCCATCCTTAGATGAGCACTGCCTTAAGTAAAAAATATTTTTGGAATCGAAAAATATGGTGACTAAGCATGATATCATGTTTACTTAGATTAAAAATATCATGAACCTGAGAAATTCATTACAATATCCACCAAATGTTTTTGATGTTTGCATTTGCTTTGGTGGTTTTAGGCTTACATACTATGGTTTTAACTCAAAACATGTTTTTGACTTGTAACAGAACAGAACTCCGTTCTCATACCCCCGTATCCGTGACCATTCTGGTCACTGAACGGTTTGGTAGGCATGTTAAGGGAATTTTATTTAATTAACAAAATATTTACAGTAGGAAAACGAAACAAAAATAACTGTTTACAGAATTTACAATTATATAAGAAATTATATTATGATGATAATTGCATAATTTTACATAACAGATACATAATTTTTCAACTTAGAAATATAATTTGTAGTAATAAACTTAGAAATATAATGCAGATTGAGAGATAAAATTTGTAAAAATATACATATAATCTGTGTTCACTTATTTTTTATGATATAGTAGATCAGGATGCAGTTAAAAAAATCAGATGGAAAATAATTTGAGAAATGGAAATGAAGACAATCTCTGTTTGATTGTAATGTGTGTTTGACTTGTAACAGGGGTTCTTGTAAAAATGCGATATGTTCTTGAAATAATTTATTTACTTTAGTAAATAAATTATAAAGAAAGCCATAACAACAAAAGTTGAATCCATTTTGACTTACGATATATTAAACATGTGAAATGAATGACCTCTTAACAACGGAGCACTGAAAGAGATTACATCCAGTTGAGTTTCTAAACCAGCATTATCAATTTTTCCTATTAAGTTTATATATTTTACATACTTTTGAATTTACGCAGATTTGACTGGTTTGTGTTCGTTCATTGCCTTTAGTTGAATAAAAACTGATTTTTTTAAAAATTATATAAATAAGTATAACTAGGGAACAGAAAGAAATTTCTTTTTTACGAAATATTTTTGATACAAAGTTTTGGTTTACATTATATAAGGATTTTAAAAATCCATTCCAGCTGCATCCCTTCGTTTGACCTTTCTAGCAAGGCTACCAAATATCATATGTGATTCAATTCTATATCCATCGTCAAAAGAATTCTCCTAGGATCCTATAAAAAGCTTCGGCGATCCGAAATCTAAGCTAGATTTGTGCTTTCAGTTTTTTTATTTATTTATTTTTTTATTTTTTACGAACGATACTGAAGAAATTTGCCTGAAACCAAATGCCACTATCTATGTTCGATATTTTATATGCTGAAATATTCAGTAATAAAGAAGAATATATCAAAATGAAGCTTCGGTGAGTCGTCGAAATCTAAACCAGGTTTGTTCTTTCAGGGGTTTTTTTTTTTTTTTTGGTTATACTAACGGTACTGAAAAAATTTGCCTCAAACCAAATGTCATTATCTATGCGCGATATTTTATACGTGATTTATTCCGCATAAAATAGGAATATTTCACATATATTCCTAAATATGAAATATAGGTTGAATATTCTGTATAAAGAATATTTCAACCTATATTTTCGGTTGAAATATTATAAGTTATAGGTTGAAATATTCCGTAATAAAGAAGAATTTATCAAAATTAATTTTATTACTATGTAAAGGTCACTGACATGTGGGCAGCCGAAAACGATTTCCTTTATACTTTTTTTGGAATCCTCGAAACCAAAGCAGCAACTTTAGTCTATCACTGATATGTTTAAAAGAGAGTGGAGCGGCCGAATCTAATAACAACCTTCTCATCTAACAGAGGTTTAAAAGTTTGAAATTAAATTATTTGTATTACATAACTTTGTAAGAGTTTCTAAGCTGAATGCCCTCTAACAAAATAAAGCTAAGCCCTTTTCATTACAAAAAATAAATTTGTAGAATAAAAAAAAAAAAAAAAAAAAAACTCAATTTGTTAATTACTTTCTCTTTGTGAAGTGAACTAATAGTTGGGAGGCAGACTTCGAAACATGCTTTCAAAAGGGCGAAAATAAAGTTTGTCCTAGTCAATAGTTTTAGCCACAGATGTCTCAAACAAATTAAGTAACTTTGTAACAAACCAGTATATGTCCTTCTCTGCAGGGAACTTTCGCAAAATATTGATGAGAAATCAATATGCTCAAAATTAAGGCTTCTAGTTAACATGTATTATATTTATAGGGATCTGATTAATAGGCACTCACGATGATAAAGTTATGAATGGTCTCATCTCACAGAACCTTTGTGTTTGGATCCTTTTAAAAGAGGGAGTATTATATTATCTAATTTTCCTGAGATATGTAAAGGCAAGTCTGCAGATTATTTTATCCAACGGGTATTAGTCTGAGTTGGAAGTTTTGGTATTAAAGATTATTCAATATTATTTGTTCAAAGCTTTATGAAATAATAAGAAAAATCGGTTTAGTTAAAATTTAGAATGATATTCCATAACTTCCATCACAACAAATGTGATGATAATTTTCCTGTGATCTGTAGAGTCAAGTCTACAGATTATTTAATCCGAACGGTATTAGTATGAGTTGGAAAGTTTGCCATTTAAAGATTATTCAATACTATTTGTTCAAAGATCATTCAGTACTATTTGTTCAAAGCTTTATGAAATAATCCCCCCCCCAAAAAAAAAAATCGGATTATGCAAATTTAGCATAATATTCCATAATTTCCCTCACAATAAATGGGAAGTTAATTTCCCTGTTAAATTAAGTTTCCTGTGAAGGCAAGTCTGCAGATTATTTAATCTGACGGGTATTAGTCTGAGTTGGATGGTTTGCTATTCTAAGATTATTCAGTACTATTTGTTCAAAGCTTTATGAAATAATCCAAAAATTAGTTTAGCAAAATTTTAGAACAATATTCCAACTAAAATAAATGGAATATTGAATTTTGTTAAATTGATAATATATTATTAAATGAATTATTACCTTTAAAAATCATTGCTTTCTATTCTTAAAGTGCTTTCCTTTCTGATTTAAGATTCATGCAAGATTAGAAATTATATATGTATTCCGATTAGAATAAGTAATGGTTTTCCTGTTAGTAGACATCTCGTGAAATGTTCACTGGTGAAACATGAATAGTAATTAGAATGTAGAAATTCCGAGACTGTTAGGTTCTCTTATATGTGCACTGCGCTTTAATGATGCGACGAAAAATTCCTGATGTCAAATATGGCCCAAAAGAAGATGCAAAATTTTCGCGCGTAATGAATATCAACGAAGGATATTCATTGAGAGGAAAATTCCGACTTGCTTTGTCGTAAAATAAAGGTTCTCATGTTAGTTGAAACGTTTTTAGTTGAAACGTTTGGTTGTGTGTGTTTTTTTTTCTGCTTGTTTAAAATGTGTTCGAAAATTTCCTTCGTAATAAAAATAATAACTTACATAATAGCGAAAACAAATAGATCCTAATTTAATAAAAAAATTAAATCTAAATCAGATATTTTTTGTTATTAATTCAACATATGAAGATAAAATAAAGTTTCCTGAATTCGAGATATTTAAAATTGTGTAGTAAAGCAGTCTCTGTACCTTTTATTATAGGATATCATATGTACAATTAACAAAAAGTTTCGATTTTCATACAGCTTTGTACTACATACCTAAATATTATTCAAATTTATTACATATGAGTATTTTTTACATATGAGTAATTAGTAAAATTTTTACAGCCAGAAACCGAGTTTTTAGACCGTTAGTGAAATTTCTTCGGACGATTAGATCTTTTAAAGAGTATCATAATTTTCATCTGTGTTCAGATAACAGAAATAGTTCTTTAACCGTCACCAATTCACCAAACTTCCCTACCACACCGGTGACAAAGATCTTTGACCACATCATTTGATCACCACACACTCAAAATACAGCAGTACAAAACAGTATGTACAGTACAGTATTACAAAACAAATTTTCGATAGAATCGTATCAGCTGCACTCTCTTCGGGATTCACTCCGCCGGCGTGGGACAGAGAATACTAATCATTTCACGTAAAATCACGGTCTCAATAGAAATTTGTCACAGTTTTAAAAAAAATGATTACTCAATGCTTTAAATGTTTAAAATGCTTAAAAACAAAGAGCTCAATACTGGAATCCCAATGTGAAAACATTTCTTTTATCAAAAGATAAATTAAAAATATACAAATATATTGATAAAAAGGAAATATAAATTCAATTCTAAAACTATCAACATTGCCAAATCCTGTTTTGTTGATTGAAAGAACGTTTTCCTTTTTCCATTTTCCACGATTGTAAAAATTTACAAATCCTTTCTGATTACTACTATGCAAATATTGTGGTTTTAATTACTATATTCACTTTTTAATCGGAAACAAGATACCCAAATTACACGGTTGAATTTACGAAAATATTTAATTAATCTCCATTGAAACGAATTTAACACATTGAAACGCATGAATAAGTAAATCTTCGTAAATATCAGTACCATTAAATGAAAACAGTTTCGAGAAACTGTCTTTAAATGAATGAAAGTTGTTTACAAATGGTTCGTTATTCCCCCATTCAAAACACAGGAGGTTTCTTAGTTAATGAAAATGTTCAATCTAATTGCTGCTATTCAGAAAAATATATTTTGAAAGGAAGGCATTTATTTCAAATGGAAATTTGTGTTTTTTTAAAGCGTATAATATAAAAAAACGCCCAATTTTTCTTGCGCATCAGAAAAAGGAGTCACCATTTTTAATTAAAAAAATCATAAAGTTATTCAAAACTGAAACGGCTAGTTTTCTCCGAATTTATTTTATTTTGAGAATATCAATTGCTACTATTGTTGTACTATTTGTTATTTTAATGATAAGTTATTTTCATGAATAAGCATTTAAATAGATCTATTTTTTTTCATGTTTAGATATTCACGGAATTTCAAACACATGCTAATGCGCATAGATTTAAAAAATCATTACATTACACCTCTAAGAAAGCATAAAAAAGCAAATAAAGCTTATAAAAAAGCTTATAAATAAGCTTATAAAAAAAGCAATATGCAATATATCATTATCATGTTGAAACTGTAAAAATTGCTATTACAGGTATAAAAATACTCGGGTACAAAATAAACATGTAGGATTTTGTTCTAGCAATTTCTTTAAACGTTCGGTATGATATCTTGCATAAATTTTATTAATTATTTTAAATTAATTTTATATATCTTCATTTCGATTACATGATTTTTTTTTTTTTGCTTTAGAATTTCTTTAAACGCATTTTGAAATATTTACTATAACAATGTTTAAATAATCCTTTACGAACGTGACCTGATTCTTAGTTCTCAACAGATTCCTACAATAAGTGCTTGGAAATTGTTAGAATATAGTGAATGATTTTATTGCGGTTTTTCGATAATTGAAACATTGCAGTACATGTTTTCATTTCCGTAATTATTAATTGTTAAACTGCAGCAACATGAGTCAAATGTTATTGATACAGTAATAAATGAGAATCGATATGAAAATATTAATTCAAATTTTATAGACAAAGTAAAAAACTAAGATTGAAATTAATGCGAAAATACTAAATCCATTAGGCACACGAACATCTAAATTCGGCCTATTTCTACCAAAATAACAATTTTTAACTTTTTATAATTTATAGATTTTTACCCCGATAAACTTTTTATGCTATTTTATCAGAAGCAATAAGCATTTATTGCGATAACTAACTTTTAAGTCAGATTTTATCATTTTGGAAATTTTTAAGGTTTAAAAGCCCTTTATCTAAATATACGATTTCTAGCTGGACACTAGTTAGTTCTTTTAAAATAACTATATTTAATACATTAATATTAGATATTCATGGCAAATTTATACCAATAACTAAAAAAGATCAATATCGAAATTTGTTGTTGTTCAAAAATTGTATCTCAGCCCAGCCTTATTAGTCTTAGGTCACGTAATGTGATATTGCTGTTTTACTGGTTGCGCACACGTGTCTATGCCCATTGTTGACGCACGAATTTATTGTACTTTAATTGTTAGTCATATTTATCCTAGACACCATATTTATCCTAGAGTTAAGATCAATGCAAGACAATAGCTTTCAATATGTGAGAGAACATGCAATACTAAGTACATATGAAAATAATACAGAAATAATTATTGCATATTGTTGAGAAAAAAATACCATCCGTTTTGAAGATTAGAAAGGTTTTTAAATTCATTTGACGACTTCATTTATGGTGATGTAATTGGGTAAGGCAAATCTCATTTTCAAATTTTCTAGGTAAGGTAGAGTAAGGGTTTTGGAGTGGGGTTTTGTATACTTGAACTCTGGTCAAATCCAATAGGTTCTTGAGGTACTTAAAATCCTCATATTATATATATAATGATTATGCGGCATGTTAATGTTCTCATAAGCACCTCACAATTGCTGTCAACAAAATTAATTTCATGGTGCGCTTCCTCAACACCTTAAAATTGATATTGACTTGCTCGTTGCTCTGATCGTGTGAGATAAAATCAGAGTAATGGCATCCCCCAATAAGGGAGGTAATTCACGGATAGTTATCAACCCCAGGGCTGCTCTACGCCTTTTAAATGGGTATAAGGCGTAAAGTAGCTCCAACCTCAATAAAAGGAAAGGGCGAAAAACCTATCAAAACGACTTTGCTACACAAATACTTCCCTGAACTAACGCAGGGGCGAAAATTAAGTTATTTAAATATTTTATGTGGCTATATTTCCGTTATGGAAAGAGGGAATTGTACTTATTCCATTTTAATGGGTATCAATTCTTTTATGGAACTGCAATGAAGAAAGGGCTATAAAGAATTGAAACCCTAAAGGGCATCTATAACAAAGGACCATTTTCATATGGTTTATGGTGGTCGGCTTTATAGCACCGAAGATCGTAATTTCCAACAGCTGATAAAAGTAGAGATTTGCTTAGGAAATTATTGAAAAGGAGAGGCCATGTTTTTTGATAAACTGAGATCAACTTTTATTTCAGTTGAAATTGGATTTCTGTTCACAGAAAATCAAGGATTATCTCATTTCAAAAATTATGAAAGACACCTTGACAAAATAAGCTATCGTATGAATAAAATAAATTAAGATGATTTCAAAAGGTTCTTCTTGGAAGCTTGAATTGTAGAAATCCAATTGTTGTATGAGAATTCTTTTAAATTTCATCACAAAATATTATTTTAATTCTTTGATGAAAGAGCTTTAATTATTGAAAAGGAAGGCCAAATGCATTTACATGGGTATCAGTTTTGATGAATTATGCCAGAATATTATTTAAAAGGAGAGGCCAAATGCATTTACTTTTATATTGGCTCTGATGAATCATGCCTGAATATTATTGAAAAGGAGAGGCCAAATGCATTTACTAGGATATTGGTTCCAATGAATCATCTGCAAAATGATACTGACAATAAATGCTGTGCAAGAGACATAATTTTTTTTATTGATTTTTAGAAAGCGATGTTCTAGATTTAAAAAATATATTTTGGGTGACAAATCTATAGAATATCTATACTTGCCAATTATTAAATAAATGAAGTAGTTTTCAATGTATATTTGTATCATTCTGAAAAAATATTGGGGATATAATGATCAATGGTTTTATAAAGATTGTTTATTCGTAACAAAATAAACATAAATAATGATTATCTTCAATTTTTGACAGAAAATGAATATAATTAAGTAATAAATAAAAATAAAATTATTAATTGACATCTTTTGAGTCTATAAAGAAGCTGAGAATTTTTGCAAGAAAAAATGAAGGATTGATAGGTCAAAATAAAAAATCATCTGTAAATAATGTTTTATTTACAGACTCAAAATAAAACATAGCATTTATTTATAGAGGTCGAAATAAAACATTAAAAAAGTGAAAGAAAATACCAAGAGAAGAAGTAAAGAATAAAGCATTAGAAGAAGTAAAGAATAAAATCTTGGAAACAGATATTTTTGCGAAACGACGCTGAGATCTACCGACCACAGCAATTCTCCTTACTAAGCGAATGGAAGTGAACTTGACAGCATTCCATGCTAACACACACACACACACACACACACACACACACACACACACACACACACACACACACACACACACACACACACACACACACACACACACACACACACACACACACACACACACTAACGGAGTTTCAAACTGAATTCTTGACACAAAAAGTATTTGCTAAGATGAACTTAACAGAAACAACAACAGGTCTTTGACTACATAACAGGCATTTTGCTCTCAGTTTAATATCGCTCTTGAGGGTATAGCTGTTTCTACTCGTGCTATTTAAAAATAGACAAATAAATTTGAAAATATGAATAAAACTATGAGAAAAAGGTTAAAAAAACAATCGTAACCGGAAAAATATAGAAAGTTTTCACAATTAATCTCATTTCTACACAATTGTTATGTTATGGGTTTTTGCAGAAATTAGTAGTTTATTTAAAATCATTAATAAAATATTTTAATTATTGTGCTTCGATTTATATTTTTCATGTTGTTGAAAATAAATTTGTTGACTAGCTGTTTTATAAATTTAGACGTTTCACTTCCACATCCTTACAATGGTTGATCAGATACTGATCATTTATACACTCTAAATGGTATATAAATGGTCAGTATTTGGCAAGTGGCACAGTGGAATTAAGCTATAAATTAATAACATAATGTTATTCCCTGACAAGAAAGATTTATTATCATAACGTGAGGAGTGTAAATAATGCTAAGAAAAGTAAATAAGAAGAAAGAAAGTAGTAAAAAATTATTTTTTGGTTCTCAAACTATATAAACTTTAGCAAATCATGCAACATATCTGATAAAATTACTTATTAATTGAGATATATAAGCATCATAAATTGAAACAAAATATTACGAATAATTATAACAGCTAATTCTTTTCTTTTTTACGTTCTATGTAATTTTTATTATTAAATCTTTAAAGTAACATTTGACTTTCAAAAACGTTCCTACTTAAAGAGGTAAGAAGTATCTGCAGCAAATTACAGTTTCACTTTGAAAAAATGAATTATAAACTAAAAGCATGAAATCTTGCTTAATCGCAATACTTGGTTTAAATTCATAAAATAAATATTTCTTAGAACTACCAAGGGAAAAAAATCAATTTTATCTCAGAATTAAATATGTTTCTGTTTGCAATTTTTATATTTTGAGAATGATAATAAAATATTTTCATGATTGAAGCGAGACTTTATAAGAATTGCAATAAGTTCCATTCTTCGTTCCTAAATTGATAGAATTTTTAAAAGCAATCTTAAAATATGACAGAATAATTTAAAAAATGAATCAATACTTATTTAAAATATGAGGAAACATCTTTAAAAGTTCATTTTTATCTTTAAAAGAGATAAAAATGAAATGTTAATTTTAATTTAATGTTCGTACTGGAAACAATCGATGTTTATATATAATAGCTATGATGTATACTGTCATCGCTAATACTTCTCATTTCATGATTTGAATTATTATTCTGAAAATGTGTGCTTTTATAGCAAAATGCAAGTTAATTATTAGTATCAATAATCGAAACTTCTAAATTTGAAAAAATTTCTTCCCCAAAATAAAATTTGCTTTGAATAAGATTTCTAAACCATCAATAAATTTTTCAAAACTGCTGATTTACAAAATATTGCATAGAGAATTTAGAAAAAGGCATAATAATGTGAATTCTTTCATTTAAAAAGTTATATTTAAGTTGCAATAATAAGTAAAACCATTAAATAAGCACCTCTTTTAAATTTATGAATCATGATAAAAGATTCGTAAATTCTCAAAGTGCAAATATCTAAATTAGAACGATATTTGCAAGAATTTTTTGCATGTTATGATATGAAAATTCACTAATTTTCTGATTAAAATAATGATAATCTAAGCGAAATTACGTATCAAATAAATGAAGTATGCTTCAACTAGGATTTAACATTTATTACTTAACCTCAGCACGATAGATAAATAAACAATTGATGCTTTTAAATGTATGAATAATCTAAAACGAATCGTCACTTTGCTATGAATACCTTGCAGTTCGAGATGTTTATTAATCCCTTCTTAATTCTTATAACCTAATAAGCTATGAATATTCACTAATTTCCCATTCTAATTAAATAATTTAATTTAGAATAATGGTGATCTAATCTAATTTGTCATTTCAATGAACTAATTTAATTTAGAATAAAGCTAAACACAGAGCAATTATGCATTATATAATTGAAGTGAAAGTTCTTCAAGGCTCAATGCATCTATTTGCATATTAATAAGTTAGATTACAAGAAAGAGGATTTAACTCTTTATAATAATAATAGAATATATGTTTTATATTTTCCTTTTGAAAAATTATCATGCAGTGTACAATGAATAATTTTTGAAAAATACCTTGATCAGCAATGATAATTTTTTTATTTAAAGAAAGGCATTCTACCAAAATCGTCAGGAGATGCAGGGATACGTTTTAGTAGAGGATAATAAAATAAAATAAAAGACTTGCATGCGTGAAAAAAAACCCAACTGATATTTTATCTTTCCGAGTAATGAAAGCATGCAAGCTAAAAAAAATCGTTAACAATACTGTCAACTCATTTCCGCTTAAAAAACAAACAAACCTAAACCTAAAAGAAAAAAGTAAATAAATCTTTTTTTCGCAACAGCTGTTTCCTGTTTCGAGGTGCTAAAACAAATAATGGTAAAAGTTAAAATCATAACGAATGCGAATAAAATGAATTTAATGAAAATAATAAAATATATTTTTATTTGTGCAATATAAAAGTAGAATTTTTTATTTAAATTATTTTTTAACTTTTGATTGTCTCACTAATAATTCTCATAAATATCATGGAATATAAAACAGTTTTTTCGTTAACTCAGTGCAAATTATGTCACTGGAGGAGAATCAGATAATTAAATAAATGAATTAATATAATTAATGTATGGAAATATTAAAATATTGTTTTATATTTTTATATTATTATTGTTGAGTAATCATTAAGATTACTCAAGTTAGACATTTTTTTCAAAAAGACTTGGGCATTAGGAAAGGTCTGAAAATTCCATCTTTACAACATGAAATAAGTTAAGTTAAATGAAAGCATATAAAAATTATTTGAAAAATAACAGGTAAAAGTATACCCCTCTTCTAACTGTAGTTTACTTTGAAAGATCGAATTGCTTCCATTTTCGAAAAGAATTTTAAATTTAATCCATTACCATAGTCTATCTGCTTCAAATAAATGAATAAAAAAATATGCGCCACTTTTTTGCTATTAATCATATTCTCTCAAAATTCCATTGCCTATTCTTTAGATCCCATTCTTTGATGAATTTGAAGAACGGATAAGTGCAAGCCATATGAGGTTGGATTCGGCGATTCCCTCAAGAATAGTTTTACGAGAAATTCACCAATTCTAAAATATTTATTTTTGAGGAAAATAAACAATTATTTCCTATGGGATCTAGTCCGATGGGAAAGAGCCCGGTGCTTAAATAAATGGTAGCATTTCATTTTAATGAAGGTATAAATGGAAGCGGATAAAGTTCTAGCAAATCCTTTTGACGATACGAAAATCGATACTTTTGGACTTCAAAGTATATTGAAAAGATTTAAGAGTCGGCACAGAGAACATATCGCTAGAAAGAAAAGTAATCGGGAAAAGAAATGATGACAAAAGCAGTTTCGGAAAAGGAAATGATACGAAAGAAGTATGAAACTGGGTTTGTCTGTTATTTACTAGAATTCTCTTCGTGAACAGAATTCTGTCAAAGTTGCATTTCTTTTCTTTTCTTTTTTTGCGATTTCTCTTTTCAAATTCCGTTGTTACGCCTCATACGACATGTATCTAACCTCCATGTAGGAAAGAAATTCAGCCTGGATTCTAAAATGTTTCGTATGTTTTAAATCAAAAAAGAAATCCTTGAAAGTAGAAAGTGTTGCAAACGATTCTGTAAATATTGAGAACTTTATGTAATCTTAATTGCCTGTTTTTAAATAACTGCTTCATATCGCGTTGCGTCAGTTTTTTTTTATTTATTTATTTCTAGATAAAGTGTAAATATGATGAAATTTCGAAAGATATAATTTTAGGAATAAGAGCAACAGATAATATATATTTTTCTTGTACCATTTCTTCCTTTAAATCCATCAATTTTATTTGAAATGCAAGTTGAAGGATAATCCAAGAATTATACAATTTTCCTTATACTTTCAAAATTCCCCTGCTTAATTATTCTCCAACATACGTTTATAGGACTAATCTCTTGGCTTCAAGCGATGGTCAGATGATGAAAATTGCTTACAAGCTTGCATTATTTCTTCATATTTCTACACCACGCCATTATGACGTCATATGAGTTTTAACTCATGTGGCGTTACTCAAACAGAATTATAGAGAATTATAGGTTGAAATCCTATTTCATAAATATCCGCTGGATTTTCTGTTACTAATCCCATATCGAAAATCGCCCCATAGTCCCCAATGAATGCTTCCTAGTCCCATATCGACTAGAAAGCATTCAAGGTGCGGCACTAAATATATTGATAGCAAATGGCTGGCCCACACTTACCTCCCGCGGTGTCGGACAAGCAATTAGTGATATTCTTAATAGGAAACACATTTCGCTGCTGTAAAAAGCAGGTAATAGGCTTGAATTACACTGATAATTCACATATATCACCGAGAACGCATTTCTGATGACTACGCGGTATAAGATAAACAATTAACGGCAATAATTTGATCTATGCACATAATTTAAAGTCGGGTCAAATTTCTTCTGGTGGTTTGACGTGGAAGTTCGGTGAGCTTGGAATGCCGGCTCAGATGACGCCCTTGTCATCTAACCAAGGTTTAAAATAACGAGATCGGTCTCATAATAACTCTTGAGTTGCTTCAAAATTTGATGTTAACATAAACAAACTAAATTGACCTCCTCTTATGCCTTCGGGCATGATCATTATTTAAAACAGAAATTTAATTATTTGCAGTTCGAATAAGTTCACTGACTGCTATACATGATATGAAATATGTAAAACGGGGATTTAAATCATTTTATGGATCTCATTCGGGTTTTGAAAAAGATTATAAAGCAAAATTCAAGCTTATAAAAATAATTTTTCTTCTCATAATATAAATTAAAAACTATTATACAATTTCCTAATTCAGTGTACTTTATTTAGTTTAGATGTAACAACGTCCCGTTTTGAAGGCTAATTTTAAATTTAAACCTTACTTATAATTTTAAATCACAGTCGAGTGAAACTCAAATTACATTCAAGGAATTATTCTTAAAAACAGCTGTAGTAAATGAAACTGAAAATTCTGTGTTACGTAAGTTCACTGAGTTTGAAGGAAAAGAAAAAAAAAAGTTAAGAACACTCTTTATTAAATTTAGTCTCAAATGGCTTAAATATTCTTTGAAACTGCAATAAATTAAATTTTCATTTACCCCAAAATAAAAACTAAATGGAGTGCGAGCATCGAAGAGGTAAGCATCCCTTCGCATTTTTCCATTCACGTCAAAGGCAATGTTTTCACCATTATTTGATTTAAAAATTCAAAAAATCCAAAAGCTGTTAATTAGTTCTTTCCTTCCTCAAATCTGTTCAATTAAAGAGTTTTACATTTTTATATTCTTTGACTATGTTATATAAGAAAACAATTGACTAGCTTTTGTAGAAAAATTTAGTAGGTGAAGAAAGGTAAACAAACAGTAAAAAAGATATTGCTATATTAGTAGGAAGTTTTATAAAGACTGTTATTTAATAATTTTAAGTAGTTTGTTTATAAAGAACTTATTGAATTCTTTCGCAGAAGATATTACATAGCGTTTGTATTTTCTTTGCTACTAATTGTTGCTTTTTGCGCAGAAAGCTATTTTTACATCAATTTAAGCGTGTAGTTTAATAATGAATAAAATAGCGTAATGTTGAATGAATTTAAGCGTGCTTTTTTCCTTTTTAATTTTCAAAGTGAAATTCTTGTTGAAAAATGTTTCGTTATTTATAAATAAGGAATGAAACACACAATGAGACAAATTCTATCTTGTCTTTTGCTTTGTTTTTAATACTGTGTAACGGTAAAGCACTAGCAGAAATTTTCATGAACTATTAATTGTCTTAAGCAATAAATAAAATACTTATTCGGTTCACTTATTCGAAAAGATATTTTTTCATTGGAAATCTCAGTTAACTCTTATTTTTATCAATACAGATCATACAAATTTAACATGAATAAAAGTTTCTTTTTGAACATAAAATGGACTGCAATAGTGTTCTGGCTTTCCTGGGTCAGTGGGTCATCAGCTTAAATTGACACAATTTAATCAGCATTATTTATTGCATGAATGTAAAACACACATCTTTTTAAAATTAAGAATAATTTTATGATGAATTACATGAAATTAAATATTTATAAGTATAAAAATAAATTTCAATCCTTATAGATAATTATTTATTGTCTCATTTATATTATTTCATAGATAGTTTCAAATTTCATAGAAATATGTGATGATGAAACTAAGAGAAACTGAAGAAAATGCAGATGAAAACTTTATAAGATATTAGGGTAGGTAAATTAATAAAGTAGACTTTTTTAACGTCTTTCTTTTTTCTCTGAATTAAAATTTTTTCAATCGAATTGCAGATGCATACCTATCAAAATTTAATGTAATGGATTAAATTGTAATTATAGTACAATTTTCTTTAATTTGTCTTATTTCATGTTTATAAAAGAGAAATTTTAATCGATTCTTCTCTCATTTCCTTACGTCCTATAGTTTCGAGATTATACCCATTTTTGTGCTTTGAATGACAATTTATTTGTTAAATATTTCCAATATATAATTCTGAAATAGACGGTTAATTAAATTTAATTTTGATTCTACATCTTTGCCGCCGTTTGATGCTGGATTTGAGAAATTCTTGTTTTAGACATTCTTAATCTTTAATAATGCTTAATAATTCATTGTTAGAAGGAATGATAAGAGATAAAAATGAATTGAATAAGAGATTAAAAATGTAGAAAATGATTAAAATTAAAAATAATTAAATGATTTTACTTTTTATGCACTAATAAAATGTGTTTTAAAAAACTAATTTTATTAAATTTATTGGTCTAGTGGAAAAGCAAATCTAGTGGAATATCTAGTTTGAATCTAGTGGAAAAGCAAACTTCTATAATAAGAATAAATTTAATTTTGATTCTACATCTTTGCCGCCGTTTGATGCTGGATATGAGAAATTCTTGTTTTAGACATTCTTAATCTTTAATGATGCCTAATAATTCATTGTTAGAAGGAATGATAAGAGATAAAAATGAATTGAATAAGAGATTAAAAATGTAGAAAATGATTAAAATTAAAAATAATTAAATGATTTTACTTTTTATGCACTAATAAAATGTGTTTTAAAAAACTAATTTTATTAAATTTATTGGTTGATGAATCTAGTGGAAAAGTAAACTTCTATAATAAGAATAAATTTAATTTTGATTCTACATCTTTGCCGCCGTTTGATGCTGGATATGAGAAATTCTTGTTTTAGACATTCTTAATCTTTAATGATGCCTAATAATTAATTGTTAGAAGGAATGATAAGAGATAAAAATGAATTGAATAAGAGATTAAAAATGTAGAAAATGATTAAAATTAAAAATAATTAAATGATTTTACTTTTTATGCACTAATAAAATGTGTTTTAAAAAACTAATTTTATTAAATTTATTGGTCTAGTGGAAAAGCAAATCTAGTGGAATATCTAGTTTGAATCTAGTGGAAAAGCAAACTTCTATAATAAGAATAAATTTAATTTTGATTCTACATCTTTGCCGCCGTTTGATGCTGGATATGAGAAATTCTTGTTTTAGACATTCTTAATCTTTAATGATGCCTAATAATTCATTGTTAGAAGGAATGATAAGAGATAAAAATGAATTGAATAAGAGATTAAAAATGTAGAAAATGATTAAAATTAAAAATAATTAAATGATTTTACTTTTTATGCACTAATAAAATGTGTTTTAAAAAACTAATTTTATTAAATTTATTGGTCTAGTGGAAAAGCAAATCTAGTGGAATATCTAGTTTGAATCTAGTGGAAAAGCAAACTTCTATAATAAGAATAAATTTAATTTTGATTCTACATCTTTGCCGCCGTTTGATGCTGGATATGAGAAATTCTTGTTTTAGACATTCTTAATCTTTAATGATGCCTAATAATTCATTGTTAGAAGGAATGATAAGAGATAAAAATGAATTGAATAAGAGATTAAAAATGTAGAAAATGATTAAAATTAAAAATAATTAAATGATTTTACTTTTTATGCACTAATAAAATGTGTTTTAAAAAACTAATTTTATTAAATTTATTGGTTGATGAATCTAGTGGAAAAGTAAACTTCTATAATAAGAATAAATTTAATTTTGATTCTACATCTTTGCCGCCGTTTGATGCTGGATATGAGAAATTCTTGTTTTAGACATTCTTAATCTTTAATGATGCCTAATAATTCATTGTTAGAAGGAATGATAAGAGATAAAAATGAATTGAATAAGAGATTAAAAATGTAGAAAATGATTAAAATTAAAAATAATTAAATGATTTTACTTTTTATGCACTAATAAAATGTGTTTTAAAAAACTAATTTTATTAAATTTATTGGTTGATGAATCTAGTGGAAAAGTAAACTTCTATAATAAGAATAAATTTAATTTTGATTCTACATCTTTGCCGCCGTTTGATGCTGGATATGAGAAATTCTTGTTTTAGACATTCTTAATCTTTAATGATGCCTAATAATTAATTGTTAGAAGGAATGATAAGAGATAAAAATGAATTCAATAAGAGATTAAAAATGTAGAAAATGATTAATATTAAAAATAATTAAATGATTTTGCTTTTATGCACTTAAATGTGTTTTAAAAGCTAATTTGATTAAATTTATTTGTTGATGAATCTAGTAGAAAAGAAAACTTCTATAGTAAGAGCTTGATGCATTTAATAAAATCTCAGACTTCTTAGATTTTCCAGTTGTTTGTAATAATTATATTCCAAGAATTTTCTTCAATTCTAGGAAAAACCATAGAGTGAAACAAAAAAGCTTTTACTGTATTGATTATATTTACTCAAACCATATGAAACCCTGGAGACTTAGAAATCATCGAAAGGAATCCTTGAGTTCAAAGATTTAATGGATGTACTCAAATGTAATGAAGAAATAGTGAGAGAATATATCATATTCCGATAGGTATTTTCAGAAATTATAAAGCAGATATTTTCAATTTTTTGAAAATTTCTTATTTTTAATAGAAATTCGTCTTTTAATATAAAATTTATTAAGTATTATGAAAATTTCCATTTCAATAATTCCTTTGCCGTTGCATGAAATGTAATTGATTAATAGAATTAATTCGTGCTGATGATTCAATGGCCATTCATATTGAATCAATTGATATTAAATCATTCATGTTGTATAGTGGCACGATACAGTCAAATTGATACACATTAAATGTATCACATCAAACTAATTTTACGATAATTTGGGTTTCCTTTGTTAGTTATCTGTAATAATACACCGTATTACAATGTCAGAAGACAATGCAAGTTTGATGTTAGATCACTTGCGTATTTATATTTGCCAATTGACATTACGTGAATAGACTCCATTGAAATTTTTGCTGCTTTGAAACCCCTTTTATTTAATTGCACTTGTTTTAAGATTACAATTTACTATAATATTTCATTTGGTAATTAATTTTTGAATTACAACTTTATATATTAGAAATTTGAAATTTTATATACTTACTAATTCTAGATGATTATACATTGCTTTAATATTATATTCATTTAGATTGATTAAATTGATTCATATATCATTTTGATGCCTCATTAATGACGCTATCTAATAATGAAAATCATCAAAAATCAAAAAATGAAACAAATCTCAAGATTGATGCATAAAAAAAAAAAAAAAAATTAATACACGCACACACATGCGCGCGCACACACACACATGCGCGCGCACACACACTTCCAGTTTATATATTAGGATTAATTTATTTATTACTTTCTTTAAACTTTAGGTAAAAAATTTTTTAAAAAAATCATGTATATGACCTCTATTAGGTGACAGGAATATTTAAATTAAAGTAATGTTGCATGCGGATTATATTGTATTACAGGATTACTTCACTGACTGGATTTCATTGTTATTTCAGTAGCGACAGTTTTTTTTAATTGTTAATTCAAAAATTATTGTTGTAAACTTAACTATAAAAATGAAGAAAACAAGCGCAATTATAGTTTCATCAGTAAGAGAATTACACAATTAAATTAATACCGTTGACTAAAATATAAGTACATTATCTTATTTGTAAATTGAAAGAAATTGCTTTTTATATTTAACACAAAAATTTATATCCAGATAATTCGATAAAAGGCTATTCGACAATTTTAAGATGCATGTTAAATCCGTCGGGGTCAAATTTTCTCCCGCTGGTGTGAAACAGAAGTTTGGAGATGGTGTGTCAGCTCAGATGTTGTCTTCTGCATCTGACCACGGTTCACAATACAAGGATATCCCTACTGAGCCCTACCGCTACTACCAAGAGTAGCCCTACTAAGGCTTTAAAACGGAATGTTAATATAACTAAGCCAAACTAATCAACAATTTTAATTATATATAAACATAAAAGGCTTTCAAACCATGGAAAGAAGTAAATAATCAATATGTGTTCATTCGATTGTCCTGAAAAATGTTTCCTTAATAAAAAAATTCTTACGAATTTAATGAAAATAGTTTTTAAAAACATACTTTTATTGTACTAAAAACTAGAATTTTCATTTTAATTGTTTTCTTCTTCTTAGTGTTTAATTTATAATTCATAATTATGGAATCATGAAATCATTTCTTTCTCAAATTCAAGCGAAAAGGATAAAATTAATCTTATAATTATACTCTGACAATATTAAAATAATGTATTGCCATCAGAAGCACAGAAGTGTTCAAAGTTTCCGGTTCCATAACTCCAGTACATCAGAAAATGAAGGAAAAAATCTATTACAAAATTCTATCTTTAAAAAATGAAACATGCGAAAAAAAAGTTTCCCTTAAATTAAATTATCTTGTGAATTTATCGGCATCTTTTTTTTTTTTTTTTCTAAATTGATCAGAGACATCAGACTGTAGTGTTGTATTCATTTTAAATTCATTTATTCTCATTGACGTTAAATTAAATAAAAATGTATGTAAAATGATGTGATTATTTAATTCTAAGGCTGTTCAATAAAAATTAAAATCTAAATTTTGCGCTTAAGAGCTCCAAACTCTAAATCTCTTTAAAATTTTCCACAGGTCAATGTTAATTATTTTTTAATTGAAAATAATTAATCATTATTAGCTTCATTAAATCACTAGTTCTTAGTCAAAGATTTATTATCACAGAAACATAGCAGTATTCTCTTAGCTCATTGTCCCAAAGATCGGATAAAATAAGAGTTTTATCAAAGTCGGTCAGAGGGTAAAACTGCGTTCAACATTTCGTGACCTAAGTGGCTTCAGGCAGGACCTCGGGAAATAAGGATCTGGAAACTTGAGCTGCCTGTTTAAAAATAGTTCTAATCATCCGACAAATACAGAGTTAGATGTTCAGATTTAAAGCTCAGATAAAATAACGTTCAGTTCCCAAAAATAACAATTTCCAGTGAAACAAGCTAATGATTTTCCCCGAGAAGGTAAAAAGAAAGAGGCTCTTTCTAAATATATTTTCCTCCTAGAAGCTCGTATTAATGCAATTTAATACAAAGCTAAAAATCGTATTTTCTTAGAATTCTAGTTTAAGTAGAAAATTCTTACTTCTATAGAATACTATATCAGAAAGAAGCTAAGGAGAAAGAATTTTCGAGGATTGCGCTTGATCAATTAAAAAAATAACCTAAGATTTCGAAAATACAATAATTAAATGTTTAATCTTAGGGCTGAACAGTTTCATTTACAGAAAATTAATGTTAAAGGTTTCATTAATGAACAATTCTTTTACAGAACATTGTTGTTAAAGGTTTCATTAATGAACAATTCTTTTACAGAACATTGTTGTTAAAGGTTTCATTAATGAACAATTCTTTTACAGAACATTATGTTTTGCAACATTAATGTACTACATTAATGGGTTTTTTTTGCATCACTGTGTGAATGGTTTCAAAAAACGACTGAAAAATGACTTATTAAATATATAGATCATTGAAATTTCTAACTTGCGGATTAAGTTATGTTTTATTTTCAA
The DNA here is from genome assembly GCF_947563725.1 of Argiope bruennichi. NCBI lineage: Eukaryota > Metazoa > Arthropoda > Arachnida > Araneae > Araneidae > Argiope > Argiope bruennichi. The sequence goes on along the minus strand of NC_079163.1, from coordinate 41,387,259 downwards.
TAAACACAGTCTTTTGGTTTTAAATAAACAGAAATGTCGGCATCTGGTTAAGAACTCCATTAGACATTACGCATTCCAAATAGAGCAAGAAATTTGTAAAGATAATTTAATCTTGCACAGTTACTCTATTAGTTCAATTAAAAAGGCGTTTGTCCGAATTACCAATCTTTAGATTTCTAACTTGTTGCTTAAATTATGAAGTATTTAAAAAAATGCTGCCTTTTGCTTTTTAAATAACAGAAATGTTAACTACGCGTTACGGTATTCCAAATCGAACATTTAAAAAATTCCTTTAATCATGCCCAATTACACTATTGGTTCAATAAAATGTGCATTTGTCCCAATTGTCAAGATTTAAATAACAAAGAAATGTATTAGAGATGATTACGTGAACTAAATTAATTTGTAAATGTTAAATCAAATAAACAAAATAAACAAAAAACAGTCAGATAATTACTCTGATTTCTTTAAATAATATGCTGTATTTCACTTAAATTAGAATTTTATTTAAAAAAAAAACACGATTTCAGCTGGTAATTGGTTATTTAGCTGCTATTTGTTACACGTATAACAGATTATCTATTAATATTTTTCATTAAAAAACTGCAAAATGCAAAATCGATTTTTAGATTAATCTTTTTTAATGCCTTGAGAAGTTCTGCTCCTTAATCTGATAAATTCTTATAGACACTGTTTTTCTTTGCTCAAAGCATCTGAAGGAATATCCGTCTTGGAATGAAAATAAAATCTAATTTGAATAAACTGAAACTATAAATTGCACTCAGCTAATCTAAATAGAAATCCATTATCTTTATGCATGGCAATTTGCGCCAAAAGAGTTTATAAATTAATTAAAAGGTAATTAATATTATGGATTCATTTGTCTTATCATTTCTCTTGAAAATGTGTCGAACGGAATCGCTTTCACTTGTTCTGCTTTAAGAATTTCGAAGGTAGGCGCCAAAAGAAGGAAATTTATTGTGAAGATGAATTGCTCCTCGTTTTAGAATGAGTTTTCGAGACATCGAAGCAATGCTTTTAAATATTATGATATTTTCTTTTCTCCTCGGGCGATTTGATTAAGTGATTCGAAAACTGGCGGAAAAGATCTATTGTTTGTTTATTAAGAAGCGTCAAGCTATTGAATAATCATAATCATAATATTTCTGAAACCTTTCAGTTTATTAGGAATTTATTACGACCAACTCACTAAAACGTTTTAGATTATTTATAACAATAATATTAACCCTAGAATGCATGACTTTTTTTTTCGAAAGAAATGTATGTGTTTCGAATAACTGTATATAATTAAGGAAAAATATATAAAAAATAATTAATTATTTTTCTCGTGAAATTAAATAATAAATAAATAAAAATCTGCCAACTGGCAATTTTACGAATTAAACTACATCCTAGTGACACAAATCACAACATAATTATTCCATAACAAAAATTAAAAGTTCCTTTTTATCAAAGTACTTTTTACAATGCAAAAAAGAAAAATATTTTGATAGTATTTTGTGTTGTTGTGACTTATGGCACTTTACTAGCCTGCTGACAGTTGTCTGTCAGCCATTTAAGCCGAGTGAGCGTCTCTTGTATTTTCAGTAGCGCCAACTAAGGCCAACAGTACGATTTAACTACTACATGCGTCACATTCGCTTGCACAACCCCTTTTTACTGGTGGACACATTCACACATCTCACGGATAGAGAGCAACCATGCCGCATCGGGATTCGAACACGGGACGCCCAGATCAAGGGGAAGACACGCTACCCCTATGCCAGTACGCCGGCTGATAGTATTTTTAATTGTAGAACTAATCATTAACAGCCATCTTGGTATTTTTCCAAGTCCGCAGTTCAAGAGTTGGTCGTAATAAATTCCTTATAAACTAAAAGGTTTCAGAAATATGATGATTATGATTATTCAATAGCTACTGCCATATATCGGTCTTTTCTTCAAATGTTTATCAAAAAGCATTTAAAAAAGAATTTCGAAACACTCATTATAGCCCTTTAGAACAATCAGGTGAAAGCGTATAAATGGAAATAAAAATATGTAGCCAAATGGCTATAAGACATACTGTAGAATTAATTCTACACCTCTGTGTTTTTTTGTAACAAATCATTGCTATCAAATTTCGAATTACTTCAGAAGTATTCATACAAAAAATTACTTTCAATGTTCCTTTTTACCTTGAGTTAATATCAAAATATAGGCCATGGTTAGTCTGCGGATCAAAAATAGTTTTTATACGTACTAACTACATAGTAGTTTATAAGCATAAAAAAAGGAAAACATAATTTCTTGTTATATTTTATTATGTTCTTTTTTTTTTTTGTCGACTAGTGAAAAAGTCTCGGGGTCGATGAACTCTGTTTTCGAACTAAAGATTTTTCATATGTGCGGGATTGAAACCCGTAAAATTTGACATCGTTAGCTAAATGCATTCCAGTTGGTGTGGTGGGGAAGTGTATTGGGGGGAGATGTCAAAGCAATCAGATACTATTCTTGTCATCTGATTGATGTTCAAAATTATGAATTTCATCCCAAAATTGCTTTAGTGCTACTTCCGAATGGAGATGTTAATATGACTAAACTAATCTAAGCATTCGTTTTATTTCTTTCTAAATGTTGCAGGTTAAACCTCCAAAAAGGACGAAAACACGGGTGCGGCATTTTTTAATGTATTATTGTAACATATTTAAGATCTTATATTATTGGGAGGGCAGAAAGTGTGTGAATTCTTTTTCGAATATAAAAAAATAATTTCTTCCTGTATATTTAGAGAGTCGTCCGATCTACAGATGATATTGACATCAGGGAGGGCTAGGCAGACAAAATTAGACCTGGGCCTACTTCAAAAATTTTATTAACTACACTCACATTATTTGAAAGATGTACGTCATAAATTTCTTTGTAGCATAACATTGCTTATTTTGTTGTTCTTGTTTCATTCAATCATGTTCCTCGATTAATCATTTTATGGCCTATTTCTTCAGACATACAGAACCATCTATCAAAGAAATCTGGTCCCATTGGGGGAGGGGGGGGGTCACCTCGTAATTGAGGATGAGAATCTTCCATACCGGAAGCTTGTGGTGGTTGGTTCTCGCAACCCTTGTGGGGTCTAGCTCCTTCCATCGTGACGGGGCGTACTTCCTTAGGGAAGGGTTGTACCGTGGCCGGTGATGGCCCTTAGGTCTCAACCACAACTCCCGCCAGTGTTGCTGTTATGGAGGTCCGGTCATTCAAGTTTTTCCGTGGCCTTCCGGCGGGTCGTAGTCAGTTTATGACCAAAAAAATCTTCAAGTTCTGTCCAGTGGAAAACTATTCCTAACACCACAGTATCACCTTTGTTTAGACTCCCTGCATATTATGTAAAACTGGTAAAATGTTTTATTGATCCACATTAGATATCAGAGAAGCTAAAAAACAAAATTTGGTTGAAAGTTATTGAAAGACAGTTTCTTTTGATCAAATGTTTATTAAAGTTTGAATGTACTATTGTAAAAAAATAGAGAGACATTAACGTTTTTTAAACATATAAATAATCCCGGGGGGGGGGGGAGGGAGAAGAAATTTCGTTTCCAAACTGACCGCTAAAAAGTGTGCTTCTCAATTTGGCTCAAAGTTGGCTTTCTTTTTTCTTTTCCTTTGTATATCTATCCGCAAGAAAAAGGAAAAAAATTCAAGGAAAAACTTTTTGAATGGTCCCGGAAGAGAGAAATGAGCGAAAAGAAAAAAAAAGTTTTTCTCGACATCGATAAGTTCGTCTATGGTTGACGATTTTAAAGAATTGTCCCAGACGCCATTATTGACATGTTCTACTCTCTGTCAAAGTAGTGAAATAAAATAAAAAGAAAATAATCTATTTAGACACGTCTATTAGAAAAAGCATTGCTGTAAGGTTACTATGTGTGCATTAAAGAGCAAATAAGAAAAGGTAAAGCAAATTGAGAACAGTTAGTGCTATCGAGTGGATCCTTAAGTCTCCTTTGTGATTTTTTTAAAAACGTTTTTTTTAGGAAAGAGAATTTTTATGGACTTTGCTTTTGTATCAGATTCGCAAAATCTCTATTAGCCTGTTGAAAAAAACAATTTAACTATTATATTGATCTAAGTTTAATTGCTTTCTAAAAAGCGATCCTATTTTTTCACACTTTTTTTCATTTAACTTGATTTGTTTAATGTTTGAAAAGCTGAAATTTTGAAATCGAATTTTGGTAAATTCTTGGTTCTGTAGAAGTCTAAAATTTTTTAATTTTCATTTTAAGTTCCTATTTTCAATGCATTTTGATCTTTTTAATATTTAATACTGAGTTATCAAATAATGCTACTTTAATTTCCATATTTTATAAAATGCAGCATGCGACAGTATTTAAGATAATGAGTTATAAAATATATTAAAGACTAAGAAGTAGAAATTAACATTTTACCAAAAATAAAACGTTCAAGCAAAATAGTAAAAGCATTAGGTACTAAAAACTGTACTATAATGAGATTAAGTCACAATAAATATCATAAAAAATAATTTTCTTGGATATTAATTAAAATTTAAAAGATATTATGAATGAGATTAAAATTACAGTTAGTTTTATCTCATTTCAATCAGTGCTTCATGCTTTTACTATTGTTCCCAAAATTTGCAGACATATTTAACGATGATACTATTTATAGGCCGACATCTATCTGTAAATTGAGTCATCCACCTTGATAAAAAATCGTGCAAAACTTTCTACAGGACTGATTGTTGGACTTTAAGCTACAAAAATTTGCAGATAATTTTCTCTTTATTGATCGGTAAAAAAAGTATTTTTTTTTTTTAATATTTTAAATTTCTAATTACAAATTAAGACAAATTCCAACGTTTTTCTTCAATAACTTCGAAGGATTTTATCAAATATAAATCTTTTTTATACCACTTTCAAATGTAAAAAATAGGTTTTTTAATGACATTAATTTCATTTCGCAGGATTTTTAAATAAATTTTTGAAAATAGTTTCAAGCATATTTCACAGCATGATTTTTTATTATGAAATAACAACGTGTATGCAGTTTACAATGATATTAAATAGATACTGCTCTCAGATTGTAAAGATATTAAACACATTTTTTGTACACGTTTTTGTTATTATAATTTGAATTATAATTTAAATATAATATAAAAATAAAGAATCGATGCTAAAGTATTTTTCATTCTAACATGTTTCAGACTAGAATTTCGTATCGCCGTTTAACACTTGCGTTCAAATTTTTTTTGTAACAAAATCGCCAAAGACATATTGTACATATCGACAGACAATTTATCGCAGAACTAAAAATGATGCTCGTGATCTGTCGACTAAGAATATTTGCCGGAACTCAGTTTACATAAACTCAGTTTTAGGTAGAAAATTAATTCATTTTGAATATATATATATATTTTTATTTCTATAAGGTACATGTCAATACATCGATACTTTGTATGACCTCGCAGAGAGTTATAGTGGACTGTTTCGAATCGCGCATCTGTGAATCTTTTGCCAGCGCAAAGGGTTACTTTTTTATATCAAAAAGTTTAGCTCAACACCATGAATAAACAATAGAAACTTACCTTGCTCACAAAATGTTCCTCCGAAACCCAGCGGGCACTTACATCGCACTGTTTGTTTTGATGTTCCATCAAGTACACAATTTCCCCCATGCTCGCATTGCAATTCAGAGCAGGTGTGAAAAACTTGATGCACAGATGGTGTCGACACAGCAATAGTGTTCAATGGTTGAAAGACATCACCATGACTGACAGTCTTTGGAATCACATGTTCCTGTGGGTGAACATTGAAGGAATTGAGTGAGCGACTAGCAGAGTTCTCATGAAGATGCTCGTAAGAGACGGGTCGATGGTGTGTCCTTCTCTTAAATTCCTTGTCTAGAGTTTCAAAATTGATTTCAACACCATCTTTCTGATGATAGGCACGACTTTCAGGACTTCCGTCATTCAGCGTATGTAAAGAAGGCATAGAATCTATGTCTTCTGAATTAAAAAAATCTTCGGATGAAGTCATATTCTCCATCCAGAGAGATGCATTTCCCCAGTCTCTCTCTCGTAACTTGGAGTTTTCTGAAAGGAAATAAAAAAGGATTTCAACATAATTTTATCTCAATTCTTTTGAGCTCAGCCATTAAGAGGCCAAATTTGATACTGAACTGAAGGGCTCAAAAGCCAATCAGTGTAAGTCGTTAAACCTTAATCCTATGTTAGTCACACTCACTGGTTAGATTTAAGATAACGGTACGGTTTCGTCGCCAGTTTTCCGGAAAATTCGCCAATGGCTAGAGTGATCGCCAAGTGGACGTTGGATACTAGATAAAAACAATGTTTCATTTCAGAATCATTTAATTTTCACTTTGTAGGACTCAAAATCTATGGAATGCCACATTTAATGAGCTATTGAAAAACTTATCATACCATAATATATATCTATTAGATATTGCAATTGACAGAAATTAAAAATGAGATAAACGTCGCTTTTTTTAATTAGTGGACAAAAGTAACAGTTTTTGCAGCAATTTCTGTCATTACAATTTAAAGATAGCACATTGGCTACTTGATAATTGAAAATTTGAACAATGACAAGGAACTTTAGATATGCATGTCATTTGCAGAAAGAATTGATTTACGTTGATTGACTTCTGACTTTTGTTATAAACAATTATAAAGTATCCTTCAGATCGCCGAAAAATAATTTATATATCATCGGAAGGTGACATTTTTTATAACAATATCATGCTTTCAATTTTAATTTTAATTTTAGCATGGGAAGAATGAAGTGTTATCATAATGATTTGTGTTTCAATAAGACTTATGACGCGTTATTAGCTTGATTTTCTACATATAAAATTTATTTTTCAATTTCTCTAAACGTTTGAATCGATGTTGATTAATCCGTCAGCGACATCTGAAAAAACAGCAGAAGCACCTGAAAAATGTTTGATTTCGTCACTAGAGAAGTAGGTACATAATGCCTTACATGATAACTTTGAGCGAGAACTGATCCAAATTTATTTGTCACTTAGATGAAAACCAAAGTTCTATAGCTTCCAACTGCAGTGGATAATTTCTTATTAAAATGTAAATGGTCAAGCATTTTTCGAATAATGCTGTTTTAATGCGCTAAAGACGAATAAAATAATACCATCACATTTCATATTAAACCCATAAGAAATAAGTAGCAGTATTCTATATCTTTAGAACTCTCACGAATTTTATCATAATGCTATTCAGATTTCTAAATCTTATTAATGGATATGTGTATTTTGATATTGATAGCTTTTTCAAATTTTAGATTAAGAAGGTATAATAGCATTAATAAAAATATTTTGAATAAATTTAAAACAGCAAATTACTCATTTTCTCTTTAACTGTGTCTAAACTAATTTCATATACATACTCATAAAATTGTATGAGAAAATAAATATATCTCCCTCTCTCAATTTTTAATTTTTGTTGATATAATAAGAGTTTATTGCGTGAATAGAGTTCTCCCAGATTATTATGGGAACCGAAATCTGAATGACAAAATTAAAGAGACTGTCTCATCTTCTCGATTTCTGACGAAAACAAGAAGTTAATATATGTATAGATTTCCTCTATATAAACATAACAGCCAATATGAAAATAGGATATCATCTTGGAGTTGAGGAAGTGTCCTTCTGCTAAAATATTTCAATGCGGGAGAAAAATATTTTTTAATACAAATATTTTCGCAAAACCTTTATTAAAAACACGAGGAGAATTTTTGATCAGCTAAGAGTAGCGAAACCCGTCTTGCATACTAAAATACATTTTAAATCGAAACACGAAAGTCGTATTCACTCATGAAAACGAATAAGCACTTAGCATTGTTTCTTTAAATAGTTTCCATTTCCTAGGCATGCGCAAAATGAGTATATGTGACTCCAATTAGTTTTCGAACTGCCATAGTTTCTTATTTTCTAGGAAATTTGAAAACAATTCCAATATTTTTTTAATTTCGTGGAAGTTTGAATAAAGCACATTTTTTTCCAAATTTTGAGTTATGCCACATATAAATTTATGTTCAGAATAAAAAAATTTTTTAACTAAATGATAACTTTTACTGTAATAAAAATAAATATTTTTGTTAGTTTTATATGAGTAACATATTTCAAATTATGGATTTATTAGCAGAAATTAGTCTTGTTAAGGCAAATCATTCTGAATTTTCCAACTTAAATGTGTTAAGTGGTGATAATTAAAGTATAAGTGTTTAGAACTCAGTTACAAAGAAATTACTAGGACAAACGCAACGACATTTCTTAAACACACTATTCAGAAAATAGAAAATCGTTATATATATATATATATATATATATATATATAAAGACAAAAATGGCAATGAATGTGGACTGTAAAATAAGCATAAAAAAGACTAAATAAAAAGCATTTTACATGACTGACTAACAGTCAAAGGATATTTTAACACAAAAATGAATTTTGAACAGCTTCATTATATTTTTAACGTTTAACGCTTTTTTTATACGTTTGCACTTTATTTGTTGGCTATACAATTTTCGAGGTTATTTTTTACATCTTTATTGATTTTATTTCGTAATTTAAATGGAAAATATGCTTACAATGCTTCCTTTGAACGCTTCGCAACATGAAAAATGACACTAATGATTCTAGAATGCATCATGTTTCGATTGATCAATCTGATATGTGATATTGTATAAACCTCAAGAGCAACAAAAAAATTTTATTTCTATAACTCGAGCATTTATTATCACATCTTCATAAAACTGATATCGATGAAAATACCTTAAAGAAACAAGTTTTAGATAGACAAACTAATTAACAGTGTTAAACAATATAGTTAATTAATTAATATCTTGAAATTTTCTCAAAACGCCTACGATTTTTTTTTTGCCCAGTCAATTGGTCACCATGAAATAAATCTTCAAAAATTCATTCATGAATAAATCTTCAATCATCAAATAAATCGAATGCAGAATTTGATGAAAATTCCGAAAGTTGTAAGGTTTTGAAAAATGGCGCGTCCAATATTAAATGAATTATAAAAACTATTGACGATTCTCAGTTTTTTAAGCTCATAAGTGAGCATAATTTAAAATGAGTCCAAAAAACAAAACAAAAAAATTAACATTTCTTTTAATTTTTAAACACTTGTGAGGAAAAAGTGAATTATAACATAACAAAATTTTTACATGAGAGTAAAGCTGAGATGTTAAAACATCTGAATCCTAAAGATTATTTGCATATTTGTAATAGTTGTTGAAATATTAAAATAAAAACTAACTACAAAATTCACACTATCGAACAGAAACGCCTTGACACCCTTATTTGTTGAGGGCATGAACATTATTTCTAATAGTTTCTACCCATCTATTCGCCGAGATGCATGAGTTTTAGTTCATCATTTTAAAATTAGCATCATTTTAATTCATCATTTTTTTTTCATCGTTTTAATTCATTATTAAGAATTTCTTCATTCATCATTTTAAAATAGCCTTTGGAAGATTTCCAGATCAGGTAATTTTAATATAAAAAGAATGTTCGTTTTAATAAAATAAATAGTTTTATTTAATTAGTTGATATAAAAGTTGTTGAACCTTAAGTAGAATTTCTCATTAGAGGAATGAATAATTATGCTGATGGATTGCTGTTTTTAAGAAATAATTTATATTTTATTATTTTTCTTTTTCTATTAAGATTCAATTATCAATGACTGGTTGAGCGCATATTTATGGATTTTTAAATAAAATTTAACCATCATTCCTATAAATGAAACAATCATTCAAAAATCATTCCTATAAATCAACATAAGGATTTTACATAAGGATTATAAATACTGCCTTATTTATAAATAAAAATCAGAGATAGTTACAGATTTTTGCTTTTCATATTGAAAAAAAAATATTTTTTAGGGTATTAAAGAGATTGTTTGATTATGTTTATTTACGATACTCTATTGCTTAGAATTACTGTCTTATCTGTTCTTCAAATATGATTTTATATTTTCCCTAAAATATACAAATTAAGGGGTTCTAATTTAAAGAAATTTAATCATTTTATCTAAGTTAAATAGTGATCAACCAAATATGATAAGGTTAGAAATCAATAAAATGTATCATCACTTTTTCTATAGCAGCAATAAGTGCCAATGTTTGAACTGGGGCACATTTGTAAGTAGCTTTATTTTAGAAATTTGGATACAGATATGGTGTCCATGAAATCCAGTATTGACTAACTAATTGTTAAATAATAAATATTGTTTGTGACGCGAATTTTTTTATCCCTCTCTTAAGGCCCTCATTCTGCTATGTATTATTAAGGAATCCCTTGTTTTACATTACTAAAAAATTGCCTTTATTCATTCATATTAATTAGCAATATGGTTAGTAATAGCAATATAGCGTCATTCTCATTCAAATTAGACAAAAATAATCACTTGCTCTCATCACGTAACATAACTATCACTAAAATAAAATACAGAAAAAAAAATCAAAATTTCTAGCCTAAGCGCAAAAGAACATTGAAAAACAAACAAAACTCGATGATACGTCCGTATTTCATGTCTGATACAAACTTGCTAACTGCGTGCTTTCTTTAGTATTTTGTATACTACAAAATAGTAATAAACACAACAACAATAATTCTATTAAAATAAAGAAAAATGCGAATTCCAAGGATAAATTGTTTCACCGTCATAAATATTTGCCTAAAGCAGGGTTCACACAAGGTCAACTATTGCGCACAATAGAAGGCCAAGCCTACTTCAGGAAGATCAAGTGACAGCAATTGGGTAATGACAAATTGTTGTTCCAATGAGACAATCATTTGCCATTGTGACGTTCCTGACGTAGGCGTGGCCTTCCATTACACGCAATAGTTACCATCATGTGAACGCTGCCTTATGCAGTTATTTCAACCAGATAGCGTCAAAAAAAGTTTCATTTGGAAATTATCTTTTTTCTGTAATTTTAAATTCTAAACTTATATATTTTATTGATCTGATTAAAATATTGTTGAAAATTGTTTAAAACCAATTGTGCAATATCCTAATAAAAAAAAAGTACTTCTCAGCTTAATAAATTTTCTCTCTGATTAACAATCGCTTCTTCACGAATAGAAAATTTCCTCCTTTAAATAAAGCGTAATAAATTCATTGGCTCAAAAAGCCATTTTGGGAATTAGTTTCTTACCATTGAAGCAAAATTCCACTTATAAACATTGAATCCATTGCATTTAATTCGCAATAAAATTTTTGGGGCGTTGCTGAAATATCTAAGGCGGGATCAGACGACTCTAAAATATTTTGAAAAGTAATGAAATGCTTAAATTTTCAATAAAAATTATATATTAGTGGGGATTTGGAAATGAATGTTCATGTTTGCGATCAGTCTGAATCATGTTTGGTTAATTTATCGAAATCTCTGTGAAATAAAATGTAAGAAAAGCTCTTTAGTTTCTCTCTCTGCTCTTTCTCAGAAGTTTCTTTAATATATAGCCATTAGTGAGCTGACTATTTTCAAGTGGGATTTTAAGCAAACAGAATTAATTATATCTCAAGAAATACTGTTGGGTTTAGAATGAAACTTGATGTACATACAGAAAAAGGCATATAAACCAAAGCCCTAAAAAAGTCGCGCCTTCGATTAAGGCACAATTCAAAGATAGTAATTAAATTGATTAATCCATTTTTCGAGCAAATAAACCTGTTATAGTTATATAAGTGTCGCATTTTTTTTTTGTTGAGGGCTGTACCATCCTTTAACTCTGTTAAATTATCCGCATTTGTGAAGCACACCGACTTTTTTAATTGAGCTCATAGCCTGCAAGCACAAGGATAGGGATTAGACAAACAAAACTTGCGTCACGTTTTCACAACTATTCTTACAAAAAGTAAATTGTAAATACTAAAAAAACAAACAAAATTGTTTAAAAATATTTATGTGTTAAATGTTCACTTGGTGGTGAGATTCAACTACAAACACTCTAGTGTCAGAAATTATGTTAAGTACCGAAATGCACTAGGAATAAGGCCACGACATGTAGTAAATTGCAACAAACGAATCAGTGCTGTGATAACGAAAAGTGTACATAAGCTCACTTCTTCGATAGCAACAAAAAAAAACCTTTGTTAATAGTAAGAAATAATGTACATTTTTATTTCTTTGTGTGTATATGTTTGTGATTGCAATAAATTTAAATGATTTAAAAATGTTAACTATGATCATACATTAACATATGATCAATAAAGCAAAACGTGCCTTTATTTAATTTTTGTACATGCATTAAAATATCGCCCAAAGCGCCATTTTTGATCCTGGTTGAGAAAATTTGAACTTTTTCCATTAACTAATTTCCAATAGTTTAAATATTGTGTACACGAGATGGCATTGTATTTGATCCAACACTTGCTTTATAAATGAACTCTAAACACTTATAGTTTAATTATGATCTCCTTGTATGATAAAATCAATGCTGTTAGAATATTAAAGCTTCAACTCCCTTAAAAATGCCTTTTACTACCTAAGAAATGCCATTGGAATTGATTAGCAGAAACTCACACGATTTAAGCATTAAAGATATTAGAAAAGTTCTAAAAAATTGAAGCTAAATAGCTAAAATGTGCAAGTTCTATGCAAATAAGTCCCATTTCGAAGGTTCGTTGAGACAAGTTTTAAAAAAACACACATTGTTTTTCTTTTTCGTTAATGCTAACTTTAATTTTTTCTTTGAATATTTTTCTTAAGTCATTCTCAGAAGCATAAGAGCTATTTAACTCCCTAGCTTTTAATCCTCTTATTTTTCTTATTAGCGCCTCGAGAATATTTTAAACCATTTTTTATAAGCTTTGAAATATTTCGAAGAGTAGTTGGAAAATATCCATGAGAAAAAAGGTCTATTAAATTAAACTGCTTAACTAGAAGATAAGTAAGAAGATGATATTGCTCGCCAGCTTTTTTTAATGAAAACTAATTCGTAATTTAATTTAGCAGCTTGTCCATCGTTTCATACAGCGAATTAAATTACCATTTATAATGAATTTTCTTGATTGAAAAAAGATGTGACGAAGTTTATAATTTTTATCATGAATACGTGATACATTTAAGATATTTTTATTCCGTGACATTTAGATATTTCCCGATATTTAAGACAAGTTAGTGACAAGTTTGAGCCTATAGTTCTTAACCAATGTTATTTGAGAATGAATGAATTGCTAGCTTGGACAGTTTTTTTAATTACATACGCCTCACTTTATTTCAGGTAGACAATCTATCCCCATTTATTGATGATTAGCCATAGCCTGAACTTATCAATTCATTCCTATAAAACTTCTGTTTCAAACGCAATCGATATGCTCCAGAATCGTTTTGTGCAACAGAAGATATCACGGTGTCTTAACAATGAGCCCTTGACGTATCACACCGTTACATCAAAATATCTTAGCACATGAAATTTCGATGTAATAAGTGAGACTTATGGTATTTTGTGAAAACCTAAAACAATCACATATCACATTCAATAATATTAGAGACGGTATAACAACCTATACAGATATTTTTCATCAAGATGCTTTAACGTAAAATATTTTTACACAACAGTAATGATATGGACTAGGTTAGATACGATAAAGAAAAGGTATTACAGCCATAAATACGGGAAAATCTGATTTATTGATTTATTGGATAATATTAAAATATTCTTTGTTTGGATATATTTGCATCTATAACTAATGAACTGAATGAAACCAAATTTCGCATATGAATAGTGAAAGTTATGGAAAGAAAGATTACCTTAATGCAACATCTTGTACCCGGATATTGCGTTAACGGAATAACAATATATGTAAAAATGTATTATTAACGTATTATAACAATAATAATCACAATACAGTTCCATTATAATGGAACTGTATTGAAAATGTTGCATGTGGGCCAGAAGATCCTAATTTTAACGAATTATGGATTTTTTTTCTGTGATATTCATTATACATATTATCCATTTTTATATGGACATTTTTCATTAGTCGAACAATAATAAAATTTTGCATATTTGATCTTCTTTGCGTTTATTATAATTATTTATCTAATTACTCCAAAAATGACAGCTCCAAAATTTCTTTTCTTAGTGACCTTTTCTCCCCACCCCCTTTTTTTTGCAAAACTTATTTTCCTACGCTGTCATTCCGTTCAACAATTTTATCTGCAGATGTCTCCTAATAGGAAAAGTTATTTAATGGCCACTCTACACATTGAAACTGAATGAAACTTTTACGATGCATTATAATTACAAAATTGATGACATTTTAATGACTCATTTTCGCTGCTAATAAAGCCTTACAATTGATTAGATGTAAGGTGAAAGTTAAAATAAATGAAATTAAATCCAGCTCTTTAAGCGAATTGTTGAGTCAAAGAATAAATGAATAATAAAAATGATACGATTACTTGATAATGAAAATGCAAAGGGAAATTACCATGCCTTTGTAAATTCAATGCCGTAATTACTAATTCAACAACGACATATTCCAATAATCTATGAAAAATATCATAAATCCTAGTACAAAGCATTTCAGATGATTACTTATCAGTCCAAAGAGAAACGCGTGAATAAAATTGAAATTCATTCCATTTATTTTCGTACTCTGTCACTACGCTTTCTTATCACAATAACGATGGCAGCGCTGTTTTCCGTTGGCATTGATCTAGTGTCGCCCAGCAATATGTATGGGTTTTGCAAAGGACCTTGTCCAATTTTCACCACTTCACCTGATTTACGAGCAAAAATCACGAACCTCTCTGTACAAGTGGATGCAATTTTTATCAGTGTATTTCATCTTACAGGTGGAAAATCGCAAAATGTTTATTTTTTTTCTTCAACACCATAAAAGTCTATTTACTCTGTAATAGGAAACCTCATTCTACAAGTAGTAAAATGTCAAATGAATTTAAAGACAGTGTCTTTAAAAATAGGCGATGTAAGTCTTAACTCTTGGTAAAGTAGTGGTTTTATTTTCCGGTTGTCTTATCGTTTGGGGGTAATAAAACACCCAATTGTTAAAAGTAACAGTTCTTTAAAAACAAAAGCGTCATTTTTTTCTTCTTTGAGGAGAAAAAATTGTTTCGAAGCATAGAAAATTCTGACAGTTTAGAAATAAATAAGTAAATATATTATAACCTGTTCAACAAATATCAATAAAAGTTTTCTATCCTACCTTTTGAAAAAATTCTTTCTTTATTCATTTGATATTGAATAATAGTTGTCAAAATAAGCAATGAAATTAGAAGAACGCTTTAACACTTATTTTCTGCAATGCTTTGAATAAGATTTTCTGCAGCACAGAAAATAAAAGCATGTTACGTCTTCTCCGGTAGAGGTACGAACCATCATCGGCGATGAGCCCATTAACCAAGCAACAACTCCATTCCTCCAGGAAAGAGATAAATCGCTTACTTCAACAGCAGCATCTCATCCACATAACTGAAGCATTCATGCCGTGAGATATGTGAAAAATATCTGAGAATTCTTTCAATAATTATAGCAGAGAACAATATTTTTCCAAAGAACCTAGAATCATAATCGAATAATAATGGGAAACAAGTCAAATTTTCTTTATTTATTTTAATCACATTTCAAAAGTTTCATCCTTTATAAGAGGATAAAAGATCAAGAGTCCAAATTATTTTGTGCACTAACAGTTTTTTGTGTCCCGAAATGTAGAAATACATCGGATTCAAACCCAGAGAGCGTGATGGCCAATATAAAAGTCCACCGAGGAATAAGCTCCAATTTCTCGAAGAAATATTTCTCCATAACCCACAAGATTATGCTACAAGTATACAATATGATTAAGGCAACAATCTTTGGATTATTCCACATCTTTACCTTTTTAAAGGCAAAAGAATTCAATTCAGAAAAAAAACACAATATGAAATAGACAAACTGTAATCGGAGTTGCGTGATAGACACTTACAATAGTTGCACTTGCGTGCAATAACTAAATGTATAGGCTATACATTCAAAAATGTGGAAAATCGCGCAAGTCTACAAAACATTAGTAGAATGAATGGATGTACTCAGACAATCTCATTTTCGTTTCTGGAAATATAATCATTAACAATGCCGCAACAACTGACTTGCTTTGCATGTTTTTATTTTTGGCATTCTGAATAAATTGTGACCTTTAGTTCGTTGGAAAATGATGT
The DNA here is from genome assembly GCF_947563725.1 of Argiope bruennichi. NCBI lineage: Eukaryota > Metazoa > Arthropoda > Arachnida > Araneae > Araneidae > Argiope > Argiope bruennichi. The sequence goes on along the minus strand of NC_079163.1, from coordinate 41,371,020 downwards.
TCTTATTGATTGCTATTATCCTGCTTATTTAGATGCAAAGGACTATGATTATTTTGTCATCTCTTTTATATAAAATGTCATGTGTCAAATTCGTCAACGCATTTTATTGATTCAAAAAGGAAAAGGAAAAACTTGCACAAGTTAGGTACCAACATTTGTTTTCAAATTATTGCATGATTCGTGATTGTTGTAGTAACAAATGTTCGCTAGTGATTCCAGCAGTTACATCAAAAGGCCGTATGTTTTTATCTTTCAGTGGTTTGTGCCATACGACAAAAAAGCATTTCATCCAATCTTTCTAATAACGCTAAATAATAATTATTATACATTTTCGTGCCGTTTTGATATGCCACGAAAATGTATAATAATTATTGCTTTTGACAGAAAAATATCCTGTCACGTGAGGGAATTAACTCGAATTTTAATATATCTTGTTGAAAAGTTCTTTCTACCAATAAATCAGTTAAATTCGACCATGAATTTACATTTTTTATGGGTTAATATTTTTTTTCTTTTAATATGAAAATTCAGCTTTTTTCTGAATTCATAAACTAATTTCTCAAAAATATTTAGCTGAAATGATTTAAGTTTTATTGTAAAGTTTTAGCAATTTATAAAAAGAAAAGTCATAGAATTTATCTAAAACTACTCTTTCAAATATTAAAAAAGTACGAAACGAATTATAAATTAACTGATGAATATTCAACGCTAAGCATACCCAATAAAAATTCGAAGTTGTATGTAACCTTTAATCATTGGCAAAACTCATCTTATCGAAAAGAAATAACCATATCACATTTTTAATGAATTATGCCAATAACTGTCAACATATAAGACATCAAATATTTTCCACAAAAGTGCTGGGCAGATGTTGCCACGTTTAATATAGAAAAATGCTTTTGAAGTCATAGGAAAAGTGTATCTATAGAACAGAATAAAATATTGTATCTAACGAGTATCCTTCTAATGTTCAAGAAATAAATATCTCATTGGGGAAAGGTTTAACGACAGTATAATGGATCAATATGTCAGAATTCCAGTTTGATCCTTACTTAGGGGAATCAGGAATCTGCTTTCGAAGTTTTAGTAAGTATAATTTATAGCTGGAAACATTCTGTATGGCTTGGCAACTAATGGATTGTGCTTAATATTTTGGAGACTTTTTTGACTTGCTGCTTTGCTGACTTGTTTACGACTAATGCATCAAGAAATTTCTCAGGAAATGTCCAGAAAATACATTTTATTGTCTTGTCTTGGAATATTTTTGAAAAAACTTATAAGTGGACATTTATATGCAACAATCCTTAATATAATCAATGTGAAATTAATATGAATCAGTATGTAATTTATTTTCTCTTTATAAATTTAATAAAATGTTGAACTAAGATTCAAAACCTGATTGACAAATTTATCTAAATATGATTTCAATTTAATCATCCATTTTTATTTTGGATATTTTTTTTATTTGATTTGTTTGTAAATTGTACGAAGCTTGATGCGAACCAACCTCGTAATGCTTAGCCTTTATCAGATCATTAGAATAGCAATCAAGCTCAAAACACATATTCCAGAATTATAAATCTCATCAGCAGGAGAACATTGAAACATCGATGATAAATTTAATGCGCACCCGACTCATATACATCATAGAATTATGGCAAAATAAGCTCTCTAAACCACAGTACTCTGGAATTTAACAAGAGGCCTTCAGGGTCTTTGTTCCATCTCGCATTTACTTGGTGAGCATTAAATTCATTGTCGCGCAGCTGTTATGTGGAGATCTAGATAGGATAACGTAGGCGAAGGTCCTGCCTTTGCTATCTAATATTGTTCGTGGCGAATTTTAAAATAATACGTTAATTAACAAATCAATAAAAATCTCGTTATAAGGCAGAAAAAGAGACAAATTGTTCAAATAAAATTAACATAATATAAGGCAAAATAAGAAGCTCGTTCTTTATATTTATAAACTGTTGGCGGAAACAGAGAAATTATTGCTAGTTGCCTGATACATTTTTAATGCTCATGCTTGATTTTAATTTGAGATTTCAATACTGTAGCTTCAGAATTGTTTCTATCGTGCTTCAGATTTTAACCGGAAATCTAAAATTGATTTTAAAATATCTCTAATCTGAAGTGTTGTCAAATTTGCTGTGGTATTTATTTAATTAATTTTATTTTATAGCTTTATAGCATAGTTTCATGGGTTTTTTTTTCAAATATGTAGCACGTGCTGTGATTGGGAATATAAGGTTCACAATTTTTAGAGTAGAATTAACGAAAACACTCATATGGCATTATTATATTTTACAGAAATATGAAAATGCCATATGAATGTTTAGATAAATTATTCATTCAATCGCCTGAAATAATTAGTTTTAATTGGAATGTGCATTGTTTTAAAATTTAATTTATTCCTTAGATAATACTGTAATAAGAAGATTAAACTATAAAATCTTTATGTAAAGCTTGACATCATAGTTTACATTGAACTTTATTTCAAAATCGTGTATCTTTGAAGACTAAAGAACAGAATACAAGGGTGAAAAATACTTACCGATGCAACTGTATCCATTCACAGACAGCGTGAAGCCATCTTTACAGGCACATTCAAAGGTTCCATCGTGAAGGTCGAAACACAGGTGTTGACAAGGACTATCCTCTCTGCATTCTCCTGGAATTTAAAAAAAAAAAAAAGGAAGAGTTATAAGAGAAATGTTTTTGATGGAAATTTTGTTCTGTTTCATTAATTTTCATACTGCTGTTTTAGATCATATCTACAAAGAAAAAAAAAAATGTATCACATGCTACAATCTGTGTTAGGCAAGGCAAACATAACGTCTTTGTAATTTAAAAGTAAAAGAAAATGTCGTCGTAACTGGAGTTAGAAATAAGCATATTTTAAATGTGATTTCTCTCGGTGTGATTTTTATAACACTGCGCATCTAATGCAATCACTGATAAAGGTTTTTTTTACTTGTTTTTGAGAGTTTTTGCATAGAAAATTTGGGGGGGGGATGCAGTTTTCTTTTCTTTTTTATTTTTCCCGCGCACTTATATGCTTCCAAAGTTTACATTTTCAGAAGGCCAAATGAGAGTTTCACTTTGCGTCCAGATTTTTAGTACCTTGCTTGTCTTAATCTTTTCTAAAAATAATTTTATATCAAATTTAAGTATTGAAACATTCAGCGCAAAAGCAGTTATAGAAAAACAGCGTAACTGAAGAGTACTGGGTTTAAAATAATTCTGCATTGAAATAAGTGCAATAAAAGAATGTTATGCATTCCATAACCCCAAATTAATAGTTATAGCTGAATCATATATTTGATAGAAGGCAATGAAATTTGTCTTTAGAAATGTATCGCTAATATTTTAATTAAAACCCCCATTTTTTTAAATATCAACTATGCAATTTGATAAATAAGTAAATTAGTTCAAATTTAATTAGTTTTAAATTTAAGGATATATATATATATATATATATATATATATATATATATATATATATATATATATATATATATATATATATATATATATATATATATATATGCAACTAATGACTAACAAATTTTGAAATTGCATATTTGAAATAAAACTATTAATTATTAAAGAAACTCTTGCTCCTTATTTAAAAATCGGCGTATTAAAAAATGACAGCTTTTCCTTCTTGAACTAAAGAAAAAGAGAACAAAATGTTTACCGGATGTAGTTTTACCTGTGTAGTTTTATTTGGTTTTAGGTCGAAAAATATGAGTGGATAAAATAATTTCAGATGATTGTCGGTGTAATGCAAAATTACAATATCTCATATAAATATAAAAATAACACTCTTAGAGTAATGTCTAACTTACACTTATATAATTAATAAAATGTTAATGGAAGAATGCTTATTTTTTAAAAACGTATTACATGATTTCTATATCTTAATGTAAAAGCTGAACAAATTATCAGTGAACCAGGAAATAATCAACCATAAAGGATTAGATCATAACCAGTAATTATCTTCGAAGTTATAATACAATAATTTTGTATAAAAAATTTCATTAAAATTTTGGATTTCCAAACTTACTCTCACAAAATAACAAATACATATTTTTTAACACAGCATCTCTTTTAGTTATAAAATTGCCTTATACAAATCAAGTGAGAATAATGAAAATGCTGATTCATATAAATCTAAGCCAGTGACCAGCAAAAAGATGTATATCTATTTCTGAGCGTATAGATAGAAATATTTCCTTTTTATTTAAAAATCTGTCTTTATATTTGAATCAAAATTGTACTTATTTTTTTGAATAATTTCGAGGTGTGCGGAGTTTACTCACTACGAAGAGCATTGACCAGTAACCTCTTCTGCCATAGACATGTCTTGTCATTTTCAGGAAAAAAAAATTCATTCTGACTTCAGGTATGAGTTTCAGAAACTCCGTCAATCGAATGAATCATCCCCAAGTATCGTCTGATGATTTCTTTGTGTTACTTTCAACAAGCTCGAAAACAGCTGTTTTCTAAAAACGAGTCCTCTTTATCAACAAAAAAGTACATTTTGTTGATTGTAATCATTTGTTCAGTGCCTTAAACATCTGTTGTTTTGTCTTCAATGAATAAAAGTTAAATTGTGGTTTTTATGTCGTTGGTATTTTTTAATATTTGAAGAGTTCGCTTCCCATAAAGGGTATTGTGGTGAAACAGCCAATTTAAGTGCAATTTTATTTACAAAGAGAGCTAGTCCATTGAGATTATTTTCTTTTTTTCTCCTTAAATTATAATGCGACAAAAAACATGGATTTATTCAAAAACGGGAAGAAACAAACTTTATAACTTAAACTCAAAGAAGAAATTATTTCTATCTCATAGTTTGAATTGACTTTTACTTAACTCGAAATTAGATTGATAGATTTATTCTAATGCTATACGACTCTCCGATTTTACAGAAAACTGCATTGTAAAATGGAACAATTTAATGCTTCTACAAGCAAATAAACTTTCTTAGAGTTATTGTCGTATAATTTATTGTCTCGATTTTAGAGGAATAACTGCTACTCTGACTATCGAATCCTCTAATTAATCAGCATTGTATACATGCACCAGATACGTTTTAAATCCAGTCAAGTTTGAATAATGATTTTAGGCGTAAATTGAAGGAATACAAAATTACAAAAGCCTGACCAATCAATCAATAGTGGAAAGTACGAAAGTCAGGTATGGATAAAGCATCAATTAAATTTTGTATATAAATTTGGGGTATCAAGAAATATATATGGAATAATTAATAATATAATATCTTTAAAAGCATATTAAAATCTTTATCAATTTGTTAAAAAAAACGATATTCTCAATAAGCAAAAATAAACTGAAACGAGATCACTTCGTGTCCAAAAAACATACTAAGCATTTTTAATTATTTAACTCTCAATCAATAGCATTTAGGTTTCCCATGTGGAATTCTGCATATAAACTCTTTATATGAATGAAAACTGAAAACAAATAAAATAAATACATAATGCGTAGAATAAGCAGACTTGATCCTTCCCGATCTACCCGAAGGCAAATGGCAAAACTGAAAGATCAGGACGTCGCGGCAGCAATAGGGGTAAACTATGGTTGGGTCCTAAAGGCCATTACCGGCCACGGTACTCTTCCAAATGGATGCACGTCCCGTCATTGGCATGAGATGACTAGACCTCGCACTGCTATTATGCCCAACAGGATGGTAAGAATCAACCATTATACTGGAAGCTTCTCATCCTTATATCTGAGATGGACGTAAAGAATGTGCTAAGTATGAACATCCTGAATGATGTTAGTTTTACATTATTTGAATTCAAGAAAAGTAGGAGGATTTCAACACTAAAAGCAATCCACATATAATTAGAAGTGTAAAATCGCAGAATTCATCATAAATAGCATGCGAACTGATAAAATTTAAGACAGTGGAAATAATGGAATAGTATATGGATAAGTAGAATTATAGTAAAAGCTATAAATATTGAATTTCAGTTATTTTTTTTTTTTCATAATGCTAATAGTTTTTAAAATGTTGTATTTAATAATATTGATATACAGGGTGTTTTTTTTTAACTGACGGTACTTAGAGACCTCTGTAGCTTGAACTATCAGCCGCAAAGCCACCAAATTTTGTACGGGTTCTATTAACGACATAAGAAAAAGGAATCCTCTTAAATAAATTAGTTTCAAAAGTTGCCGATAGGGGAAAATGTTGCGCTTTACTCTAAGACAGTTAAAATTTTGCATAGAACATGGGGAAAAATTGCAAAATGCAAAATCCCAATTACGTAGTCGACACCAACGCCATTATTTAAGTTATAAAAAGAAGCGGGGCATTGAAAATCATTTCAAGTATCAGTTGATGTGTAAAATGCGTCTCACTTTAGCACAGCGTGCATTACTTGTAAAGCTCTTTTATCTTAATCAGTTCAATGCAGCGACCGCTCTTCGCGAATTTAGAAGTCGAAACAATTGACGCAAATGACCTCTATCAATTAATGCAATAAAAGCAATGATTAAAAAATTTGAAAAAAAAAAAAAAAAAAAGGTTATCTCGCAACTTGGTCTGGTAGAGAACGGGAACCGGTATCGGAGGATACGATCACAGATGTTGTAACTGCAGTCATTGAAAGAAATCAGACGAGCACTGCTGGTAATAGCAACACACGTAGAATTGCCCGACAACTGGGTGTTAGTGTTTCAACAGTATGGAGAGTTTTAAGAAAAATTCATCAATTTTATCCATATAAAATTAGCCTTTTGCATGAATTAAAAACTACAGATTATAATCTTCGATTAACCTTTGCTTTGACATTTCTTGCTAGGATGGAGGTCGACGAGGCTTGGCCTTGGACAATTCTCTGGAGTGATGAGGCTCATTTTTATTTGGATGGGACTGTTAACATTCAGAATTCTAGAATTTGGGCATCTGGAAAACCCCATGTATTTCAAGAAATCCCACTCCATTCTCAAAAAGTAACTGTTTGGTGTGGTTTTACAGCAGATTTCATCATCGGACCATACTTTTTTGTAGCTATTACCCAAGCAGGACCGCAGACCTGTTCCGTAAACGCTCAAATATATCATGATATGCTGAGTAGTTTTGTTAATACAATTCTGAGATTTATTAATACTCTAAAAAAAGAGAGAAAAAAAAGGCTTTTGCCACACAGGTTGTCTGCATCAAAAAATTATTAAAAAATCAGATAAACATTTTGTGATACAACTCAGAACCGACTAAAAGCTATGCAATCAGCGGGACTGTTCTTGAAATTTTCTCATATAATCTCCAATAAAAGTATCATTTCTCTTCTTCAATTTAAAATTGTGGACCTTGTGTAAAACCTCAAATACATTGCAGGGCGTTAGTGAACGATAGTCACGAAATATAGATATTTGACGTGAATCTAAATCTATTTTCTGAATCTATCGCGAGAATATGTAATTTGGATGACCGATTAACACCAAAATCTGACATTAAACCACAGTTGCAGTTACAGAATAACATGCCAAATTTCATTAATTTAAGTCATTGCATTTGTGAGTTATGGCGCTTGCATGAATGCGAAAGTATAAACTGACAGTTGGTCAACCATTTGGCAGATTCGTTTCAAAATTTGAAAATTATCTATATTTTAGATGCTAAATCTGTGTGACAAACTATATTTGTCTGGCTCATTGCATTTTGTAATTATTATCTTCACTTGAACTCGAACAGGAAGATAGACAGACTCGAATGGATTTTGTTCAATATATAATATAAATCTACAAATAAGGACAAATTCCCTATGCCAAATTTCAGCCATCTAGCTCAAAACATTTTTGAAATATCGTGTTCGCTAACAGGTACAGTGCCAAAAATGTCTTTTTCGGAATCAGTGAGGTCTGAAATGTGGAAATTCATCAAAATCTTGAGTTCGAATTTTCTGAAGATAATAGTACTTTATCTTTACTTACGAGAAAGTAAGAGCGCTTGGATCATTTAAACAAAGTTGATTTGAGTTTATAATTAAAATGAACTGCTAAGATAATATAGATAATATACTTTTATACCCTGCTTAAGTTTTAGACTATTCCAGACTTACTGAGATTACTTAGATAAGATCGGGAGCATTTAACTATTCTAAAAGAAGAATTCAAATGAAATCAATCTTATCATGCTATAAATTAAATGTGATACCAATTAATGATGTAGAGCCCAGTAATTAACATATTAAAATGAACCCATCTGAAGTTCATAATGAATGCAATTTTAAATAAAAATCAAAGCAAACTGTGAAAATATGTCAAATTCTGAAAAATAAAGTTTCTCCAAAATATTCGTTCATAATAATCTACACGAGATCAAATTCATTGTGTCTTAATTTAAAAATGCACTAGTCATTCCCAAGTATCAAAAAACGCGGATTTGCAACAAACTGGTTTCGATGTCTCAAGAATTTAAAATGAATGCCTTTAAACATGAACACAAAACTTTTAAACAACAAGCTGATTAAACTAAGGTAATTTTTCGAATTCCAAAGGACATTCCAAGCGACTGAATTTTTACTGAAACATCAATCAAGTTGATTCGTTTTTTTTCTAAAACCCAATCCGTTTATTGCTTGTAGAAGATTGCCTCAAACTTTTGCTAGAGGAAAGTTAGACCCGCTTCCCCTTCCCAAAGTAGCCAGTGTCGATGGCTGGCGCATGCTCAACATCGACCTGCACCTGCTTGCACCTGTCGAAAAATGACAATCACGTGAGCCTCTTTGGATAGTAGGCGGGACTCCAAAGAAGGGAGTGGCGCTCAATATATTGATTGGAGGGAGAGATAGATAGCATTCGTAGGTTCTATGCATTGGATTGCCATAGCATACTAGGTGTCGGCCACCAACCACGAAGGGAAACGATGCTTTCTATTTTTACTTTTGGATTGCATAATGAAAGCAGTCATGTCTCCTTTTAATTACTTGCTTCAGTAAGCACTGTTGAAGCAGTTCTGCCGCTGTCACAATGCTTGCAGAGAATGAAAAGGAGAGGAATAGCAATTCGCAATAATATGACCCCCTATTGATTCGAATTGAAAATAAATTACTGAGAGCAAAAGAGTCAACATAGTTTTACGAACGCTATTTGGTTTTTTTATGAACTTTTTTCATACGCATTGTATTTGTGTAATATGTTAATCAGGTTTTATCACTTCTGTTGACAAAGACACGCTAATCAGGTTTTATTATTCTTAGTCAGATTTTTGACAAAGCCAGCGTCAGAATTCTTTTTAGAATTAAAGTATAAACTGTTATGACATTAATGAAAAAAATTAATTTCGCAAAATATATTTTCAAATACAGCTCATAAAAACTTTGTGATTTTTTTAACTGAAACTAATAAATATTGAGCTATCATATTATTAATTTAATATAAAATTTTACTGAAGTAAAAATCTAGCTGATTTTGCCAATGCTCAAAAAGAATATTTTGAAAGCTTGAATTTTTGAATTATAATTTTTTGAACGACGTAATTTTAAAGAAATATTAAATAAATAATGAATAAAATTAAAACTGCTTGCAATAAATCTTGAATTATAATTTTTGGAAAGACATAATATTAAAGAAACATTGAATAAAAAAAACATTGAATAGAAAATGAATAAAGTTAAATCTCCTTGCATCAATCTTAAAATATTTTCTTTTTATGTGAGTGAAAAGATACTAATATGTTGGGAATTCTAACCATTTTAACTTTAACTTGAGAATTGGTACTTAAAAAGCTTTTTAATCTTTCCCAATTTATTTCTTATTTGTTTATTTCTTTACAGTTTTTTTGGCTTTTTAAAACATTTTGAGAGTTTTACATTCTTTAATTCTTTTATTCGAAATATCATGAATTTTTTCCGAGTACTTTTAATATATCATTAATTTTTTCTTCTCCCTTAAAGTAAAATCAAAGTGAAAAATTACTCTTTTTTTATAAAATATTCCGATCTTTCGATCATTAATTCTTTTTAAGGGGAAAAAAATTAAAGTATAAAACCAACACTTGAAAAAAGCCAGAAACTGCAAGATCATTTTCTCTGCAAGGATAATCATTACGCAGTAGAATAAGTTTTACAGAACGAAATAGATAGTCATAGATACTTCACAGCGAGTCATAAATACTTGGGCATTTTTGCATTTTAAATGAAATTTACATCTTACTCCTTAAATAGTCCTTCGTTTGTTCACAAGTAGGGTCTTTTATAACCTGGAGTAAATTAAGGGTGGAAGGTGTATAAATTTCACATATGGTATGCTATACCCCGCACGTGTTTCTTACTCCCCCCCCCCTTTTCAACAAGTACAGAAAGATGCTATCGATACTGCTTCCTTCGTTCAGTAGTGGTCGGCTGTACACAAGAAGTACAGAAAGATTTAGTTTGTTTTACCAAACAGAGGAAAGAATTAAACTATTTTAATTAACAGAATACAAAAATATTATATGAAAATTATTTAAAATACCATGTATAGTTTACAAAACTTTACATTGGAAAAATTTGGTAGTTATATGGCTGTAACTCCAATAAATGAATACTAGATATTTTTTTTAGTTTACTTAAATTAAAATTATAAATAAATATCTAATATCGTATGTTAGCGTTATATATATATATATATAGATATATTTATGAAGAGATTAGCTAATATTTTAGAGTATAGTATTTTTCAAATTCAGTTGTTAAATGTTTTCATAACTGTGTTTAAATATTTTATTATTAAAAAAATATTGTACATGGTTGTATTACAATACTATACCTTTATTATGTTTTTTGCGACACACATATTTTTAAAGCAAATTATTATTTTTTTAAAAATTCATTTGCATGAAGACCACTCCAGATAAAATTGATTGCGAAATCACAGATAGATGATGAAATAAGATCTGAAATTTTAAAACTTTCTTTTGTAAGTATTTTTCTGCATTGTTTTATTATCTCACACATGTTTTCAGTTTTTAAGGGACAAAAGTGATACCAAAAAAGGACCAAGTAGATTTAGATTGTGGTCAAAACATTATCATAACCGATGTTTTATTCAAAAGATGCCTTGTAAAATGAAATGAAAATACCAAAATTGTGAACCAGTAAAAAGTGCAATTGCATCTAAATATACCAAAAAAATGCAAAAAAAAATCCCCAATTATAACGAAAGCTTTACTTTAGACAAATAAAAACAATAATAATTACAACTAATTATTTTAAACAAAAAAAACCTACATTTATATAAAAGATACATTTATATAAAAGATTAATTTCGAATTTTGCTCATAGCTTCTTAATATGAATTAACTCAGCATTATAATATTGACCATAAATGTGGGAAATGGAATCAGTAAAATTTCAAAATAAAGAATCCCTATTTATTAACAAGAATAAAGAGGCCCTATTTATATTGAAATAGTATTTGAGAAAAACAATAACAAAAATAATAATAACTAAATATTCTACATACAAAAATATCCATTAAATTTTCTCTCTAACAGAAGTTTTTCCTTAGAATTTTAAGCCTAGTTTTATAAAAATTAACTCATTAAATATGTTAATACAAGCGTTAAATGTGAAAATTGATTTCAGTAATAATGCAAATTCTCGACCGGTAAGATTAAAACGAGATTTTATGCATCAATAAAAACACAGATTTATTAAAAACTCTTAAAATTAGATCGTTTATATGAATTTATTAAAAAATATAATTAAATGCATAATTCTTAAACACTAACTTCATTTTGAACTAGGAATAAAGAATAATAAGCTAAATATTAAATTTCTGCAGACACATATTTATTTTTAAAATATTCAAATGCTAATGCAATACAATTTTTTTATAATCGTCCAAAATTAAAATCTGAGAGGTTACAGAAATCGAAATTTTTAAATTATAATTAGTATATGTCAAAAAAACAAAACACTGAGTAATCTGCTGTTAATGAATGTTTTTTAGCGTATATTTGAAAAAAAAAAGAGAAGATAATTATGTGAACTTCTTATCTCGTGGCTCTAGCTAATTAGCATATTTTCAGAATGCATTTATAAAAACTAAAAATAATGAAATTTTAAAGACATAATTTAATTGAGTTCTTGGGAAACTCTTGACAAAAGTAAAGGAATAAAAAAAATATAAATACGCTTTTCTTTCTCCTTTAGTGTAAAAATATAAATAAATGATGAGCAATAATAAAAGGAATCTTAATAAAAACTCCATAAGAAGGTTTCGATAATAGGAATAAAGAATCCAGGATAGTCTAGTTTTCTTTTCTGCGCTTAAAGCAAAATAATAATAATAAAAAAATTAAACCGAAAAACATTTCAAATTCTTCAAATTCTTTCCTGATTTAATGGAATCATCGAAGCGGTTTTAAAGTTTATCAGTCAGTAAAAAAAATTTAAGATGGTTTTTGATATGAATATAAATAGAGAACATTTTATTTCTATGAATGATACAGCAAAAAAATTTTAATTGGCGATGCTTTTGAAGATTAGAGACCAACAGAAGTAAAAAATATAAATAATGTTCCATTCTTTTTTAGCCTTTCGCATTACCAAATTAAGATAGACGCTCTCAAACTTTAGCATTTTTGTTTTGGCTCAGCTATATTAATTCTGAAATTTGAAACTATATCAGAGAGTTAGAACTTTTTATCTGGTGTCAGATAATAAGAATGGTATCACAGCGAGAATGTAATACTCCAAATCTACACACAAGAGAAATGTAAAAACATTTATGGATGAAAAATTAAATGGGCGGGAAAATAATTGGTGGATCTATTATTTTGGTGCGGCTATTTAACCTGGGAATTTTAGACTTCGTAGATGGGTGCCTGATATTGGTAAAATTCGGCCTAGCTACAACTTCCGGCAACTAAGTCCTCGTTGATTCCATTAAATCTGTTCTTAAATGCATTTTCTCTGGAAAACTAAAGATAAATCAAATTAGCCTTAACTTTCGACAAGTAACTCGCTGATTCCTTTAAATCTGCTCTAAAATGCACTTTCTCTGAGAAACTAAAGAGAAACTCGATTTCAATTGTCTAGAAATGAATGTTAACAGAAACAGAAGGTCTTCGATTTTGTGAAGATTGGTTCTTATATTGGTGGTGGGAGTGTTTTGCAAAATTCCTCTTGAATGATATTTTGTGAAAATGCATTTAAATGTTAATAATATTACAATTTTTTATTTTTATCTGAAGTGCATACAAAATGATATTTTGTTTAAAAGGCTTTCATTTTATACTGAAATCATATAAATGTCTAAATATTTTCAAGTAAATAAGTGAAAGCAGCTTTAATTTGTTTCATTAAACACACGTTTTCGCAATAACATTTAATTCATTTACTCACATAAATATACAAAACGATATTTAAATGTTAAAAATATTGAAATTTTATTATCTTTAGTATATATAAATTGGGATTTTACCTAACAAATTTTCTTTCATCATATTTTATATTGAAATCATATTATATTCTACATTATTTTCCAGGAAATAAATGAAATCGCCTTTAATAAATTTAGGCCAATTAAATTCGTTCAACTAATAGCAGCATTCGCAATTAAATTTTATCTCCTCTTAATTACATTAAAAATAATAGTATATTATTAAAAATATATTTTTGAATAAAGGAGTGAAAACATACCAATACAGCCCAAATTTTCCACTATATTAAGAAACAAACTAAATTTTATTTAGTAAACACAGTATAGTTTTGATGCTGAAGACTAGTTTACTAACAGCTGTCGAGTCATAACAGAATATTATTAAAAAAATACTTTTTTTTAATAAAGGAGTGAAAACATACCAATACAGCCCAAATTTTCCACTATGTTAAGAAACAAATGAAATTTATTCAATAAATATAAAATGGTTTTGATACTGAGGACTAGTTTACTAACAACTGTCGAGCCCAAAACTGTTCAATAGAAACCAGCACCATTTATTTACAAAGCTGCTTTTGCAAAATAATAATAATAATAATAAAGGAATTTGAATTAAGGAGTGAAAACATTTCGAAACAGCCAAATTTTCCCACTGTATCAAGAAACAAATTAAATTTTATTTAATAAATATTGTTGCTAAAGACTAGTTTGCTAACAGCTGTCGAGTCAAATAAGTTATTCAAAACTGTTCAATAGAAGCCAGTACCATTTATTTAAAAAGCTACTTTTGCAAAATAATAATAATAATAATAAAGGAATTTGAATAAAGGAGTGAAGACATATCTATACAGCCAAATTTTCCCACTATATTAAGAAACAAATTAAATTTTATTTAATAAACATTGAGGGGTTTTGTTGCTAAAGACTAGTTTGCTAACAGCTGTCGAGTCAAATAAGTTATTCAAAACTGTTCAATAGAAGTCAGTACCATTTATTTAAAAAGCTACTTTAGCAAAAAAAAAAAAAAAAAATCAGTATTCTTGAGTAACTAAACATTTTGCCCTTTGTTTCTACATTTAGTGCAGAAATCTTTATTGATTCCCCCGAGTAGCTTCATTGTATTTATACATTAAGCGTGAGTTATTTCCCGATCTATCTGAATATCGTGCAGCAAGACCGACAAGTGCTACTGTGTGTTTCTATATATTTTCCCTCTCACTAAAGCATTTCGAATGGTAGGTGAACAAATGGTCTCAGCCTCAGGGGTGATATCAAGGAACAGCGATACCTTCCAGCAAATGCGGATTTGCTGGTTCGTTTGATGTCTCCCCCAAGTACAAGTAGAAGATGGTCAAGGAAGCTGGCCTTCAACTTAGCCCACTGGGAACATCAGGATACCCATTCCCCACTTTATGGACATCATTTTTCACTCGGGAGAACACGTTGACCATCCCTGGAAGTGTCTCAGATCAAATAAATAGAATCAAAGCTGAGGAGGATGTGGAAATCTTGCTACAAACTATGAAATAGTAGTCACCAATGACAATTAGATTTACTAATGTGAAGAAAAAATCTAAATGGAGGATTAAACATGAAAAACGAAATAATGTTAGAAATGAAACGTCCATGAATTACGCTCATATTATTTTTATGAAATAATTGTTGAATACAAGATGTACGTTGTTGTCCAATATGAAAATTTTTTCACATTTTTTTGTAATAAAAATTAATTATTTAATTATTTGTTAGGAAATATTCACTAAAAATTTCCTTATGTTTCGTTGGTGAATTCACCGTTTGAAGGACTTATAACATAAAAAAGGTTTTCAGTTGTCACAAATCAAATCAGTTGTTGATGGCTACATGGAATATACATCATATGCATGAAAGTAAATAGGTATTTTTTTTAAAAAAAATTATTTATATTATTATTATTGATATAATTGTCATGATAAAAAAATAATATTAGACATAGAAGTTTTTTATTTTTTAAACTATAACAGCAAATTTAGTTTTAAACAAGTTGACAATATCAATATCATATACCGATTTTTAAATATCGTAGCTCCTGGAAATATTACAAAATATGCCAAGAGAATTTTTAAAGCCGCCAAATAAGTTATTAATAATTTTTAAAAGAAAGATACAAAATATAATTAAACAGTATGAGTGGCAATTAAAAGGCAAAAAATAAAATGATTTAAACTGTCTATGATGTTTTCATTCAATAGGCGTACCAACACTTAAGATAAAATTGTTTTCTCTATATACAGACGCATAATTTTTAATTAAATAAAAATTACCTATTGGAGATTAAATAAAATTACCTATTACCTAAAATTAATTAATTAATTGTCACGAAACATTTACTAAAACCATCCATATGCTTCATAATATCTGTAAGCAAGTTTTGAATAAAATTTATTCAGTATTCTATACCGTATAAGCTGTTTATGAATTCTCATTTTATTTATCTAGATTCAGTTTTGTGAGCAGTGGAGAATTATCTTAATAGAAACCACAAAGCAATTATCGCCGCATAGTATAAAGATCCTGATATTACCGTTGTCAAGACACTGGAAAAAAAGAAACTGCGCTTTCCTCGGGATTGGCCCAACCCCTCCCATAAGTGGCAAGTTCAATCATTGCAGTTGTGGTAACTCAACCCTAAAACATTGTTATACCCTCCGAGGGACAACAATCATGTACTGGTTCTTGCTACTTTCTGATAATAGCAATGTTATTCAAAGGCATTAACTAGCATGTCACAAGTTATGAAATGGTAATTGTTATGATCACTCTGATCTCTTTAAATAACAGAGATTATTTTAGTGCAAGATTAATTTAGCAAGACGGTTTAAAATCGAGTAACAAAAGATCTGAAAATAATTCTCAAAATGCTTTTATTAGATGCTTCTCCAACGTAACTTGCTTTATTGAAGGGGGAAAAAAGGGTAAAAATATTTATATAAAAAAAATTTTGACCGAAAAGTTCTGATATCATAAATGTCGTTTCCCACTTTTGAATAGCTTGCCGAAACTAGCGTTTTTAATTAAAAGGTCGTAAATCACAACTTTTAACCTTTAGAATTAGAACTTTTAGAAATTTTATTCGAATGAAATAACAGAAAATAAAATAAATTATTCTTCAAATTAGCTTCCGTCTGGTTTCGAATACCATTGCATCTTAAAAAGAAGATGGTAACAGTTTTTCTGAAACCGAAATTAATAATCGATGAAAGTAAACACAACATCGATTTTGATTGGCATTTTATGTAGAAATTTAATGCAACTTTAATTAATGGGTAATCTATTAAGTTTGAGCTCTGAACTGAAAAGTTTCATAATTAATTGAAATTCTAGATTACCTAATGTCACTTAGAGTGAATTCAAGTCTAGTAAATTGGTATATCAAATTAAATTCACTGAAAATGATCCAAATAATAAATAATTGTTCTAATATCTAGTGACTTCATACTATTTTAATTCATTGATAGCGATTGCTACAGAAATTATTTAAAATAATACAAGATCTGAGCAATAAAATTTAGGCACGTACGTTGGGTCTACTTGATATCTTTATGTCCTTAATATCTGAATTTTTTTTCATATGATTTCTATTTTTTCAAAAGAATTTTTACATTAGCTTTCAATTTATAATTTTTGTACAAGTGATGAAAAATTGTTTTGCAATTTATAAATTTTATATCAATTTCAATTTATAAAAATTGTTTTGCAATTTATAACTTTTATATCAATTTCAATTTATAAAAATTGTTTTCATTTATATTTCAACTTATAATTTCAAATTATAATTTCAATTTATAAAAATTGTTTTCATTTATATTTCAATTAATAATTTTAAATATCAATTTCCATCTATAAAATTGGCTTTCATATATATATCAATTTATAATTTCAAATATCAAGAATAATGATAATTAAGAAGAAATGCTTGCAAGAAGTAATCATTAAACAAAATTCAGTAAATAATATTTCGCGTTAAATATTTTCTAAAAGTGCATTATGGTATTTGATTTTAATTATTTTTTAATATAATATATTTTTGATATTTTTTACACTTATTTGTTTTCGATTTCATATCCTTCCTAATTTTTAATTCAAAAACTGTGTTCAAAATCGTAAGAAAAGTAAACGCTTCCCATACCGTTTTATTTGGTATAAAAGCGAAGCAGTCTTTATAAGAACTTTGACTTTAATATATTTGTAATAATGCATCAATATTTGTTAATTTCTTTTCTTTCCTAACTTTTCTTTATTTTTTTTAGAAATTATGTTTACTACCACCAGAGAATCAAGACCTTTTTCCAATAAATTTATCGTTTTACTTGGAACTAGTTATTATACTACCCAGTATTGTTCTGAATTAAAATCTTTTCGTGTATAATAGTTTTAACATAGAAATTACTTTTGTATTATAATATACAAAATCCTTTTCAAAACATGCGGATCAAAATAATAAAAGAAGTATTAAAAAATAGGAATAGAGTAACTCAAAGTCTAAACGTTGCCCAGGAAAAGAGTACCAAATCATCTGCGTTGCAAGAGTAATAACACAGAAAAATTGAACACAAATCTAATTGGTATCGTTGAAAAACTAAACTTTTTAACCTTAAAATGGCATACATTTTTGTCGGAATAATGTTCTCCGAACTTTCTGTGGAACAAAAGACGTAATATTGGTTAAATTCTCACAGCCAGACGGCGCTGCTGTCGTCGAACATCTATTTCGTTTGCTCGCAGCAGCTTTACTTTTCTTGTCTCTACTTGAACAATTGACTAATTCCTGCTTTTAGGAAATTGTTAAGTCAATGTTTTGAAACAAATCGGGACATGGCAACCGTATATGTATTAAAAAAACATTCATTTAAGGAATTAGTGATAGAGTAGTTCAAAGTTAACTTTTATTTCAATACATTATTTTTTAAAAATTATGTACAACTGAAAAAATATATAGAAATGAAATTCATATCACTGAAATAGTAAAACTTGACTTTTATGATGCTTTAGAAAATTTCTTCTGGAATAATGTCCCCTGAAGTTAAAATCGTCAAAAGGCAAAAATTCGTTTCATTTCTAATTAATTGAATATTTATTAAATTTTTGAACTTTTGAAATTATTGACAGTATTTTTTATCTTATCTAAAATAATAAGTGTGCGAAATTTGTTTGAATTCGATCCAGTTGTTTTGGAGGAGATGTAGAGCATACATACATACATATATGCATGCATAATGCATAACCACAATGATTTTTATTTATATCAAAATTATGGCAATGAAGTAGACTCTGTTAGAAGAACTTTATTTCAAACACTTTTTTAACAATGTATCACTTTTTGTCGATTTCATTTCCTTCTATAAAATTTACTTCATTCAGAATTGCATTTATTATCAAAAGAATTAAACCTTGCAAAGATGTTCTCCGTTTCATCCAGGACACTCAGAAAGACTTAGTTTAAATGTTCATCCATTCTTTTTTTTTTTTTTTTGCTTTGTTTTTGAAGGCCCTAAATGATTTATCTTCATTTCCCTTGAGATTGAATCCGTGTCCAGCCAAATGCCTCCCCATTCTTTTTGATTTACATTCCCACCATCCATCTCAAAGGTCTTCTTTTACGCTATACCTCGTCCATCTTTATCAGTCTTTATCTAACAGTTTCGAGGAAAAAGCAAGAGTGTGACATTTTTCTGTCTTTTCAGCACAAAAAAAAATTTTTGAAAGGCGTATAATTTTTTTAGTTATGTACATACAAATAATGTTTGAAGTAGAAACCATTTACCATATTGTACATTATGTCATTGAACTTTTGCAACTAAAAAAGTTGGGTAAGAAAATGAAAAAAGAAAAATATTAATTGGTATATAAATTGAGAAAGCAATTTCAGAAACAACATGAAAAGCAATTTTACTCTGAAATGATTTTGATATTTTTATCATGAAAAGAAGTTGAGAATTTCGGGAAATTTACATCCATCATACTGAGTAAAGCGCAGAGTCTAAGGCCAATTACAGCTCCAAGGCAGCAAATTAACTGACATAATTGTATCAAGCATGGAGCGGTACACGCATGAGTAATTGGTAGATGTTCCCGTATACAAGGTTTAATTTCAATTCTATTTAATCGTAAGCATGGAGCAGTTGGTACGAGGTTTAGGCATGGAATAGTTGGCACATAATAGTAGTACATAGAGTAATTGGGGGATATCCCAGCATCTGAGATTAAGTGTCATTGCTACCAAATATAAATTCATTGAATATCTTCATCAAAGGACATGAGCAATTGTTGGTGCATGAAACATCTATCAGCCTAAAGTCATAAAATTTCCACTCTAATAAAATATTAGCAACGACGAATAACATTCCTTTCCTTGGAAATGCGAGTAAATTAAAATTTAAATGACGAAGCTAGGACATCTGACGCAGTAGAAGAAAGAAATATCTGACAGCTCTCAGTTTTCTTTCTTTTTTTCTTTTTTTCTCATTCAAATAAAAGATCGACGCCAGTGAATAGCACTTCTTTCTTCTGACAGCGGGAGAAGTTTTAAGTGATTTAAACACCAAATCGCTCAAAACTTTTAAAGTCACGTTTATTCGAAATTGATTAGAAGCAAATTGCAGTCTAGGAAAGGGTATGTGGGTCGTGATAGTGGTAGAAAAAGCATAAAAAGGCTGCAAATATGGGTTTTGACTTCTTTCTTGTTGTAAATATTCTCAGACAACCAGAATCTAACTAAAATTAATAGTTCTTCGTGATTAATCACCCTAAAATATGCATTTATTCCTACAAAGACTTGCATATGATGGAAATAGTTGAACTTTTCTGTCAACTACATAAATAAAAGTTTTGTTTTTCTTTAAAAATTGTCGTAATCTTGTTATAGAAATGCATACTTACGTTTGTGTATTAACAAATTCTTTGCAAATTAAAAGAATCAAGGGAATACGATGGTAGAAAAACAAAGAAAATTTTAAGAATTGTTATCTCTCAATGCATTTTTGAAAGTAGACTGTGAAAAATATGTGTAATCAGAACAAAAATCAGCATTGATATCTATCTAATAAAAAGGAAAGTTTTAAGAATTGTAATCTCTCAATGCATTTTTGAAAGTAGACAGTGAAAAATATGTGTAATCAGAACAAAAATCAGCATTGATATCTATCTAATAAAAAAGGAAAGTTTTAAGAATTGTAATCTCTCAATGCATTTTTGAAAGTAGACAGTGAAAAATATGTGTAATCAGAGCAAAAATCAGCAATGCTATCTGTCTAATAAAAAAGAAAATTTTAAGAATTGTAATCTCTCAATGCATTTTCGAAAGTAGACAGTGAAAAATATGTGTAATCAGAACAAAAATCAGCATTGATATCTATCTAATAAAAAAGGAAAGTTTTAAGAATTGTAATCTCTCAATGCATTTTCGAAAGTAGACTGTGAAAAATATGTGTAATCAGAACAAAAATCAGCATTGATATCTATCTAATAAAAAAGGAAAGTTTTAAGAATTGTAATCTCTCAATGCATTTTCGAAAGTAGACTGTGAAAAATATGTGTAACCAGAACAAAAATCAGCATTGATATCTATCTAATAAAAAAGGAAAGTTTTAAGAATTGTAATCTCTCAATGCATTTTTGAAAGTAGACAGTGAAAAATATGTATAATCAGAGCAAAAATCAGCAATGCTATCTGTCTAATAAAAAAGAAAATTTTAAGAATTGTAATCTCTCAATGCATTTTCGAAAGTAGACAGTGAAAAATATGTGTAATCAGAACAAAAATCAGCGATGCTATCTATCTAATAAAATAAATGAATAAAGTGTAGCATAACAAGAACAATAAAAAAATGTAACTGAAGTTATTCGAAAAGAAAATGTAAATTGATAGTTGTAAGAAAGATTGATTTTGCCTCATCATATAATGAGCGTTGAATTCCGTAAGTATTATTTCATAGCCGTAAAAATAAAGAATAATTTTTATTATCATCTCGAAATTACTCTAGTACTCTACTTTATTAAAATTAAATAAATATGCATTACAGCAAATGAATAAGTTATGTTAGCTTAATTTCTAATTCAGTGCATGAAATGCATGAAGTAAATAAAATTGGTAAATGTTTTTAATACCTGTAAAAGAAACAGGAATAGTGTATTTTGTTGCCTTTCTAAAATTTCAAAAATGTCACCTCTGGAATTAGTCATATAATTACAGAGAAATAATTAATTGATTGAAATTAATATCTGACCCAATATGGAACTTGAAAATATTCGCTTTAAAAACAAAATAAAAAAGTTTATAATCTTAAAAGCGAAAAAAAAAAACAACCTTCAGATTGTTTTGAAATTTTCAAGCTTATGTATATGAGGTGTCGATTATTGATGAAATATTGCATACCTTGGTCAAAAACGTTGAATCCACTTTATCCTAGTAATCTGGAAGACTACGAATAAAGCAAATTAAAGCTTAAGTAGCGGTTCAGATAAAAGTAAGAAGCCCCCGAAATTTGATGCTGGTGAAAGGATTTGGGAAATGCAAATTTCTTACGGTCCAGCCGACTGAAGCTTTAACTTCGTTCACCCACGAGGATCCGTTGAAGAGGAAAATAAATCTCTGTGCATATTCACACACCAAAAACAAGGATTGGAATCGCGTTAGATTTCTGTGAATAATGCATGCATGAAACAAAAACTCTCGCAAAATTCAGAATAATCAATAACTACTTATATTATGCCGCGAATTCAAAAGAGATAAACTATTTTTTTTAGAGCTGTGGAGAAACAAAATATCTGAATAGCATTTTTTTAGAACTGGAAATGCTGATGAAAGAAGTTAAATACACAAATGCAAAGCAAATATGCGATTTAATTTTCCTCTATTCAGTTTTCATATTTAGTATGAATTTATCTTCTAATAAAGCCGATAATAAGGTAAAGTAAATGATTAAAACTAAGGGAAACTACAATGGGGTAATTATTTAAGATATGTTATACAAATGAGAGATAATTTAAGAAATTACGAGTTGTACCCTCTGGATGTGCTTTGAATCTGCATTATGCACCAACAACTAAGACAGTTCATGTACAGTTTTGAAACGAATTGGTGGCCATTTATCCTTCCAAGTCCAGAAGGAAGCTAGTGTACTCATAAATGCTGTTTAACTGATGGCGGAGCACCATGAGTACGCGGATGAGAAGTAATTCAGCACAGTACATTAGTTTTCACTTTCTCAGGGGATACAGCAATGATGTAATGTCAAAAATACAACAAACTTCCTTACGGAGAAATTTGAGCTGGAGCAAGCCATTGTAATCCCATTGCTCTATATGGCGATCAAATTATTCATTTCATCAAACAAATTAATGCCTTGGAAATGTAATATCTTTATGAAATAATTCCCACCTATATATACAAAACAAAGACCCGATGGTAATAGTAGAGGCAATAGACAGCAAAGAGTTAAAACTGATAATTTAAATCTGCCTTTTACAAAATTACTGAGCTACATTTTTGCTGTGTATTATTTGAAAGAATTCGATAGTTGTACTAGAACAGTGATCCCATATTTATGATAGCTGGAAAGAATGTTTTACAAGAAGTTCTAAATCCGTCTTCTGCCCTGATGAATATATATATCGCATTTGGTCATTTATTTGAAAAGGTAACAGTTTTCTCTCCAATTTAGACAAATAATTAAATTATTCATATGTAATATATGAATATTTTTAAATTGAAAAAATGGTATACATTACTATCACCCTCAATAAAATCATTGTCTTTAAGGAATAATATCGTTTCATAATATGCTTAAAAATAGATACCTTTAAAAAAATATCTCATAGGTTTAACATCTTACAGTGTTGATATAAAAGGAAAAATAAATTAATATAAATTGAAATACAATTAAGATAAATTGTAAAAAAGGCAAAGTTATATTTCGAAATTTAATATAATTCCAAAGCATCTTCGATTTTATGTTAATTGTAATAAATAAGTTTGTACTACATTCAACCCACTTATTCTTTCAATACTGAAAATTTATTCTTTGAAAGTTTGTTAAATCATTTTTAAAAGAATTTTGTTTTCAAAATCTCACAGCTTAAAATTAAATTAAATTATATGTTATGAGTTGAATACTGAAATCTGATTGACTGTCAAATTATTTAATCACATTTTGTAGAGTTCTTGATTCGCAAAATTTTGTTGCAGTGCTTTAAACTAAAAGACAATCGGTTAAGCGGGAAAAACCGGACAACTAACCGCAGATAATAATTCAAGTACTTTTTAACACAAATAATATATTCCAATACAAGCGTCGCAAGCGAAGGAACTCTCACAAGGAGAGACGTCCCATCATCAGCGACGGAATTGTTCACCAACAAATACCATCATTAGTGTAACACCAGGAATGCCTAGAACCTTATGATTTTTAATCTTCGTACTCGAAATATTTTATTCTCTCCGAGGATATTGTAGTACTTTAATAATGGAATACTCATTAAAAAACATTTTTACTGATGACGAGATGTTTTCAAACAACAACTTATTGCAACTACATACAATGAGTTTTAGAACTGTTTTGCTATAGTTTGTAGAATCCGTGAATGATTTCATGACTGAATAACAATAGAACATTTCTACGATATATTTTAGTACAGGAAAAAAATTCTATAAAGCGATTATTAAAAATGTAAAGAGGAATTTTAATCCACATTACAAGGTTAAAAATACCTTTCCGCTTTTTTTTTTTTTTTTTTTTTGCAAATGGCTGTCTTTTAACAGATTGCTGAAATCTTTCTCACAATATCACAACTGCATTAAAGGCAATTATTATTCATTCATTATGTAGAAAGGAAAAGTTTCATTTGAGCAACCGAGGCGAGCTAAATGCATCGTTTAATTAAAGGGAAGGAATTCAATTAATTTTTTTGTCTTGTTGTTATTAATTGAAATACTCAAATACGTTTCACTTTCTTTACAAAAGATGATAATAATGACTCGAGCGACTGTTTCCAAAAGGTGAAACATGGCAGAATGAAATAATTTCTGTAATAAAGTTATAACCATTTTAATTAAAGTAATAGCAATTCATTATATTGTGATTGAAGCCCATTATATTTAATATCTGAAACAGATGTAGGTTTGCTCTATTATTTAAAGTTCATATTTCTGTGGAATTTAACACATTTATCCAAAAGCTAGGGCAGAAAGTGATTGCCACTTTATTTGTTATTTTTATTTATTTTTGAGATGGGATTTTTTTGTGGGGGGGGGATGTTGTTTGAAAGCCATAAAACAAGTTTTAAAAAATGGTTTTCTTTTTCTTGGAAAATAAATTTCTAAATACGATGAGAAACAGAGCACATATTTCCACCCCATTTAAGCGTGTTTGGATTTATTCAGTGTTTGAAAATATGAATAAGTGTTTTAGACTTGGAGAATGAGGCTGACATATGTTTCTCCGTCATTTTATACATTTTTCTTGGATTCCTTCGCTCCCTCTAACAATAGGATAGACAGCTTCGCTCTTAATAATCAGATTTTGATATATATTATGAAAATAAAACAGCTATTATTCAAAAGGTTAAAAACTGATGTTCATATCGTTAAAATAAATTTCAGTCCCAGTTTTGCTACTATTCAAAACCATCACTTTAAGCTTTTGATAAATTCAGCTATTCAAAAACTAAATATCACATCCAAATATCTTGAAATGGTTTCTATAATGATGCAAAAAATCCTCCATCAAATGTATAAAAATAATTTTAACGCAAGAGCTTGAATCAGATGCAGCTACAGATAGATAGATTTGAGCATGGTTTTTTAACGAGTCATGTTTCTATTTTTATAAGATTAATTTTTAAATGTTTAATGATTAATTATAAAAAAATTACATATTGCAGTTTAAATCAAAATTCGTCAATAAAGAAATTCTAAAAGGCATTTGATTCTAACAGTCTTTAAATATAACAAATTTATTTTAATAATAGAATGTGACTCAAAACTAATGTTTTTAAATGATTTCATTTGCTTTCAGATAAGGTTTTAAATTTTAAGGTGCATTATTTTACGTTAAATGATTTTAAAACTTTCAAAATAGTTAGCATGTCTTGTTCATATAATTTTGAAACCATGTTATATTATATCCATACACATTACTTTTCTGTGTCTTTTATTATTCTGCAAATTTAATACTTTGTTACTTTCCCTATTCTGCTATGCAAATCACTTTAAAATTTTAATATAATAACGTTACTTAATAACTGAAATCCTGCAACACACTTCAATGAAGGAATATCATTCCAAAACTCAGCAGTTTTTAATTCAAAAAGAAATCTGGAGAAATCCTCTCACCTTGTCTTTAACTCCATTAAAAATGTAAAACAGTTTCCTAAATCATTTGACACAGCTGGAGGCGAAATCAACTTCTTTGAGAGGTTCCCTTGACAAGTAATTTTCAGAGCTTTTCAGAGCTCTGAACACATCCCTTTCAAGAGCGACATTGTATTTGGAAATGTCTTTATTTGAAAGCCAGGGAAATACTTCAGCAGCTTTAAATGCGAAGAGCTTTTCGAAACACGGTAGCCTCAAGTGCAACCCAAAATCCTTTCAGCTGCTTCAAGTGCTTTTTGGGCTAGGAATAGGTAACAAGACAGCAGCTTTACATGTCACGGAACATCTGTGGACAGTTTTGGAACTTTCTAATCTAGTTAAGTATTCATTCACTGTTTTCTAGCGAACCTCACTCGAGTGCCTGTCTGCATATATGAACTGAGCTATCACTAACAGTCATGAAGAAAATTAACTAATTTGTTCAAGAAGCTAAGCTTTGATGATTTTCAATAGATAATTGCAAATAGTCTGAAAATAAATTTAGAAATCAACATCATATTTCCAATCGTTCATGTAATTGAATCTTGCTGTATGTATTTACATTGGAATGAATGAGACATATTTTAATTAATCACATGACTTATTGCTTATGAGCCATATTTAAGAGTTCAAAATGAGTTTGATCAAAATATCTGGTTAGTAATTAATTCATTTTATTTAATAACAAGCACATGCTAAACATTGCACTTTCCTGGGTTTAGTTTGTAGTAAAATTTAACATAATTTTTCATTTTGAGTTTTTCTAAATGTAATGGCAATGAGCTGATAAAAGGTACATTTCATTTTATTTTATCTTCATTTTGTGCGAAATAAAATGTTGGAAAATATAATTAAAGTATTTAAAAAATAATTCCTTAAAAATAGAAACTTAATTAATAGATAAAAACATTGGTATAATTTCAAAGATTATTTTTGGGAATTTAAGATGATGTAAAAATCATTTTTGTGTTGTAATATTTTCAGAAGTTAAGGTGGGAAAAGACAAAATTTCGCTTAATTTTTAATTAATAAAAAATTCAAAAAATCAAAATTCCCGACCTCCAAGGTATAGATTTGCCAAAGCTGTTGGTCAAACTGACTAGCTTGCAGTACACACACACACACACACACAATTTTAATCTTCATTATAAGGATATATGAATACTGCAGCTTGCATAATTGAAGAAGAAGAATTGAAGAATGTATAATAGACAGAAGAGTCAATGAATGAATATAATTCAAAATCCTAATGGTATAAATGATATGCTTCCATGCAACGAAAAAATAAATGAAAAGAGAAAAAAAATCATTTAAAAATGAAGGCTTTGAAATTTTATTTTAAAAACATATAAATTTCTGTCACATTTTTAAAAAAATTATAAATACATTTTTTTGAAAATTGTCTACGAAAAAAAATTAATCTATTAAAGTTTCATATAGACTATGTTTCTTAAATGTTTCAAATTGAAAAAAGGAGTTTAAAAAGCTTTTATAAAAAAACAAAAAAGAATTCCACAAATGTCCATTATCACAAAAGAAAATTAACGCATGATTACAATCTTAAATTAATACAAAAATTATTTTGGAAAATGAGGAAATTCTTAATAAAGAATAATTCTAAACTGTTGGATTCCATATTTCTTTGTTATATTTAGTGTTCTAGAAATTTAGAGTTCAAAGTACAAAAAAGTCACCTAAATAACTTATAATTTTAATGAATCCATGCATCTATCAATTAACTTAAAATTTGTTTTGAATTGTATTTAAAAAAGGAAGAAAACAATCAAAATATTTAGAACAATAAATAAATACCAATTCTGTTGTTTGACATAAGATAAATAAATGGAGAATGTAAAAAGAGAAAGAGCCATTAAATGCATAATGTATAAAAAATTCAGAATGTTTACTGAAAAACAAGCATATTTAAATTTCAACAAAAATTACAACTTTAACAATTTTAATGCCTTTTTTTTAACGTACAAAAACTAAATTTAAACAAAATTATCATTTATGCTTATTTTTCTACTGTTCGGTTGTAAACAGGACTCATAAATTCGAATTTAAGTTAAATAAATATTTCAAACAGTCTGGCCGTGTTAAAGGAAAGAAAGTTGTTCCAAAATTAAATGGGAAAAATATCTGAAATGAAATAATATTGAAATAATTTGTAATCATTTTTTTCGGTTCTTCTATTGCACAGTTTTTTCATTTTTCAAACTTACACGAAGATTGGAAAAGATCCTCATTAAGAATAGAATTCTTTCTCTCTAATGGTCGAAAATCAGGAAAATTTTCGAATAACACGGAGCGCAATAAATAGAAAATCAAAGAAACTATATTTTGTTGGAAATTTTTCTTTCGAGCATGGGTCATATTAAATCCATTTTAGCAGATGAATATTTAATTTTTTTATAAATTTCAATTCATCCATAACTGTGTACGACAGATAAAAAATATTTAACTTCGCCAGTGATAAGCACAATTAAAATATCTCTTAGTTATAGGTAAGCAATAAAAAATTAAGTAGCTCATGCAGAAAAGAAAAAAAGTCAAGTAACACTGGAAAAAGTTCAGAGGATAAAAATACCTTACCAAAAAATAAAACGCTTCCATTTAATGAAGTGAACTTATGATCAACTGCTAGACAGCAAATACACTTCATTAATTTAATTTTGAAATCAATTGCACTGTTTATAGGACTAAAATAAATTCACAGTACAATTAACTTATATTTAGGTGACATGCGCAGTTCTATTTATCATGCGAACATAACGTTGTGTGGACTGATTTCATGCTTTACTTTTTTGAAAGATGTTTCGTCGAATATATTCGTTTTAATTTAATAAAATATACAAGAATTTCATATTGTCTTTTAGTTTGATAATCCAAAATATTTCTTAAGAACCTAACTATAGAGTTACACGGGAGTTATTTACATAGACTATTCTATATTGATAGTTATGGAATAATTTACTAATATTTTTTTAAGAAATATTTAACAAGAGCACAAAAAAAAAAAAAACAAGGCTTACTTTGTCAAATTCCAATGAAATACTTTTAAGTTTTTTCTATTAATAAATTTATGGTACAAAAGTTAATAATTTCAAATTTACTGAGATAGAGCTAAAAGTAATATGTTAAAGTTTTATCTAGAAAAGATGTTAAAGTTTTATCTAGAAACTACATGTTCGATCATTTTCTTGGCAAGAGAATTATAGATAATATAGCGAGATCAAATGGGCATTTCAAACTAGGAAAGTCCCATCTGGCACAGACTATAGACGAGCACAAGTGGCTTTAATTGCTTAAACTATTTCCTCAATTTATAAAGCTCGCTCGAGAAAGAATAATCGATAATGGCCCAGACTGCAGTCAGTTCTTTGAGTTATTGCAACAAACTGTCAATTTGAAACAGCCATAGATTGAACAACGTTCTAAATATAATATATTGCATGTTCTATTAGTTTCATAAGGCAATTATTTCAGATGAATGTAGTTACCTAATGACACATTCATCTAACCCTTCGGCCATAGTATTTGAACAATTGTTTATAGACATCATTTGATAGAAACGATGAGCAGAGTGATATCAGATATTTAAAGAGATGGGCTCTTCAATCATCTATTTGGTGAGGATATTTGAAAGATTGTCATAGATATAGCTTGACGGAAATTATAAGCAAAGAGATATAAAATATGAGTTTTTCTTTCAATCAAGTCTTTATTTTCATCAGCTCCTTGGTGAGTCGAAATAGTATACAGCATGATAAAAGATGAAGAGAGAAATGAGCTATTCGAACAACTTTGCTGAAAGTATCTATGAAAGTAAAGTTTCGCTGAAAATATCTATGAAAGTACATCTTTTCTGAAAGTATCTATGAAAGTAAAGTTTCGCTGAAAATATCTATGAAAGTACATCTTTTCTGAAAGTATCTATGAAAGTAAAGTTTCCCTGAAAATATCTATGAAAGTACATATTTTCTGAAAGTATCTATGAAAGTAAAGTTTCGCTGAAAATATCTATGAAAGTACATCTTTTCTGAAAGTATTTACGAATATCATTCATAAATATCGTTTGATTGAAACGGTAAGCAGGCAGATAGAAGTAATGCATTATATATCTTAAAACTACCATCTTAACTAATGATTTATAATTAAATTTGTACAGACAGTTACTATCCAGAAATTGACAGGAAAAAATATTCCAATAAAATATTTATTTTTCAAACAATTCTTCAAGTCTATTTTTTTTTTTTTGCCATTTGAAATAAGAATTCTCAGCCATTGCTTTATTAAAAAATTATGCTCTAAAATTTAATAATTTTTTTTTCTGGCCATTATAGCATTTCGCTTATTTTGCTTTATACATACTTTAATCAATATAATTTCTTCTTAAATTCAATTATTTAAATGAAATGTTATCATAAATTTCTCCTTTAATGTCATTTTGGAAGTTGAAAATTATATCAAAGAAAGGAAATGTTTTGCAGACAAAATGGTGTCATTAGATTCTTCTGTATTTTCTTAAATACTAGATGATTTTTACTGATTTATATATGATACGTTTCATCAATACATTTGAAATACGTATTTTAAGTTGAACGTAGTTAATATTCCATTTTCAAATTTTATCTAATGATTATATTAAGGCTTGAAATTTTTTGTCAGTAATGCTTAGTATGTTTTGTTATAAATGTATTTCTATCGTTTGAATTCATAATCAAAATGCCAATTGATTCAATGTAAATTCCAAATATATAGTTTACTTTAAAAATTATTAATAATCACATAGTTGTTAATCCTACCTTTTTTAAAGAACAAATGTATTTTCACTTTTAAAAAGAAGATTTATAAGAAATATATAATAAGCATTTAAGAACTTTCATATAAAAAATTTTTATAATAAGTAATTACTGAAAATATATAGAATTATAGACAGTTGAAAATATAAAAAGAGTGTGGTTTTCGAATGAAAACAGATGATTTAATCTTAAAAATTTCTGGTACAAAGAGATTTTTTCTTTATTTAAAGGCATTAAAACGAATATTTATTTATTTAATTTAGACAGAATCTCAACTTTTTATATCATTAAATCAACAGCGTATTCACTTTCAGTAAGATTTTGTCTTATTCTTAAAAACCAACTAAATTTAACCAACTCTTACTTACTCTTAACCAACTAAATTTAAGAAGGCTCTAAGAAATATTTTGATACTCGATAAGGTTAATTCAGGAAATGTTATTAAATGCTGAATATTTCTATTTGTAGAGAATCTCTAAATGGCTAATTTTTAAAAACGAATCTTTGAACCTTTTTCTGCTCAATAACCGTTCAGGAATCTTTCCTACCTAAATTTTACAACTATGTTAATGATATAAAAAACCTTCGAGACCATTCACAAAGATTCGATTTTTCGCACAGGGTCTTACCTCGGTACTGGAGATCCTAGAAGCCTTAAAATCTATTCGACGAACATCTAAATTCTAAGATGTCAGAGAATTTATAACGATGGTTAAAGAGAATCATCTTAAAACAGTTTTGTGGTTGTAGTTTTATATTGTCAAAATCTGCATTGCACTCATTTGGTCAACTTAGAAGCATTTAGAAGGCTAGTATAAAACTGAAATAATGAAGTTAAATTTTAAGAATTTGGAACTCTTTTCAACTTCGAACATTACAATGTTATGACATTGATCGTAATATTTTCTTAGTTTAAATCTATTTACTGTTTCCTTAATATTTATAAAAATGAAATATAAATTAAAAACTTAAAAATTCATTAAAAAAATTTGAAACATTTTAGTGCAAAGACAAAAGTATGTTTTAAAAACAATTTTTAGGTATTATTTTCATTAGTGATATTCATATAATACTAAAGATAGATGAATTTGTAGAAAAATCAGAAATACAAATGCAGTTTTCAAAAACTGCCAAGTGCTATTAGTTGTAAACACATAAATTAAAATTTTAAATCGCCTACTTAATTAGCCATAAACAGAAATCGACATTCGCCGTCGTTGCATGGTTTCAGGGATTGGGCAAAACAAGTAAGGGGCGACTTAGGCCACTATGGCCTTATCTGAAAGGTTTGAGTTACGAAATGGCGTCTGCTGAATTTTACTATTTCTGTTTAACCAGACGAAATTGTTTTTGATGAACTTTCATTTTGTCGAGGCTCATAAAACTAAAGTCCCATGACAAGCTTTTTTAGACGGGTGTAATAAACGCATCCGTTTGCTCTTGAGAAAATGTCTCGAAGGAATGTTTTAATAAATGCCAACCCCTTTGCATGTTAATATTTTGTTTCGTCTCATCACTTTCGGGTCGTATTCTTGAGGTGATTCCCTGTAAAAGGTCTTTCATTTCCTTCCCATTTCCTCGACCTTATTTGGAGAAACCGTCATTCGAAAAATGTTGCATTTCGTGATGTCTTTTTATTGAGACAATGGGACTGAATGAACCGAATTTATTTTGCCATTCATAATATATTCAGTAAAATCAGAGGCTTTTCTGAGAATAAATTTAAAAACATTATGCTCCGCGAGGGATTTTTGTGCACAGGAAATGAGAGTAGAGAAGCTGGTAATTAATTGAATTTAATTCCTTACGGTCATATGTATGTTGCATGTGCAATTTAGATTTTAAAAGAGAACATGTTTTATTTATTTATTTTTATCTTTTGAGGTACGCCAAAAAGATTTTGAAAAATTTATTCCTGGAAGAATAGTTTTATTTATTTATTTTCGTAAATGTTTTGTTTACTTTGTAATAACGTGACTGCTTGATAAAGGGTTTTGAGTTAGTTCCCATGTTCTGTAAAACATGTTTGAAAATATTTCTGTATTTCATTTATAAATAATAAAATTTAATGGCAAAATACAATATCACCCCTCATCGCCACCCAATAATAATGCACCCTACTTTATGTTATATACGATGAGGAACAATGCTTTCCCACTGTTTACATTTTTTTTTGGGGGGGGGGGAGATTAGACTTTAGTGCTAAGTAGCGGACATGGGTTCCCTTTATTTATTTTTCTTTCTATTTATTTCCTAACAATTTACCCCCACCATCCCCAGTTTACATCACCATTTCTTTGATCCCTTGAAATGAAGAGTAGTACTGTAATAGAAAATAAAGGAGAAAAAAATGTTAAAAATTCTCTAAGGAAAAAACATATTTTAAGCATAGTTTGCATATTTAAGCAAAGCTTACAAAGCTAAATTAAGTAAATATTTTTTTTTTCAAAATTAAAAAGAATTTAATGTTTAATAGTTGAAAAAAGGTAAATATGCAAAAAATATCATCAAAATGGAAGGCATAATTCCATTTTTGTGTTAATGGCAACAGAGTTCTCAGAGCGATGCACAGTACTCGGAGAAAACTAAGTAGATAATCATGGTAAGTATTCGAAAGCTTCAAATTAAAATACTTTACTTGCACAACTTTATAATAGATTACCTTAAAATATCTGCGCAATTATTTTAAAAATATTCATGAATTTATTAGATCATTCAATGCTTTTTTAATACAATTTAGATTATTATATTTACGAAGCAATCAGGCTTCAAACAAATGGAAGCTTCAAAGAATCTTGAGCGATGTATAGAATTTTTTAAAATTAATACGATATCGATTCCTTTCTTATTACTGAAATGGTGAAGGCCCAAAGACAAGAATAAGAAAGAATGCAACCCATTGCACCCCATCGTGACGGCATTTGCCATTTCCAGAATGATCTTTTATTTCTAGAATGATCTTTTCTTAATAATCAACAGATATTATTAGTTGCACTCATATAGTGCTTGTATTTTTCTGAGTACAAATAGGATCTGAACACGAAAGAATGAAAAAGAACAATGTTAATTAATAAATATAAATAAAATAAAATAATTAATTTACATGAAATAAATAACCTTAAACATAAATTACTTCTCAGTTGTTTTTTTATTTAATTGCTCTTACTAACAAATAATAATTTGAGCTCGAAAGGGTTAAAACACTCATAATAATTAGATAAAACCTTCAAAATGATTTTCTGATAAAGTCTATTGTATTTTGGTTATATAAATTCTAAATAAATCTTTAATTTCTAATAAAGACTATATTTCTGATAAAGTCTATTCTAAGCTTATTCTTCAGCGTTTTTTTTCAGAGAACCCATAAACTACTAATGAGAGTGAGGGAGAGAAATCCCACCATATATCATTTGCATTTAGTAAAACAATTTATCGACGCCAAACCTCAGCATAGATATAAAAATAATTTATCACAGTAAATCTTACAAGTAATCTTCCATCCATCATTAAAATATTATTGATGTATCATTTTCAGGTAAAATATAGACAAATTCATGATAAGAAAGAAGAATTTTACCCAAAGAATTTTAAACATGCTAAAAAACAACAAGTGCATGATATTAAATATGCCCTTACTTGGAAATTTCCCATAAGAAATCCTCTTCACCTTCTTGTAAAATATAATTCATGCAATTTCATTATATATATATATATTTATAAAGAAAAAATACCTATTATTTTAAAATAAATTTCAAAATATCCTACGCAATACATGGGACATGTCATTTTTTAATCCGTGCGAAATAAATTTCTCCTTAAAAAATTGAAGTATCTAAGTATAGAAGACAAGAAAAGCCATTACCTTCTCCAAAAAATATCGAGCCCTGCCCAGCGGTGTGATGTATGATTTTTATTTTGAAGAAAAAAAATGTTGAAAAGAGTCTTCCAATCAATATACGCAGATGCTTTTGATAAGAGATGAAGCACAAATACCAAGTTCATTAGCGAAAGAACAAACACTCACACTACCTTTCCAATCGACAGACAGCTAATAAAAGTTTCAGATAGAATCAATTGGATTACTCGTTTGAGGGACTTTTATTTAACCTAAGGGAATAGTTATTCTCCTAATGCGTACATTCTTGCTATTCTCCAAAAGAATAGAAAATTCCACTGGGGGATAAAGGCGCCCTTCATTTAATTCCGGAGTATTTATATATTTTATGTAAGTGTATGCATGTTATTGTACTGAAAATTTTCTGACTCAAAAGGTATTGTTATATTTTCAATACCTTAAATGGTTGGTTTGTTTGCTTGAGGAGCTTTTATTTAACCAAGGGAATATAATAATATGATTCTATTCTCTAATAGAATAGAAAATAAAATCGCTTTTCACTTAACATTGATGTATTTATAAATTTTACATAAGTCTATGTATGTTATTGTCTCCAATTTTTGCATTAGAAAAGGGGCTGCTATGTTGTTAGTTGGTTGATTGGTTTGGTGAATTTAATCAAATGATTAGTTATTTTCCTAATCCATTTATTTCTACCAATCCAAAAAGGAATAGTCATTTCGCTGACTCTTCGAGCCGCCCGAAAGCACACGAATAAAGAATTCTGAATGACCGGACCGCCGCAACAGCAACATTGGCGGGAACTGTGGTTGAGTCCTAAGGGCCATCACCGACTACGGTACAACTCTTCCAGAAGGAAGTACGCCCCGTCATCGATGAAAGGAGCCAGATCCCCCACCTATTTATGTACTCACCAGGGTGACGAGATCCAACCACCATATCAGAAACATCTCATCCTCTTTTTGAGGTGCCCCCCTCCCCAAAGGAATAGAAAATTCCACTAGAAAATAAAAACACCCTTTATTTAACATTTGTGTATTTATATATTCTTTGAATATCTATGTATATTATAGTCAACAAATTTTTGTGTTAAAAACTGGAGAATAAAACACCCTTTATTTAACATTTGTGTATTCATATATCCTTTGTATATCTATGTACATTATAGTCAACAAATTTTTGTGCTAAAAACTGGAGAATAAAACACCTTTTATTTAACATTTATGTATTTATATATTTTATGTAAATTATAGTCAACATTATGTATTTATATAACTATGTATATTATAGTCAACATTATGTATTTATATAACTATGTATATTATAGTCAACAAATTTTTGGGCTAAAAAGTGGAGAATAAAACCCCCCTTTATTTAACATATATGTATTTATACATTTTATGTATATTTATGCATATT
Organism: Argiope bruennichi; assembly: GCF_947563725.1. Taxonomy (NCBI): domain Eukaryota; kingdom Metazoa; phylum Arthropoda; class Arachnida; order Araneae; family Araneidae; genus Argiope; species Argiope bruennichi. The sequence continues at coordinate 41,335,151 of NC_079163.1, read as the reverse complement.
ATAGTTAACAATTTTTTGTGTTAAAAACTTAGTTTCTGTTCAGTCAATGTCTCCGTTTGTCCTTTAGGTTATTGACTTAAATGACTCAAAAAAACAGTTTGGCTGTTCTATTCCAAGCATGAAATTGAAGGAAAAAGATACAGGTAATCGGAAGTAAATAAAATATTTGACACAACCAAAGCCTATTGCATTTAAAAAGCGACATGAATTATGTTTAAAAAAATAAAACATTATTTAAAATCAGAATGTTTTAGCTCAGTTTAAAGTCGAGAATATGAAATAGTATGAAATCAAAGAAAATGTTTTTGGATATTCAAATATTTAAGATCAGAAGACAACAAATAAAAAAAGTATCGTTAGTTTTTTCATATACAACGATGCTCCTACTAGTGCATCAATTTACAGATTTTATTATATATAAGTATAAATATATCATCAAGAAAATAATTTATTTGAAATTTTAAAACCCTTTCCATATGTTGAAGTATTTGCAGTGTCCTTTATTTTCTTATATGAACTGATGTAACACTGAATGTCTCAAATAGGAAATGTTATTTAGTAAGGAAGTTCAATAAATTTGTAGACATATTGATTAAAGGCAATTTATCAATGGTCAAATTCAAAAGTTAGTCTAGAAAATATTGAATTACAAAATGTTTCTTACTTAAAAAACTTTTATAAATTTTCATAATGAATGTTAAAGATTGATCTGATTTATTAAAGAAATGACTTTTCTAGTATTATTATTTCTTATTTTGGAAACTGTGTTAGAAACAAAGTCAACATATTTAAAATATAATTAGGACTTAACAGCATATATTGTCGTCAAAATAGCATTTACTTAATGCTGTTTTAGAAAAATATTCTAAATTCATGGGAACGTATTTTGTTGCATTAAAAAACTTTAAATATATTTTTCATTGGATGTTTGTATAATATTTCAAAAAGAAAAATTTCTATGACTATATAAATATAACAGAATTTTTGAATAGGAAAGATCTGCATTTTAGAATTTTGTTAGTTTTTAACTTGCATTTATATGGTTTTACAATGATATCAAAGCTACATTCTTGATTTCTCTTCCTCGGGGGTAACAGCAAAGACTGTTTTCTGATTATTTGGATCCGCAAACGCATTTCTATTTTTATATTCATAGCGCGATTTATTCGTTCGAGATCACAATGCCACGCCATATCAAGAATGATATCGTTCAATATTTATGAGACGAGATGTTATTCTTTGTATTTATGGAAATATATTTTTCCCTATATCTACGCGTTAATGTATGTACCGAGAGTGCTCTTTCGCTTTCAATAGCAGAAGTCAATCTTTCATGTATTCATTATCTGATGAACGAAGACACTCACTTCGATGGCTATTCATTCTGGCTAAAAGCCGTTCCTATTTAGCAAAACTTTCTGCATTTTATAAAGCTGTTAACTAGAAGTTTATCTTAAAATCTGGCAAAAGTGCCGCGCCTGAACTTTGGTATTTTAAAATACATACTTCGACATCTGTGAACATCGAGACACATTTATCTGTGAACACCATAAATGAATTTGAGTTTTACACTAAAATTTTCACTATTTCTGTCTAACTTTTCCTCTATGTTTCTAAACATTTCTTCTCATTTTCCCCAGCATTTCTCTTATTTTTCTCTAAAATTTCCCCTATTTTTTCCTAAATTTTTCAGCATTTTTTCCAGTTTTACACTAAAATTTTCACTATTTCTGTCTAACTTTTCCTCTATGTTTCTGCACATTTCTCCCTATTTTCCCCAGTATTTCTCATTTTTTCTCTAAAATTTCCCCTATTTTTTCCTAAAACTTTCAGATTTTTTTCCAGTTTTACACTAAAATTTTCACTATTTCTTTCTAACTTTTCCTCTATGTTTCTGAACATTTCTCCCCATTTTCCCTAGCATTTCTCTTATTTTTCCCTAAAATTTCTCCTATTTATTCCTAAAATTTTCAGAATTTTTTCCAGTTTTACACTAAAATTTTCACTATTGCAGTCTAACTTTTCCTCTATGTTTCTGAAAATTTCTCCCCATTTTCCCCAGCATTTCTCCTATTTTTCTCTAAAATTTCCCCTATTTTTTCCTAAATTTTTCAGCATTTTTTCCAGTTTTACACTAAAATTTTCACTATTTCTGGGTAACTTTTCCTCTATGTTTCTCAACGTTTTGATTTGATAGATAACACCCTGTTTCGTGGATACATGAGAACTAACCGGGCATAAAACTCTTACTTATGAACAGTAGTTGGTCAAGGAGAAAGACATTTGCATCTTATCCCTATTTCCCCAACTTTCATGGCACAGAAACATTAAGAAACTTAATTTAAAATGGCAGTTTTAATTTATATAAAGCCTTAAAAAAATTGCGGGTGTGCAGTGGAATAAGATATTTAAGTAGAAATATTCTGTATAAAAACCAAGAATTGAAGGATTTAAAACCAAGAATATAGAGTTCAAGAAATAGGACGACAAAGATCATTTTATTATTTTCTAAACCATTTAAATTTTGGTTGTTGAAGTGAGACATGTTATTTTCATCTTAAAAATAATTATTCGTGCAAAAGCCTTTCAATCATGCAGTTTTTTTGTCAAAATGGCCAAGTAGAATTAAATTATGGCTTTCAAATACACATTAAAAGATATTTGGAAATAAAAAAACACCTTAATTCGAGCCTTTATAAAGAAAAGAAAACGATGTGATACGTTATTATTTCGGAAGAAAGGATTATACATATTGTAAATTTTCACAAAAAAAAAGTGTTTAAAAAGTTTATCTATATTTTAGCAATCATTCACAATTGCAGAAAAACAGAAGAATTCTTTTTTCTGTAATAAATCAAGAAATATGCTATATTTTTTTATTTTAATATTTGAAAAAACAAATTTTCTGAGCAAAATTTTTTTTTCTGTTTTGTCATTAATTAAAATAATAATAATAATCAAATGTTTCATGCAAGTATTTTACAAAATTTTTAGAATTATTAAAATATTGATATAGAGATTATTATAGTTAACCATCAAGTTTCTAGTCAGCTTTGTCCATATGGTTTAAAATATCAAAATGCTGTATTTACAGAATTATCATTTTTTTAACAATATAGCATTAATTGTATAGATTTTTCGCATACCTAAAATATTTACACTTTTAGTACATTTCTAAAATTGCATTAATTACATTATAAATCACTACAACGTTGTATTTTAAACGACGAAGTAAAAGCAGTCTATATATTTGTCTAGCTTATAATTATTTCATTATACCTGACATGATTAATTATTACTTCAATAATGCGAGAGAATAAATGCATTAATCACAGTTCTTCGCACCATGGAAGAAAAGAGTTTTTATTACAGGTGGCAGTTGGGAAAAGGAATTTTTTTTTCTCTAATCGTGAATTTTCATCAAGGATTATTACAAGAAACCTGAAGCAAGTTTATTCTCTACTATCCATTTTTCTCCATTTGAAAAGCGATAAGAGAAATTGTGAAAGGAAAATAACTAAAAGTTCTTTTTAAAGATCACAAAGTAAGTTACAAAAAAAAAAATGACGAAAATGCATCCCTTGTTACTCTTTTAATCAGCACATTATCTACGATTAGTGGAACATGTAGCTGCTGTTTAATTTCATCATAATCTTTTAATTCTTGCTTTAGAAAGAAAAAGAGAATAAAGATTAGAGAGCACAGACAAAATTACCTCATTCCGGCTCACTTTCATGTTTTGGAAAATTGAAAACTTCAAAGTCATAATTAGTATCCTCAAGCTGATTCTGCTTGCATTCTTTCCTGATTGTTTGTACGCCTAAAGCACTGTTCAGTTATATTAAAATGCCATAACTGAAACATATATATATATATATATATATATATATATATATATATATATATATATATATATGTATGTATGTATGTATGTATATAAACACCAATTGGGATTGGTCTCCGCAAAATTTTCTCGACTACTCTCTAATAAGGGTAATCTGTATTTTAGACACTTTTTTTCCTAACTGATTGAAACCAAAATTTGACACAGAACAAAAATTGCAGCTACTAAATGACGTACTAAAACTGATATAAAGTCATTACGTTTTTGAGTTATCGCGTTTACATATGAATATAAAGACGAATAAACGTTCAATCCCTTGTTGGATTTTGAACAAAATTTGATAGGTTTCTACAATATATATAATAAATTTCCGTTCCAAATTTTATTCATCTAGCTCTCTTCGTTTTGCAATTATCGTGTTAACTTATATTCGAACAGCCGGACAGGCACATTTCCATTGAATAGAATTTACTCAAAATTAGATAGAAATCTACGAATATGGTGTAAAGATCATATATAAAATTACATATCCTGGCTCAACGTGTTATCTTTGTCACACACAGATAGACAGACATTTTCCAAAAAATGTGTTTTTCTAATTCAGGGAGGTGTGGTGAAAGCTTATAAGCCAGTTAACAGCTACGCTACACGAGCAAGTGCTTTTGTATTGTAATGATGTTACTCGGCTGCGAACCACAAGGTCCCAGATTCTATCTTCGCGCATAACAGTTCGCCTCATTGGTGACCCGGACGTAATGTGAACACACGAACATGGATATTCGTCAAAAACTCGAATTAAAATTTTTTGACGATTGCACTACCATTTCCGTACTTCGTGTGTAAAAAAAAAAAAAAAAAAAAAAAACTGCCTGCGATAAAACCAGGATCTTTTTTTTATTCAGAACACAAGAATTCCAAACTTACGACTATTGTTTTGAAACGAAACTAAGAGCTTCAGGCGCTACATCCATCTGATTCATTTTCAAGGTATTGAAAGCACCCAAGATTTATTACCTATTTAATAACGCTTGTTATGTAACTGTGATATTTAAGTGCTATTTGAAGCAGAAGACATATGAAAAACAGAGATATAATCTTAGATTCTAAGCTTCTTACGCTGAAGCTACGATATTTATTTCTCCTGAAAACTTATGAAAAAATGGGTGCCAGAAATATTTACGGAATCCCTGCCTTTTTCCTATCCAATAAAGAATATTCTTGAGAGAATATCCTTTCCTAACAGGTGTATTGTCGCAAGTTTTAAGCCAAATATTCTCAGTGTTTTTTCGATTTAAAAGTTCGCTGAAACCTCAAATACAGCTGAGAATTCACGAAAGAATGTCCAAACACATGTCAGGATTAACTTCTCTAGGGCGTCCGAGATTTTCTTCTTTTACTTTACGCAATTGAATAACGGAAAAAGTTTTTACAATGTATATTTCTTACAATATAACAAGCTAATAATTCTGGTTAGAAAATATAATGGATATATTTTTCAAATTTGTATGATACATTTTTTAGCTGAAAAAGAATTCAAATGCAATTCGCAATATTCAAGGATTGCGTTTTTTAACCGAATATTTTTCCTTTTAATAATTTTATTATTTCGATCAAATTTTATTTCCTATTTCTTGTTTTTCGACGAATATCATTTAACAATTTGAGTTCCAATAAAAAACCTGATTATATGGTTAAATTTGGTAATAATATAGGATTTTTGGAAAGAAGTGTTAAATATTTAATAAAAAACGAACATTTCAAGTAACAAAAATCTTTTATCTTGAAAATGTGTCTTCACAAACCCATGGGTTTGTTATTTACAACATGATATAAAATAAAATAAAATGAAATATAATAAAAGTGGAAGAATATAATGTTAAATATATATTAAAATTGCAAGAATATAATGTTCAGTTAATAGACCTATTAAAAGGCTTGTTGCACGAGGATAACATTATATGCAAACATTAAATGAAATATAATAAAAGTGGAAGAATATAATGTTAAATATATATTAAAAGTGCAAGAATATAATGTTCAGTTAATAGACCTATTAAAAGGCTTGTTGCACGAGGATAACATTATATACAAACATTAAATGAAATATAATAAAAGTGGAAGAATATAATGTTAAATATATATTAAAAGTGCAAGAATATAATGTTCAGTTAATAGACCTATTAAAAGGCTTGTTGCACGAGGATAACATTATATGCAAACATTAAATGAAATATAATAAAAGTGGAAGAATATAATGTTAAATATATATTAAAAGTGCAAGAATATAATGTTCAGTTAATAGACCTATTAAAAGGCTTGTTGCACGAGGATAACATTAGATGCAAACATTAAATGAAAACTTCTATCTATATTGGACAACAGCTGCCTGATATGCAACAAAAATGAAGGAAAAAAATTCAGAAAATTAATTACATATATACTTAAGGCTGTCATGCTTTAAAAAGCAGTGCATAATGTTTCAGCGTGAAAACCGTTGGTAATATGAAATATTATGACATTATTTAAGCAAATATCCATTTTTTGTCAAAATGTACACACAAAAACCGTTGGTTATTTTAAATATTATAACATTATTTATCCTTTATTATATATCCTTTATTTGTGAAAATGCACACACAAAACCCGTTCGTGATTCTAAATATTATGACATTATTTAATTAAATATATGCTTTATATATCATAATTCACACACAAAAAAATGCCTTCTCTCAAAAAGTTAAGAAACGACCTGTTTCCTGGACGTAACTTGCAAAGAAATATTAACACATAAAAGTTCTTAATCCAATATAAGAAAAAATTATATTCACTTAATTGGATTACAATAGATAAGAAATCGGTGTTTGTGCATTTCCAAGATTATAATGAAAATCAATGGAAACAGAACAGAACGCCGTCTCATACCCCCGTAACCGTGACCATTCTGGTCACTGAACGGTTTGGTAGGCATGTTACGGGAATTTTATTTAATTAACAAAATATTTACAATAGGAAAACGAAACAAAAATAACTATTTACAGAATTTACAATTATATCAGAAATTATATTATGATGAAACCGTTTACATAATTTTTCAACTTAGAAATATAATTTGTAGTAATAAACTTAGAAATATAATGCAGATTGAGAGATAAAATTTGTAAAAATATGCATATAATCTGTGTTCACTTATTTTTTATGATATAGTAGATCAGGATGCAGTTAAAAAAAATCAGATGGAAATAATTTGAGAAATGGAAATGAAGACAATCTCTGTTTGATGAAATGTGTGACAGGAGACTGCAGTGCTTGTTTTTTCCCTTAGTCTTTTTTTGGTAGGAGACTTGATGTTGAGTGCTATGGAGGCAAGAATAGGTCTCTATTTCCACTTATAAATTTGATTATACTGTGTTTTTTTGCCTGGAATCAAATTAAAGCAGCGAAATTTATAAAATTTGTGAAGGCTCATTTAAGAAATGTGTAACTCTTTCAGATGAACAACTGTTATAAAAATGAAATCACTTTGGTTTCTAGTGCTATATACTAAATACCGCTTATGTCAAAAATACATATGGCATTATAACAATATCTTCTGAATTTCGTTTTATGCAAAGTAACATCTTGTCTAATCCAGATACTTATTAATTTTGTTTCACAAATCTTACCATACTAATGGCAAACGCATCATCGACACCCCTTCCTCTCAACAACTGATATCTTGCTAAATTGCTTTCGGCCAACGCCCGTGAAATCTATTTTCTTCAAGTTATATTGTTTCAGAAAAGAAAGGGAACGTCTTTTTAATTCATCCGAGAAAGAAGAAAGAAAGCATTACAAAAGTTTCACAATCGTCAGACGGAACCTTGAAAAGCCTTTCCGGAAAAGGCTATTCTCTTCTTCTTTACCTTGGAATTCTTTTTCGGGGAAAGTTTCCCCCATTTCGAACTGGAGTGGACGTCATCTGGAGTTGAAATATCCTTCAATCTTTCGAGACAAGGGGAAAAGAAAGAAAGAAAGAAAAAAAAAGATGTTTCCCATCTAAGAAAAAAATATTAGAAAAGGACGTGAAGAAGCGGCCGATCGGAAAAGAAAAACCGAATGCATCGATTTTTCTTAATCGCTAACTACAGCGTGGACTAAGATGGGAATCGATAAGCGCGAGAGTTTTTCCAATTCCACATAAATCATTGATCTGGTTATCTTCGTCGGAATTGAGTTTCGAGTGGCCATTTGGAGTGCTTTCTCTATGGATACGTTAAAAAAAATAAATAAAACTGCCGGATCGAACCTTTTTGAATTTCCTATGCATATAAATGTGGATTTCAAAATTCCAAATCATTTGGCGATGAATTATTATTCACGTTCTTTTTGTACTGGTCATTAAATAAAGCTTTAGATACAATCAGGCTTTGGATTTAAAGGTCCGTGTCGAAGCTTAAGAAAAAGGAAATTAAAGGCCATTAATGAAACCAGCAATGAAGAAATAAAGGAATTCGGATAGATGTTTTATTTTTTAAAATCGTATTAGTAATGTATTGCTGGTTATATTTTCTTACTTTTGGATTTACACTTTAGAAAACGTCTTAAAAAAATCTCCTTTGCCCCTCATAGTTAGAGCAATGCATATATGAAAAATTCAAAATTAGTTGGGTTTTTTTCAAATAATATTTCTACGGATATATTCAAGGAAAGAGATAACTAAAAGCTAAGGATACTTTCGATAAAGAGAGCAACTAAGTTTTAATGGGATATAAATTTGGTATAAAACCAAAAACACAGTTATATGGATAACATTATATGTGGTTTACAGCATCGCAGATACAATAGGGAATTGGGAATATTACAACCAGTTTCCAAAAACATCCGTGCCGTTATTGTTAGATAGGAATAATGAGATAGAAATTTCTTGCAAATGTATTTTATCAAAGGAAAAAAAATCTTATACAGTTTAAATTGCATGCTTCCCAATGAGTTACAAACTTACACTTGCAGCGTTTGTAAAAGTTCATGCCTCTAGGGCCAAATAATCGAAGTATCATCTATGTGACATCATCTAAGTCGTAGAATTGTTGCTCAAGCAAATAATCCATGGCCAAAAAACTGATGATAATCTCATGGACCAAAGTCAAAGGAGAAAGAATGCTGAGATAAACTGAGCTGTTGTACTATATTAAATTTATATTCAACTAAACCCGCATTGTGTCCTTTATCTGGTGTATATTTTTCTTTTATGGACAAGGGACAACTTCCAGTAGCGGTGGTCCTTTGAGCTTATGATCGTATGATCTTTTAGAAGAATAGATCTGTGATTGCCTGATATACACTTGAAGTTTGTAAATGATCTTTGTAGGCACTCTTTATGTCACATACTTTCTTTAATGCAGGGCACTGTGAGTAAATAGACAAGAGGCTGTTGTTGTGTAAGCAGCCTTTCGCTACTATGGTAGGTAAAATAATGTTGTTGGATCGAATTAACTAAAAGGCGACGATGGGACGTAGATATTTTAGTAGAGCATCAGCTGAGGTGATGAATGTGATTGTTTCATTTAAGTACCATAAGATGCGAATTTCAGCTTTCCATCACCTGCTTTTGTACTGATGATCGTTTAAATCAACCCAGATGCTTAGGTAAACCCAGAGTAACTCCCTTATAATTATAGAACTATCTTCTTTCAGTCAACAATGTATAGTTAATATTTTATTATGTATTTATTTTTTTCTAAAATAATAACGATTTTGGCCATTATTGTTCTTTTTGCCAATAAAATTACTTAAATACAAAATCAGAACAGATGGCAAAAAAATCAAAGCCAACTGAAAGCGATGCGAAATATTAAAAGCAACTTAATGTGCATAAACAAAAATTAGTAATTTTAATCTTACAAAAGATAATTTTACTAAAAAAAGTTTATTACACTATAAATTTAGGGGAAGGAAAAATAATCTATTAATATGCCTATTCAGCGTATCGCTAATTCTCCATACTGTATCTAAGCTAACTAAAAAACTCACAAAGAGATAATTTTTGAACATAGTGAATATGATTTATTTCATTTGATTCACCTTATGACTTATCCTATCATTACGTATAAAAAGAATTTACTGATTTTAAAACCGCATTCAGTAGAAGGCTGATAAAAAGTTGTTAGGAAATAAAAAAATAATGCGTAACTAACTTTCCTAACTACCGTGTTAAGTTTCGTGAAGGACGAAAAGAACATGCATTCGCTTAATTTTTCAGGAAAGAATGCATTGCCGCAGTAAACAAACAATCAATACAAAAATGCTTTGGATCGCCCTTTGCCCTAAATTTTCTCCTCATCAGGGTTGCAGGTGATAAACAGCTGCAATAGTCGTGACTTGGCTTTTCAAATAATTACCGAATCAGGGCAAGGAAATTTGATCAGTCCAAATAAATGAGTTTTCGTTCGACTTAAATGTAGTGCGTACCTAAAATTGCTTCTTTTTTCTTGTCTGTTTTATGGATTCTTCGATAATATTCTTATGTGCTGACACTTACTTTTAAAATTAAAACGGTAAATTGAAAGTACTAAGTTGGAAAATAATTAATGAAAATACTTTTTTTTTGTAATTTAAAATGTATGCATAAATAAAAATCATGGTCAAGATGTTTTATGCTAAGCGAAGAATAACTTATTCTCTACAAGATAGGGTACTTTAATTTATTTGTTTTGGTAGAGTTTCTGATCATTAAAATAGAATACCAGCTGACAAAATGAGCATTTTCCATATCCTTTAATCGCAGTGTTATAGCTTCTAAAGGTTTTCTTCAACTTTGTGCTTGAAATGTAAACTTGTTGAGTATCCTAAAAATTCTTTTTTTTAAAAATCTGTTTTATGGATTTTTTCGATAATGTTTTTATATATTACACTTATGTTTAAGTTAAAAAGAAATTTCAAAGCATTGAGTTGAATAAGAACGTGACTTTTTTGTAATTTAAAATTTAAGTTGAAATAAAATTCCTTGGCAAAACTTACTATGGGGTTTTAAGGATAATATATGTCCTATATACAAGATAATGTGTTTTGATAGATTTTTTTTAATTAATAGAACTTAAAAAAAATATCAACTGAAGGAAGTTGAGCATTTTCCATACTTTTTAATCGGAGGTGAAGTTTAGACGAACGTATTCTTAATTTTGTGTGTTGAAATAGAGAAATATTAAGCAGTGTCGCTTTCATTGAATTCCGGGTTTAAAATATGAAAAAATTGTGATTTTGCACCTGTACACAAAATAAGTTTGATGAACAGTGATTGAATAAGCTTTTTTATGGAAATTTTAAGAAAATAAATTTGAAAAAAAAATTCCACTTTTGAAAATTCTTTCTTAAACCATGAATTAATTCCATGAATTTCTTAAACCATGAATTCGAAAGTTTCTTTACTTCAATTTATGTGTTTAAGATAAAAAATCTTGTTAAAATTGTTACAAATATAAATTATATAAAGAAAAAATATTTTACATTTTGCCCTATTTTGACACTTTTGTCATCACACATTTTTTTCAACTTTCCATTTAATTTATGAAATTATTTTTAAGTTAACTATAATTCAATTCTTTTCATAATTGAATTATAATAATAATTCAAAATTCAATAATTCAATAAAAATCAAAGTTTTACCAAAACGTTTATACTTTCATTGAAAAAACGTTTTTTGAATTCCACGAAATTTTCATAAATAGTCATTTAAATTCTTGCAAAAAGAATTTAAATATTGCTAACAGTTTTTCTTATAAAATAAAAATATATAAATATAATATAAAATATATACTTTTATAATATAATATAAAATATATACTTTTATAATATAATATAAAATATATACTTTTATAATATAATATAAAATATATCCTTTCATTTACAGCATCATTAAAATATATAACATTATTTAAATGATGCATATTTTAAAATAAATAGGTTAAGGATAATGCATATTTCATTTTATTTATATATTTTGATGGTTTAGATGCAAATTGCTAAAAATATTAAAAACAGTCGTTACATAAAGGTTTTTTTTAATTATTGTCTAATGTGTTTATTTTATTTAACATACAATGAATAAAGAAAGGCTCAAAATGACTTAGAAAAATTCTATTATCTGACTTCGCAACGCCGAAATAATCATTCATTAAATTAGGTCCATTTTGCCAAAATGTAATTACATTATCAACCATAAACAGAATTACCGATTCATATTTTTATTTAATTTCTAGATTAAAAACATCTTGTTGTTATTTAACTACTGTATATAAGAATTGAAATCCCAATTTAAATTCTTATATAATGTGTAAGTAAACCTGATTTATTTTAAGATATTGAGAATCTTGTATAAAAAATTCTATTTCAGCGGACGAAAAGATTATATCCGCATTCTTATTAGCTAGGCTTGATTTTCACGATAAATAATAAAAATGTCACTAGATAAGAACTATCAGAAATGTTACTTTATCGCATTAGACGAATTAATAAAAAAAATTCTTCATTTGAAAGTATCCAAAAAATAATCAGTCCAAATAATATCTCAATAACATTTTAACAGAGTTTTTATTTTTCAGCCACCCAGAAAAAATTGCGTTTTTTCAAAGCCACTTACATTTGATGGTCTGCGTAATGTGTAAGTGAATAGGAAAAAAATATTTATCAGGAGATTTATTTTGACAATAAGAATTGTCATGCAGTTTTGCAGCAGAAATGTTTTATATGTGAGATGTTCTGATTATTTTAAATGACCAAAAAATTTTTTACTGAAGATTTAAAAAGGTATGATTGCAAACTGGCATTTAAGAAATAAAACTTTTAAGCTACATTAACACCTGAATTCGGCCGATTTTTTTTGAAATACTGATTTATGCGTTTATATTACATTATTTGACATCTGAAAGTCATTCTCGGTTTAAAAAGAAAATATTCTCGAATTTTTCAAAATGACAAAAGTGTTATAGATATTTATGTTCTCATTAAAATTAATAAAAGGAACAGAATATTTGATAAATATACAGTGTGTCCTCAAAAAATGGAACAAGAGTTTATTTCCTCAAATACTGCAAATCCACATATAATTTCAATTGCAAGATTTCATTGAATAAGGTGGATTATTATATGAAAATATTTTGACTTCCGTAGAATGAAAGCGACGTTCGTTTGTTCAAATTATATTCTTGGGAAGGGATTTGATTCTACCACACGTAGTTGAAAAATAAGTCTAGAGACAATTTCTGTATCGCACCTTTTCTTCCCTGAGGAAATAAAGGTGTATAGTATACAATCGCCAATCCATTCTATTATTATAATTCCTATAAAGATGTCGGTAATTTGGAAAACAAGATGCTAGTATAAGCTAAATTAGCATAGCGAATATATACAGCATAAACCATCAGCATTTCGAAACATTCCTCGTTGCTGAAATATTCATTCATTCTTTAGAAAAGCTGAATATCATGCACACAATTATGAGCAAAGAATTTTATTTGTTATTTTTTGTTTGGTAAAGCATTACTTCTTTGAAATATCCTAAATGATCATTTCCTCGTATTTCTTTCACTTTCTTAAAAAAATTAAAATTGCAGCTGTCAGTCAATCAAAGGGAGCAACAATATGCGCGATTAGAATTTTTTTCTCCAAATTTTGATGATTGTACGACTAGACAAATGTTTGCATATGACAGTGTTTCTGTACTGAATAAATTCACTTTTCTAAAATAAATGTATCCGTCTATATTTGAGGTACGCCTCTCTAAATTAAAAATAAACATATATCAACTAATTTTGCAGATAAGAGCATGAAACTTTTTTACGTAAGTAAATGAATGTAAGATAACATTCCTTACATTAATCATTATAAACATATAGTAAAAGTATCATTTTACTAATTGGGACTTTTATATTACGCGGTATAAAAGTCTAATGTTTAAAACTTCTTGTTCTAATACATACCATTCCTACAACTGCCCACCTTATTTAAATATACTTTATAACTGGAAATTTATATTTAATTGCAATATTTCAAGAAATAGAGGCTTGCTCCGCTTTTTTGGAACACCCTGTATAAGTTATTTTCAAAGAAAATTTGGAGTAAATTTAAGGAATACAAGAGTTATAAAAAAAAGTATAACTGTTTTCCTCTATCTGCTGAAGATTCTCATCAGTTTTAATCAAAGTTCCAAGAGCTGGAAAATTACTTGTAAAACGTATAGTGCAATCCACATGAAAAGGGAAAATTTTCTTTACAATATATCAAGAAACTAATACATTATCCTTTATCTCTGGTAATTTATGATTTTATCCGGTAAAATCAAATACAGTGAGAAAGATCTTTCAATCCTGTTTGTGTATACCCTTTACTATGTCACACAGCGTATAAATATAAAATAAATGCACTGTAGGAGTTCTCCAACTTAAGGCAAATTTAGGAATATTCTAATTTGTTCATCAAGTCATATGATTTTGAAGTCAAAATCATTCAAATCACCTGATTTTTGAGTCAAAATTAGATTAATTGAATTAAAGGAAACTTTGCTTTATTTTGTAGGAATTAATCTTTTGTTTTTGGGGACTGATTCAAAGTTAAAATTCGTTACCAATTTCGATCTCATTGGCATATGGTATCATGTTGATAAAGATGTATGATACCATTGCTAGTAGTTGTTTGATTAGTGTGTCATCTTTGTGCAGTATTGTATATACATATTCAATAGTTAACGCGTAAATATTCAGAAAAATAAAATAAAAGTTCTCACAGCCCGTAGAAGTGCTTTCTTCTCAACAGCTGACTTGAAAAGAGATAAAGCAATAATTTATACACTGATTTTGAACTTTTCATCATATAATAGCCAATATTAAGATTAAGCCTCATTAATTCACATGAGCCAATAAATTTCAATAAATTAATACCATATGAAACAGTGCAGGAATGGGTTAATGTTTTAACCAGATCAAATTTAATGATATAACCAGACTTTTTAGACCTAAACAATAGACTTTTCAAAACTATTTAGATGCATATATAATTATTCAATTTCTTTTTTCATAAATTAAAAGTAGTTTTGTCAAGAAAAACTATAGTTTCTTAAAAATACATATCCTATTTCCTAAATTCATTAAAACCTTGTTGAAATCAATAATAACAACCACAGACCTGCCATATAAATATGAATTTCAATTGTTTATCTGACTTTTTAGAAAAAGTAATACAGAAAAAAAGCCAGACAAAAAAAAGTCCATCTGTAGAATGCAGCATTCAACTGAGAAATCTCAAATTATGAGCCTTTAAGAATCTCTTAACCCCCTTTTTTTATTTTCCGTAACCTAAATTCGAGAAAAGCATTTGTCTTCCAATACATAAAGTCTACCACCTCCTAGAAGACAGCGTCTCAAAATGCATTTTTACTTTCCGATCCATAGTCTCCATTTAGTCTAGCCTCCCCACCGTCTAGTCTACGTCTAAAAGCTTTTCAGATCATTTATGCCCAGTTCAGCCTTTGACCTTTATTTTTTTCCCGGACATGTAGTGCTGTTATTATCTTTATTAATTCGATTCACAACCAAAATAATCAAATGGCATTTTCTTTCTCTAGTAATTTTTGCGCTTATATTTGGATAATGAAAAGAATTACTTTTTATCTTTACTCTTCTAAAATTAAGAATTATTCATATTTTGTGAACATACCCAAAAGAGAATACCATTGTTTTACAGTAGGAATTCATAAGTTAAAGGTTTTGCTAAAATGGAAGCTACCTCTAAGTCATCTAAATAGTTTTGCAGTGCATCCTATTTTGAAATTTCTCAATTCCAAAATTGTGTTGACAAAAATTGTTTTAAAAACTTTCCATTAAAATTTTCATGATTATTACTGCTCCGTTTTTACTTAAAATGCTTCGTTTTCTTATTCATTAGCCAGTTTTGGACCACGACCATTTTTTTCCAATGTAGCACAGCTTTTTCATGTTTCAAATAACCTTCAGTTTTAAATGCCTATAAAAATACATTTGAAAATAATACATTAAAATAGATTTCAATACATTTAAAAACTCTCTATGTGATTTATAGTGATTTTATTGTGATTTATTACTAGTAATTTTCAAACTCAGGATAAAAAAATGAAACATAAATTTTGAATTTAAAATTTGTGAACTCACAACTTTTGTTAAAAATGAATTTTCAATTTGGATATTTGTGAAAAAAAATAAAAAATTAATAGCATTTATTATTTTTTAAATTTTTTTTGCTATTGTAAAAAACTCCATCATCTAAATATATTGGCAACAAGTGTCAACAAAATATGTCTGCATTGGAAAGATTAAGGAATCATTCACTTAAATTCAGCACATTAGTTCCAAAATAATTTACTTCGAAATTCCATTTAATTTTACAGAACAAAATTTTATAATTGAAGAGAAGATTAGTACCTATACATTAAAAAGTTTTTATTTCTTATTATTTCCAATGTTTAAACAATTTTTTATCAGTTTGAAATTCTAGTATGTTTCTTCAACAGCTATACAAATGATAGCGCAAAAAGTTGACATTAATTTTTTATTTGAAATCTTCTTTGTACTTTTAGAAAACGGCAACAAGAGAAACAACTAAACTTTGATAATAATACAAAAATAAATATTTCAAAAATGGAACTGCACATAATTTTGAAAAAAAGAATAATAACGTATAGTTTAATTATTGTCTAAAATTAAAAGCAAATTCTTAAAAATGTCCCAAATGGTGCAAAAGCTTTAAAAAAGTCTGCTTCCTGTATCAAAACTACTATATCGAATTAAAAATGGTAAAACCGAATTTTTCCTACTTCAATTTAAAAGTTTGATAAAGTAGCTCAAATAAAGATAACAATAAAGTTTTCTTTATATCCACAGCCAGAAGGAGAGTTCTATTTTCGAATTTCTCGTATACTCCGATAATCTAGCGCCTTCTTTCTTGTTTCTCTTCTGCCCACCTGTACATCCTCTGAACATATAGCGGGGTTGTGATAGTATAAAAAGAATGCCGTCCGCAAGTGTGAATTCCCTCCCCCTCACGATTTCTGCTTGTAGTGACTCAGTATGGCGCATTTTGTGCTTCTTAATTTGATGAAGAAAATCATATATGACCTTTAGCCACCTTTGTTCGCATCGATTTGAAATAATTAGAAAGCTTTTATTCCCAGACCACATTTCACATTTTATTTATTTAAATCGTTATGTTTTTGAGTTACAGCAGTCACATACGAGTATTCAGAACAAGATATGATCCCCTTTTTGATAGATCAGTTCCAAAATTTAATACAAATCTAAAATTCTGATGATAAATCAGTATATTAAATTTCCTCCATACGGTTCTTTGCATTTTAGAGCTATCGTGTTCACGTGCATACAGTCAGATAGACACCCTTCGATGGATTTCGGCTAAAGTTTCCATAGAAATTTGATATTAAGTCTTTGTGTCAAATTTCAATTTTCGAGCTGAATGCATTTTTGAGGTATCGTGTTTCACAGACAGATATAATTCCAAAAATGTGTTTTTTAGATTCAGGAAATCTGAAACGTGAAAATTATTCAAAATCTCCAGATCGAAATTTGTGAAGATAATAATATTTTTTTTTCCTTTGTATTTCGTACACGAGAATGTTAAAAACGAATTTCTATTTCTGATTACTTTTTAATGTGTTAGAGGTAACGCTTTACAAAATCAGAATTGTGATTTAACTATTTCTTAACAAATCAGCTCCATAGGTACTTTATATCTTAACAATAAAGTTGAAAGAAAAATAATAATTTTCTTACCCTTCAAGTATTGTAATACAGCATATTTTTTTTACAAATTCACTGCATAAAATCTCGCTTACTTTTCATAACATACATCTTTTATGTTCCATATAATCTTCAAAATACATATATCTTATTTTAAAACGTCTTATGGGGCTTAAGATATATTTTTATGAGTCATAAAAATAGGTGATAGTTTATCAAAGGGAGTGAAACTGGCAGTGTTTTTTTTTAACTTTTCGCTTTCAGAAATGAAAATATATTAAATTGTATTCCAATATAGGTAAATAGTATTTCTATTCAGTAGTATTCAGTAGTATTTCTCAGCATTCATTTATTTTATTTTATTTTAACCCTTTCTAGGGCCGTGGGAAGTATGCTTCCCACCAAATTTATCAATCTTTGTATGAAATTATGTAAGTTGGCATAAGTTCTGACACATTTTTTTAGTGAGTCAGAATTTTAGAGGCTTCAGTTCTTTATTTCAGACAAAATGATGTGTCTTGATTTGTTACTTAATTATTAATTAACCAAATCAACTAATTAATCAAATTAAATTTATCTAATAAGCTAAATAAATCTCTTCTCTTATTCGAATTTCAAGCCTAAAAATATTTTAACATAATATGAATAGAAAAAAAGGCCCTTTAAAGGGTTAATGTATGTATGAAATGATTTCTATATCTCCAGAAACTTGCTTAATAAATAAAGATATTTAAAAACTGTCGCAGGTAATGCAACATTAATGTAAACAAAAGTTAAAGTATTCCGAATTACTCATTTGTTTGGGAAGTATGATTTTTTACTTTCTCATAAGCAAAATATACAATGAGAAAGTATTATAATCTTAAAAATTCGACTGACTACGACAAATTGATTTTGGAATTACGTCTGTCTGTAAACACGACAACTCGAAAATGCTTTAATCTAGACGGGTGAAATTTGGTACGTGGTCTTAACACTACTCTGTAGATTTTTATCAAATTTTAAAAGAAATCCATTCATAGGAAGTAGACGCATATCAATGCAATCATAATTTTAAAAAGTTTTTCGAATTTCGATTCTTTAGAATTATGACAATAATTGGTTTTTTTAAAATAATTAAATTTGTTGCATTGGCATTAAATATTCACATATAACAATATGTGATGTGAATAACTGATAACAACTGATGTGTGAGCAGACTGATGACCTAGAAGTAATCAAGTATGAACGTTTTTAATTTGATAATGAAATAGTATAAAAAGACAATAAAACTAAAATAAGGTGCCCTTACGTATTTTTCTCCTTAACATCTTAATATATGCAGAAAAGAACCATACGAGTGCGTAGTATAAATAATTCATTTTTGAACCTTTTCACTTATACTATATTTCTTTTAAAATTCCACTAATTCAGCATCACAATTTATTATTTATTCGAGGTTATATATTCATGGAAATTATTTATTCCAGCATAATATATTCATGGAAATGGGTATGACAGGTGAATGCTGTTCAATTGCTACTAAAAATGCTCACAATTATTTTATATAATTTTATAACAAATTATATAAAATATGGAAAGATATAATTATGTTTGAATTCTGATATTTATATTTGAACTCAGAGATCGTTACTGTTATATCAAACTATTTTATACTAAATTTTTCAAAATATATGCTCTCAATTTGTTGTATGTAATATGCGATCGAAATATGTTTCCAGAAAATGCCATATGTTGCTATTGCTCCATTTGTTACTAAAAATGCTCACAATTATTTTATATAATTTTATAACAAATTATATAAAATATGGAAAGATATAATTATGTTTGATTCTGATATTTACATTTGGACTCAGAGATCGTTACTGTTATATCAAACTGTTTTATGTCAAATTTGCTAAAATATATGCTCTCAATTTGTTGTATGTAATATGCGATCGAAATATGTTTCCAGAAAATGACATATGTTGCTATCGCTCCAATTGTTATTAAATAATAATTTTCAACTACATAAACACTTTTCAGCTATTTTGAAAACTTTCAGTTATATAGTTTTATGTAACGAAAATTTATTGATTATCGGAAACTGTTTTACTACTCCTTTCTTAATCCCAAAGCAAATTTTGCGAAGGAATATTTCAAATATTTTAATTTATCACGGTCTTCTCTGTTAACACTCAGAGGAGATTCGAAACTATGCTTGGGTCAAAATCCCTTCACTTATATAATAGCGAATTAGAATAAATTGGGAAATATTATTATAAATTAATTAATAGACGATTGGAATTAAATGCGACTCTTGATTTCAAATTATTTAAATTTTCCAGCGATAAACATCTTTTGTGAAATAATTACCATTTAGAAATTTCAGATTTAAATGAAAGCGATCATTTGAACTAGAATTTATGATCGTTGCCATTTCACAAAAAGGTGCTTGCACCTGGAAATCTCGCATCAGAATATTTTGTTATCAAGGATTACAATTTATTCAAATAATCATCTATTACCTAAGTAATTATAACCATGCGTTGTATTTCATTCTAATTCTCCATTATGTAAATGATGGGATTTAGAAATTCTCTGTGAATTAAAGTTTTAGTATTAATATATGACGATACTTACGAATTATAGTTTGCAATACAAGTGTATGTTCATTACTTTTTTTGATGTAAAGACCACAATGTTTAATATCCATTGCAATTATGTTCAGATTTAACGGATCTGTTTTGGGATTAAATAAAGAGTTTTATTATATTATTGTCTTTTATCTCCTTTCTGCATGTAATACACCAAAACATGGTGTTCAAGAGGGATTATTAACGTAATCTCCTTACAGACTGCTCTCATCCAATACTTTTCTACCAGAATATCCAATTCTAATCAACTGAGTTCGGATAGATCTGTGACCTTAAGAATAAGAGGCAGTAAGTGGTATAGATTTTATAAAATTTCGGATAGTTTTATCTAAGGAATTTAAAATTTATTAATAAAATATCTTTTGAATCCTGTGTGACTTATTGTATTTGCTTAAATATAGTAGCAATTACACATTTTTACTTAATTTGTGTTATTTCATATTAGTAAAAGTTGGAATTTTCTAAAAAAATTTTCACTGACTATCTGTTGTGGTAGGGTTTTCAAATTTTTACATTTAGTATTCTTGATGATAGTGCAGTATTTTAATATTATAAGAGTTTAACTAGCGATCAAATGGTTAATTAAAAAAATTTTGTTTGCATACAACAAATGTCACCAAGTTGAGAATTTGAGAAAAATGTAATTTCGAGATTTTGTACTTTTTTTAAATGATATATTAAGAATTTAAAGACTAAAGAGAGGAAAATCATTATGAAATAATTTCTATTTTTTAGTAAAATATCAAAAATTAATTTTTAAAAACCATTTTTACTAAAGTTTGTTAGCAGCATTCACACAAAAAAAATGAAAGAAATATCTTTATCTTTAATCATAATCCACTCATTTCAATCAAAAAATGTGATAATAAAACTATTTAACTCAGTAAAATTTATGCGATTCTTTTTTAGATTTAAGATTATTGTAGCCTCAATTAATTTAGGAACATCTAGTCATGTCAATAATCATTGGTTTTGTAGATTTAGATCTATTGAGGTCAAAAACAAATTTCAAACGATCAAAAATTATACCAATAAAAATATGTTATGTAAGATGCTCTAAAAACAACTACAGTACTTACTAACAATTATATTTACAAGCATATTCACGGACTGGACTCTATGGATCAAAATGAAATAAATACTTTCAGATTTTAACATTAATTTAATCTTATAAGTAAAATAATGAGGCATTTTATGAAAAAAAGTTTAATATCTGGGTCAAAATTCAACGTAGTTCTTTTTACGAAGCAATCATTTTTAATTAGTTCGTCCTTGTCAGTTTATTTATTTTACATAAAATAAAATATTTAGTATAAGACTAATTCCACACCAAAGTAATAAACAGATGAGCAGCAAGATTTAATATAGTTTTATATCGACATATTTACTTTAAATACTGAATACCTAATAATTGCGTACCTATAATTTTGGGTGTGAAAAACATAAAATGAAATAACTTTGTTAAACATTAACAATTTATGAAATTAATTTAGAAAAATATTCCTATAAAATAAATTTTTAATAGAATGTTAAAAGAAAAGTAATTTTTTTATCAATTTTAATTGTTTTTCAGTTTTTAGTTTATAATTGATTGTTATAAATATATTTAAATTACTAACAGATAATTTAAAAAGCACGAAATCGAAATTTAATTGCATAAATCAATTAACAGATATCAATGTCTTGAACATATTTAAAAATATACTGTTAATGAACAATACACAAGTGAGTGATACTTAAAAAATATCCCATCAGGAATCCAGTGGAAAGTTGTTTACAAATTTCCATCACCAGAATTAAGAAACATGATAAGTTGTATAAAAGCGTTTAAAAACGCTATCAGATGTGATAGTGTTCTTTGTCAATTATACTTTGAGGAGAGCCGATGATGTATTCGATCACGTGCTACATTTTCGATCTTGCTTTTACTTTCGAAAAAATAACTGTTCTGCTCACAGTGGTATCCCATCGGGAAGCATCTCAGATATTGGAACGGAAAGTTACCGTACAAGTGAGTAAGTTTTTGCTTCTTTGGAGGTTATAGAAAAGGTGATGTTATTCGCTAGGTTAATCACAGATAACTTGTTATACTTCTGTATTATTAATCAGTTCATGTGCTATTAGTAACTGGGGGGGGGGGCAGACTGTCAGACTTTATTTGTCACGACGGGTAGGTCTTCCAGTCACCCAGAAACTTAAACAGGGCTAAGGTGTTCAATGTGATATCATAATTGAATAAATTATTTATGTAATAATATAAATATCATTTAATTTTGAAGTGAAACATTAAGAATAAAGAAAAGCATTTAATTTTCATACACAAGTTGCAAAAGTGATGCTATTCCTTATGGAATAGTAGTGTTTTTCAATAAAATTGCAAGCTACAAAGCAAAACATCTTGATTTATAGCAAGACTTTCTGTACATATTTACATAGAAGGTTAAAGTTGCAATGTAAGAAAGTCATTCGTCTCAATTTTTAGATTAAATAAAAAATTTGAAATGCTATAGAAATTTCTATGATAGAAAATTTTCAGTTCGCTTATGAGATTGAAATTACAGTATAAAATAAGACGCTCTATGTAATTAATAAAATTTGGAGATGGCTTTTAAATATTTATGATATTTTTTTGTTACTAAAAGACAAATTTATTATTTCGAAGAATAGTATGATTATTAACTTAACTTTTGATGCTGTGCATATAATAACAGATTATTTTTTAAAATATCTACTCTGAAAAAATAATTTTGAAGTTTTTAGGCTGTGAAATTTTTTTTTCTTATTAAAGAATAAGGTTACATATATTAAAGAAAATTTTGCTTTATGTATTAAAGAAAATTTTCTATAAAATATTCATTTTTCGTACCTAATTGACTGAAAGGACACGTTAGCCCAGTATTTATGTTTTTGCATTTTTCTTTCAAAAACACACAAACATTTTAACATTTCATAAATACATATTTAACAAATTTTTTAATGTAATGTCTTGAAAATTTTCAGAATTATGCCAAATATTTAGATATAAATAATACTCATTTTTTGCTAATATGCATTGTAACTGCTTGTTTGAAATTCATTGTTTAAAGATTCTAAAAATAATAACATCTTTTATTTGTAAATTTCTACTTTTCTTCAAATAAATACACTGAAAATTTCTTTCTTCTCATTTTTTTACTGCACGTAATTATTTTATAAAATTCTATTAAAATTCAATAATTTCTGAAAAAGTGCACCTGACAAAATACTTTTTCCTTTGGGTAAACAAAACAATTATTCATTTGATTGCAATTGCAATTTTATAATAATAAAATAATCTATATTATTCGCATTTTAATGTGAAAATAAATCAATTCAACGATTATAATTTAGCACAAAATAAATGTTTGTAAAATATAGGATAAAAATTATTATTTATGAATTTTATTTATGAATTTTATTATAATTTAGCACAAAATAAATTTTTGTAAAATATAGGATAAAGATTATTATTTCTGAATTTTATTATAATTTAGCACAAAATAAATGTTTGTAAAATATAGGATAAAAATTATTATTTCAGAATTTTATTTTCGACTGTAAATTAACAATAAATTATATTTGCGATTATATTTTTAATTATTATACAATATACAATAAACTAAATCACAGCTACTTATATAACCAAGCTCAGATATGAAAGTAATGCTGCGAGCGAATAGATTTTTCCCTTTCATATCTTCCGAAATGGAGGCTGCATTCGCCTTCAAATTATTCCCCGAGGCATTTCTTTATCATTGAGGCTCTCTATGTGGTTTGACAAACCGTTTTTCCGTGCATTTTTATCTCGACGTTTTCTATAGAAGCTTTTCAAGATACAGTGGAAACCACTATTAAGGTAATATGCTTAGGAGGGAACATGGAAATGCATTAACTGTACTTTTCTGGATGCTTTCATATAGTTTTCATTTTTTTCCATTTCTTTATAAAGCCATCGTCAAGAAACCTGGCTGCCGTTCAAGTGAAATAAAAGTTTTCTTCAGTAATTTCGTATTCTTATCGTTTTAGGGAAAGAAAAACCATCGTTAAATTCCTTTATTTAACATAAGTGCTGTTTCTTTTATTTAACAAAAATGTCAACTTCTAATGAATAATTAGCAATATTTTCCCGCCTGGTCATTTGAATATAAAGATGATTTTTTTTTATTTTCTGAAATCGCAAGAAAGAAATATACCTGAGTTAAACTAACGTTCTACTCATGTTAAATTTCCAAAAATTTTCCAATATTATTTTTCGTAAAACAGAATTTAAACAATAACATTTAAAATTTGCTTAAATTCTGAAGGAAAGAAAAATCATATTTCATTAAAATTGTAATTTGATGTTAAATTTTGAACTAAATTTGTTGGCAGAATATTTATCTGTTGGAATGGATGATAAATCAATATTTGAAAGCCTCAACGAGCTAGATGTATGAAATTTATCATTTGATTTTATCTCTGAAATTGCAGATGTGCAACAAATTTCGAATCAAATCCCTTTAAATTTTGGACCGTTTGTCAGTCTGTCTAAGTATGGTTTCATAAATTCAATAGTTCGTAAATTCAATATGCAGCATAAATAAATTTTGATATGTGGTATTGACATAACAGTTTTATGAATAAAATTTTGGACCGTAAATAAGAAGATTTTAAAATGCATATTTGACTCTTATATACTATACTGTGAAACTAAATACAAACCATGCCTTTTGTATGTGTATATAAAAGGAGAAACTCCAGTTGGTTTGATTTATTGTCAGCTAAAATTTCACAAGAAAAATATCAAATATATATCTGACCAACAATCTTTTCAGAAAGCCATAATGAATTTGATTTTTGAAGCAGATGAATTTTGTTATGAATTGGTCATTGCGTTACTAGTTTAATTAAATTTTTAATTCGTTTATCCTCTACAGAACTAATATTATATATATCTATATTAGATTACTTTTAAAAATCTCTATGAGCTAAAAAAAAAAAAAAAAAAGATTTTTTCACATCATGGTTCTCGCCATGCTCATCAAATACGAAAGCAATGTAATTTCGAAATTAATTAAAGCATTATGCGGAGGAAAAAAGATGGGATGTCACAAAACAGATAAATTTTTACGAAAACTTTAAACACCAAAACCACAGTAGACAACAAAATGAATGCCATGAACTAAACATAATAGCATAAACTCACGAGCGTCATATGAAGATGCGCTGTGTAATCTGCATCATTCAACAGCTCCATACTTGCCTCACCAAAATAACCGAGAACTTGTTTACATATGCGAATTTTATATTCAATTTCTTATTCTCTTATTCGAGGGTACTCAGAGGCAAATTTTTTCAAATAATACAAATTGCAAATTTTTTTTGTGTGGCTGGGTATTGGTCTTAGAAATACAATTAAATACAATTAAAAATACAATTAAAGAATAGATTTCTAAATTTTGAGCAGTTAATTAAACGTTCTACCTCGCGTTTTAAACATTACCAAGAATAGATATCTCTTCGATATTAATCATAAAAGTTTTACGTTGTGAGAAGATGGTCTTTTTTGATTAAATGGAGTTAGAAAAAAAAAGGCGAAGGAGCCTTGTTCCTTTACTCAAGAATTCCTTCCATTTAAACTATCCCATTTTCCACTCCAGTAACACATCCTGATGTGGGTTACAAATTTCTTCATTGGGAACTGAGCATCTGCTTCAAAACTCGCTTTTTGTAATAGAGCCTCTTACACATACCGATGACATCAATCAGGTTGAAAAAATTGTGTATTTACTGCTTATTTCGCATATGCTGAATAAGCAATTCTTTCTCTTTTTTTGTCTCTTTCCTTTTCTTCGCTTTTTCGGATAGTTTGAGCTTTGAATCTTTTTATTAAAATCATGAAACTAGCAGTCAACAACGGCATCAAATTTCTTACAAAACAATTCTACATCTAATTGTAAAATACCTCGTTGGCAAAGATCATGTCTCACAAATGATTTTAAATTAATCAATCCGTTCTCTTCTTTAATTTATTGCTTCATTTCTTCCATAAACAGATCAAATTCCATTTTCATTTTACCAAAGACCGAAAAACAAAACAGATGACGTCTTATCAGATTTATTTCTAATTTTCTAATTCTTCAATTAATCTTAACAAAGCTAATATTCATATGCACAAGGAAATGCACTTTCTAGTGCTTCATATTGTTTGCTATATTATGAATTCTAATTTGCTAATACAGTAAAAATAGCATTTACAAATATTACAATCATTTCAATGATGGCATTTTACCATATGTTTAACAACATAAAACACATGTAGAAAATTTCCCAGTTTACAACTCTTAATAAAAGGTACAATTATGATCATCTGAGTACAAATTCGTTAAAGTAGTTCAGTTCATATTTGAAGCTTATAGGATACCAATGCTTTAATAAATTTTCCCTTTTATAAGTCAAATGAAGCGTAAAAAATCCTTTTTAAAAAAATGATACTCACTTATAATTAAACAAAACTTCAGTCATTAACAGTATAATCCATTGCTTTGTTCATAAAGTTTTTTTTATAAACTAGATATCATTTCTAGAATTAAAATATTCTGGAAAGATCTTACTTATGTACAATATTTGACCTAATACGCATTTTAAAATATGTGAAAGTGTAACACAACAGCTGAAATCGCAGAAAAAATAGAAAGGTTTTTATATTTTTTAAAAGTGAAAGGTATTTGTATTTGTTTACTTTTTGATCCGGAAAGCGAGTAAAGGAAAAAAAGTTTGTTTGAAAATGAATTTCAACTTCACTTATTACTTCCTAACTTAACTCTTGTTTCTTAAGTTACTGTTTTTATTTTGCATTTAAAATTGATTGCTTTTTTTAAGAATAAAAAAACTTTAACAGTAAAGCTTGGTCATCCGTAAAGGACTGCTGAAGCTGAAGGAATGTGACTATAATTAGTCTAATATTTTTATTTTGTGTTGGGAGTTGCGTGATGTGTGAAAATAAAGAGTGTTTGGCGTTAAGCAAATAGGGTCACGCAATATTAAAATGAATAGTGCACAAAAAAAACTTTTACTAAGAGAAGAACATTTTACGCTTTGCAGTTAGCAAGTCATTATTTTAAACATTCAGTTTATAAATAAGTATGTTAAAATGACAAAAACTCTAACATCAACGATAAATTTTTAATAAAAGTGTCTTTTGCTGTTTAATCTTGGATGGGTTTAAAATTAAAATGTGTATGAGTTTGTGAGATACCTATTAAACTGTGAGTTATTTTTTTATTTATTAATTGTTTTTGTTCGAATTTGTTGTAGAAATTTACTTTATCTTTTCCTTTCAAATTTTATTTCGTTGAAAAAAGTATTATGTAAATATTATGAAAACGATTTTAAAGTATAAAAAATGAAACCGAAAATCAAAAATCACTTAGTGAAAAATAATAAAACAACGCTAAAAATATAACAGTAGAAATACAAAAAAAAATGTATTTAATTTTTGAAAAAAAAAATTACTTGTGTTGTGTGTTGATATTCATTTTAATCTATATTGTAAGTCAGACGATTATAAAAAAAATTAAATAAGTGCATCAGTGTTTATATATGGACATGAAACAGAAGGCAGACGATTTCAGAATTTGTCGAGCAGGTGAAAAACTTACAAATTACTGCATGAAACAAATGTAAAATATTAGAATTTCACCATATAAGGAATGTATTTTAGAACATTGTCAAAGGTAAATAATCTCCTTCATTTTTGCTCTGAATTATGAACCATTGATACCATTTAATACTGCTTTAAAAATATTTTGAGGCAAATTGCATATCAATAAATTATTATCTTGATTGTTTAGGTCCAGGAAAGTAGTTCGATAATGACTGTTAAACTGAAAAATCCTAGTATCAACACAAATTAGATGCAAATCTTTCTTGGGGACGCTTAGATTAGATGTAATCTAGCAACAAATTGATGACTCTCAGGATTATGTGGCTTTGGAATTTCAATACTAATGTATCAATCATTGTTGAAAGAGTTAAAACTTTTGATGATGAAAATTAACTTGCTATAATTTACTTCTTATGAGGAAGTTATTATCACTCAGAAAATATTTGTTCATTAACCCAAATATGCGATTTATCGTACTAGAGAGGATATCAATTCCAAACCTGTCAGATGGAATGGAGTACCTGGCCAAAGTGCCTTGATGGTAGAGAATCGATTTTGAAACCCAAGGGTAACGCGCTCGAGATATGATTTCACCTACGCTAACATAGTGCAAGTTAAAACCGCTAGTGTCAAACATTCACCCATTGGTGTGGAAAAGGTGTTGCCTCAGTTGTTGTTCTCATCATTTAACCACGGGTCTGATTCCCTGGGCTCTTCCCAAAATGGTCCTCACGTCACTCAAAGCGGGATAGTAAGCTAATTAAACTAAAGTGTTGTAATTTATTTCCAAAGATCACTTAGACATCATGAAATTCGTCCTCTGAACTGTGCGCATATGGAAACAGCAACCATTAATATATTCCCAGGCTTTTTTCTGAATATAAGTTCCTGCGTTAATACCTGCAATTCTCCAGATGCGCAGGATACATTACAGGATACATTTTCTTATATAACCTAACGTTTTTATCTTCAAATTTTTTTAATATATTAAATAAATTTCATTGCACTTATATTCTGTTTTCGAAATTCAATCTCCTTTAATCAATTTTCAATAATATGTTAAAAATTACAGAAATACCCAAAACAAAAAAATAGGATTTTCTGCAGTATTTAATTAATCTTTGATTTGATAACTCAGATATTTTATGAAATTATTATTTAAAAAGGGCAAATTCACTAAGATAATTTTTAGTCTCTCATACAATCTAAAAATACATACTTTCTTTCTCTCTTTCTCTTTCTCTTACCATTCGAACACAACACGTGATCATAAGAAGCAAAAAACAAAAAGGGAATAGCAAATGATAGCAGTAACATTTTGTAAGTCATGCTCTTAATTTTAATCATCGCTAATTAAGTAAAATCATGCTACGGCATCATATTTAAAATCTCTTGAACACAATTAAGAACTTTTATGGGGAAACGTTTCGATAAAAGCAAAATGCTTCGCAGCATTTAATATAAGAATTGAAATAAAATACAGCAAAGAAAGTAATATTAACTTCAGAAAGTCACCTTTCGTATAAGCTCTGTAATCCGGACTTATTTGCTAAAATCAATCTAATGCCTGCAGATATTCGTTTTAGAATTACATCAGAAGGAATTTGAAATTTATTACAGTATTTCAACTTGTAGGAAAAGTTGTAAGTAAATAATGATAATAGTACGTAAGGTAATCGAATAAATTTTCTCCAAGATTTAAAAAAAATACATATTTTTTATACATTTTGACTTGGCATTTATGGATTTTCCAGACATGCTTAGTCGTCTGAATTATTTCACACTGTTACAAACTTGCAGAATCGTCTTCACCGGATGCGAGTACAATGTTGTTTTTTTTAGGTTTGACTGGAAACTGTGGGAGGTCTGAACTCTGAAGTTAGTAATTATGGTGAATCAACATATGTGGGAGTGTCTTTTGTAAACTTTTTCCTCTCAGGTTTTCACAAAAAAGAAATCTGAAACCGCCGTGTTTTTATCACTGATGACTAAACATCTGCGGTTTGTTAAAAGGAAAAAAAAAAAAAAAAAAAAAAAAAAAACAAGAAATGTTAATGTGTCATCAAAGGTATGGTGCATTACTTCGTTTTAAGAAGACGAACAATACCTTTAGCATCTGTTAATATTGCCTGGGGTAAAAATCCACGACAATTTCCACATTTATTTTAAATCTCCGAACTTATTTCCAATTTATTTTTTTAACAATTCATCTGTTCGCTTGATAAAGAATATACTTCAATCAGTTTCCATCTCTTTAAACAACGGCAGACAGCATTTTGATCTTATTATTCCTTACGGCGATATTAACAATTGGATTGAATGCAAAAAGCAAACGATATAAAAAATGTTTTATTTCTTCCGTTTGACGTTCCATTTTAATGATATGGAAAGAGAAAACATCCTAAAAATTAAAAAAAAAATCAAAATATACTATTTTGCAAACAGCGTAGTAAATTCTCTTTCCAATAATATAAAACATTTTACAAAAGATTCTTATTTCTATTTGCATTTTTTAAATTTATCTGAGTTTGAAAGAGAAAATTCACTCATGAATTATTACCTATGAATAAAATAAAAAGACAAAATTTCCTATAATAACTTTGCATTTTATGTATATTTCCGGACTTATATTTTGTATGCTTCAAAATAAGTTTTTTAGTCACTGCATGTAATATTGATTTTATATTTGCTTATATAAATAAGAACTGCCTTCTATTAAAGACTTCTTTAAGTTTGCCAATAAAAAGTGTTTAGCATCTTTTATAATTATTTTTTTATGTTAGCTCTCTGTGAATAGACTTTAAAAGAAAAGATTAAAGCTTTTTTTAATATTAAAGAGATTGCAAATATTATTTTTAGTCTAAAGCGAAATTTAAAATTATTTATATTTGCATTACATAAATGAAAATTTATCTTTATTTCACTTAGTAAAAAAGTGCTTTTCTTGGTTTATTTTAAAAGATAATTCATAAAGTTCAAATTTTTCTACAAAATTTGAGAAAAGGTCTTATACATTTTCGAAATAAAATTTTATGTATCTTTTCCTATCTTATAATACCTTACTCTTGATTTCGGATTGAGATTGGTTGAGGATTAAGTGGTTTTAAATTTTTGGTGAGATGACTGTTCTAGTTTTATGAAATTCTGTTTTTTTTCTTCAACTTATTTTTTGAATGTTTTTACATATCTTGAATCCAGGTAAAGAATATAAGAATTTTTCCATTTTAAGGACGGTCAGTGTTTGGAGACGGTTGATGTTGTAGGAAGCGGAGTTTAGCTTTTGATTCTTAGAGGTGGTTTCGTCACAGTGCTATTTATCTAACTTAATAGAGCAGTTGCAGCTGAAATTCGTTATTCAGTGAACCCAAATGGTAGGAAGGGCGGGATTTAATTATTTATTTTGAAATTACGTGAAAATTAAGAATCAGAAAAATTTCAAAATAATGTAATTTTTCCCAAAATGTTGTTTTTCCAAAATACAATGAAAGCATTTAGAAAACTGACTGACCTGAAGCGGAAATAATAATTTTAAAAAATGTAATAATTTTCAAAAAGAATTCAAAATAATGCTAAAAATAACTTTTGTTTTATTTTTTATCATAATTGCTTACAAATTAATCTAAAAAATATTTTTTTAATTCATAAGGTATGAAAAATTTTAATTCATTCGATATTGTTTAAATGTAAATTGAATCTTATCAATGCCCCTATCTAAAATGCAAATGCTTTAGTAATATGCATCGGTCCATATTTCATTGAAACCAATGAAATTTTGAATTGAAATTGTATTTGATGAACAGTAAACAAAAATAATTCAAAATTTTATATCTTGATTTTCTGAAGGAAAATATTCGCACCTTAGCTATTATCAAAGAATTTTTTAAACAAAAAGTGTAATAGAAGAATCAGCTGTTGGATGGATGCATTGTTACAAATTTAGTTAAATTTTAATAATGTTCTTAAAAATGAATATTTTTTTGTCTCTGCATTTTCTTAAAGATTCTAAACTCGATTGGATCTGTTTTTACACCAGAAACCTTTTTTGATATTAAGTACTTTATTATATAAATGATCTTAAAACTGAACTATAATCTCAATGCTACTTAATTATGGCAAGTAGATGTACGATTCGTGGAATCAAATGGAATTTCAAAATTCATTTACTGCTGTTTATCCAAAAAATAATGACATGCAGAAAGAACTGACTGAATTATAAGATACAGAAAAAGAATTTATTAATTTCTATATAAGGATATGTTTAACGCATTCTCTAAGGATTGGAAATGTCAAGAAAATATCAGCAGTTAAATTATTTTTGCGAAAATTTTTCATTGCTTTGACTAATTGAGAGTTTTTATCCACAATTAAACTAAATACCAAATGATCACAAATTTCATTTTTGTCAATCATTGCTCGAAAATAATTAATTTCAGAAAGCATTGACAGAATTGTAAGATATATACATATACAAAGAAAGAATTTATCATTCGAGTATATTATTAATAAATTCACGAAGAAACAAGAATTCCAAAAACATATTATAAGCAACAGAAATTGTCCTTAGGCATTTATTTCCGTGGAAACCCTTTCTTATTTTGATAAAATTCTAATTTTTCATTCCCAGTTTAGCCGTGTCCCAATTGGTCACTTTTGTCATTCAAATGAAGGGATCTACTCTCGTGCCAAAAAGGAATACAAACTTAAAAGCAAATATCCTAATCAGGGAGAGCAATGTTTCGATGTTATTGATTAGCGATAGCGATGCGCATGCGCTACGTGGTTTCCACAGCAACCAAAGATCATCAACCATAAAAAAATAAAAATAAAATAAAAAAACTCTAAGGAACGGAAAAAAACCGGAAGGAAATCACCTTTTCTTTCGCTTTTTTTCTGAGGTTGAAGTGATGTAAGGAAAGTGAGGTAGTGAAACTGTTCGCAATGCAATTCGGCATGTCGGACGGAATAAAAATAC
This sequence comes from Argiope bruennichi, assembly GCF_947563725.1. Classification (NCBI taxonomy): domain Eukaryota; kingdom Metazoa; phylum Arthropoda; class Arachnida; order Araneae; family Araneidae; genus Argiope; species Argiope bruennichi. The sequence continues at coordinate 41,302,279 of NC_079163.1, read as the reverse complement.
TTTTTTACGAGAACTCTTTTTGACATCTGCCTAGCATTAGAAGCGTCGAATTTTATCTAGATTCTTTATTTCACGACACATTTGGTCCGAATTTCCAAAGGGATAAATCGCCCAGAGAAATAATTGGACTCCCAATGGTATTTTTGTGTAACGTTTTTTATAAACTATGGGATCTTCATCTTTCCGTTTAGAATAAAGATAACAGATTTCAAGTAAAAGGCACGTTTCATATAATAAAAAGAAAGGAAATTAGTAACCGCAAATTTAATATCCAATTTTCATTTCCCTTCATGCTTATCGAAGGTGATTTATTTTTCGATCGATTCGATTTTTTTTATTCAATCATTTTTTTTATTTTTAATATAAAAAAACTTTAAAAAATTACAAAAAAATCAAATTTAATCAAACGCGAAATGTGAAATTTATTAAATATAGCAGAATTCTGTCTGTTACAATTAAAATATACATAGCTTATGAAAGAAATAAGTCACTCTTGAAATTTCTTTATAGCAAATAAAAATTAAAATTTAAATAATGTTTTTGAATTTACTATTAATTTCATGTTTGTGCAATCTTATCTTATAAGAATATAATTATGTAATTGCTGAAAAGGTATGCTGTCCTCGTAAGCTTTATGAAAACATGCATGGAAAATTTAACAGAAAATTTCAAATTTCATGTGTATAGGGCTTATAACAACAGAGAGGTATTAAATATTTTTAACGATTCGAAAATCGATGCGATATAGCTTCCTTCATTAAATTCTAGGGGTCGGAATCGTGAAAATGCATTTCGCAAAGAGATTTTAAAAGAAAGTTTAACAACCGATATTTAACCATTTGGAATTAAGAATAAAATTAAATAATAAAGCTATTTATTAAACAGTGAAAATGGATTCAACGTTAACTTGTTGCAAATTTCTAAAATTCTGTAAAAATTATTAAATTTACCTTATTAAAATATGAAAGTTCACCTCATTGAAATAAGCAGAAAACTAAAGCACATTAAAATCAGTATCACTAGTTCTAGAATTTTTTTTTAGTTGCAAATTAAATTTTAAACAGTTGCGCATAATACATTATTAAATATTAGTATTAAATACAATAAGAAGTATTAAATAATTAGTATTAAATGCAATAAGAAGTATAAAATATTTAGTATTAAATATAAGAAGTATTAAATAATTAATATTAAATACAATAATTAGAATTATTAAATACAATATCTAAATTTTTATGTTTACAATGTCTGAATGTACTTATGGTTAATTCAAGATGTTTTTGCATAAACGTACCAATATGCATTCTTTGCAATAAAAAAAATTAATGAAACGTTCGTAAGTTGTGCTTCTATCACTGATAAAGACAGTCATTCATTGGAGTCCAAGTGTGGCATTTCTTGTAGTCATGATTTAGGCACAAGACTTGCATATCAAAGCGAGTGAATCATGCTCAAAGTGGAAGGAGGAAATTTTTGTCTGATTAATTCTTTTGCTTAAAATTATTTACTGATATTCCTAAAATTAATTAAAAGTTTCTCAACAATTAAAATATATAGATAAATATTTTAGTAGCGTAGAAAAGTGGTAGCATACAATGCATATATTTTTCTAAGTATGCCTTTCATTTAAAAAATGAAAAAAGATATATTTATATGGCTTCTGAAGCTCACAATGCATTAAATAATTCACCATGGACTTAAAATAATTAAGAGCACTTAATACAAAATTATTTATATAATATGAAATTATTTAATTACATATTACATATTCATAACTGTCTTCCGAGAAGAATTCTAGTTCAAGAATATTCTTTTGTAATCTATATTCGTAAGCTTATTATCAAACGATAAGCAATGCTCATAATAAGATATTCATTACTCCTCGATAGTCTACCAGTCTGAAATTATAAAATTAATTTCAACTCTTCTTAAATATTAACGTTTGACTTTGTAAAAAGCAAAAAAGAATCATTTGAGACTATGAAAAATAAAAACACCGAGAAAAAATTTTTTCGAACCAATTTGAAATGCATACTTTTTCTTTTATGCAAATATCTTTCGAAAGAATGAAAAAGATAAATGAGCTCTTCAAAGGAGAATAAAATAAATAAAAAAAGATCTGGCATTTTATTGAACCATTTTAGCTTCTTAAATAATTTATCGTCTGAAACCAATTTTTATCGTCTGTTTTATTTATCTATTCGCTAATTCACTTTTTTTTTCTCGTGCTCGAAATGCTTTACGTAATTGAGAAAGAATTCTGAAAAGAAAAAAACAGCAAAGCACAAATAAGGGGAATAGTGATGATTTTGCCGTAATTTGAATATGGTGTCAGAATTAATTTAATATGTTAATCAGGAGTTACAAGCCTTAAATCTGCATTTATAAGATGCTTTAAATTACCACCATGTGGTACTTGAGTATTCGAAAATTAAATACAAAATGAATAGAGAAAAAAGAAACAAAAAAAATAATTCCCACAGCAAAACTTCCTTTTTTTCTGCTTTAACATAATTACTAAAGAAATCTAAGGAATCATTTATTATTTTCAAGAAACTATTTGAAAATACAATTAAATGATAGATTTCAGATAATTCTTAAAAAAAAAAAAAAAAAAAAAGATGGTATATGCAATTTTCGGAATCAGAAATTTAAACAAAAGCTGAAAACTAAAATTTGCAAAAAAGCAATGCTGGTACTAATTAAATAAATCCTTCTAAAGTTTTGCCTAAATTATTACATTATATTTTGTAAATTGATAAAAGAAGGATTCGAAATTTTTGTTCCATTTCTTAAATTAAACAAACTATTTAAAAATACAGCAAATGCTTTCTTTCATAAGATAAAATATGAAGCAGAAGCAACAGAAATATCAATCAAAGTAAATTAATTAATCCACCAGATTTTAAAATCAAAAAGATAATGAAATTTCTAAAGTTAATTCGAAAAGATTTCTTCATATTTCAGTACGAATAAAATCAATTACTCTCCCTATCACATAATTTTCTGATCGCTTTCCGTTTCAATTCCTGATCTGAAAGCTATATAAATAGATCTAGCTCGATCTTATAAGTAGATATAATCCTAGATCTGTAAGCTTATAGCAATGCAATAATTTAATCGCAATAAATAAAGTCCCTATGAAGCAAGTCAAGATGGATCAGTGGAAGTAATCTGCCCTGAAAAAGTGTTGTTATCACACATAAAAGTTGTGAATCTTGAACAAGGCAGTAGTCTTTACAAGTGTTCATATTTTTATTTTGGAAGTTATTCTTTTATTTTGAAAGTTATTTTTTTATTTTGACAATTCTGAGTTTGAGCAATTCTCGTGTTACGTATTCTAGTGAAGAAAATAGAATATGCATTTTGAATGCCCTTTACAGACAAATTAAAATCCAAATTTAATATAGAACTACAATTTTAGTAATACCATTATATACAAAATTTCATTTATCTAAGTGATTGAGATTATGAATTATCGAATTTACATGCATGAGAATATAAAAACAATTAATTAACCCGTTCAAGGGCTTCAGAACGACTTTAAATGTTTAAAATGTGAACGAAATTTTATTTATCTAGTTATTGCAATCGTCTTCACCCAACAGCAAAACTTCCTATGGAAGGATTTCGTTCAAAATTTGACAGAAATCTGAAAATTTAATGTTAAGGTCGCATACCAAATTTCATCTGTCTAACTCAAGAGACATGGAGGTTCATGATAATCTCGGTTCGAGATTTCAACGAATCTTCACATTTCAGACTTCCTTGAGTTCGAAAAAGAGTTGTGTCAGTCTATTAACAAGACAGAAACAAAAACGCTTTGAGCTAGACGGATGAAATTTGGTATATGGTTTCTACACCAAATTTGTCAAATTTAATACAAAATCCATTCTGAGGAAGTCTGTCTGTCCGTCCATTCGAAAAAATATTAACATCATAACAACAAACCGAAGATATGGGTAAAATTCGCTACACAGATTTAATTATATTGCAACCTATCAGATTTTAAGCCAAATCCAACTAGAGGTTGAACGTCTGTCAGTCTGTGCTTTCAGAAACATGTAAACGCAATGTCTTAAACATATGGAATCTGACATATGATTTTGTGGGTCAAATTTAGGTTTTAATTAGTGGTAAAAACAGGCGTTCAAAATACACTTTCGGTTTCCTGGTACTTGTTTATTAATCGCATTCCAGGAATTAATCTCCCCCCCCCAAAAAAAATACCCAAAGATCGCATGATAATAAGCTTTTTCGTAACAATTGTTTGTTAATGGCAGATGGTTAATAATAAACAAGTTAATTTATTAGAGAAAATTTCGGAATACAACTCTCACTAGTTATTACTACACTGAAAAGTAGAAACGAACATTTTTAAATAAAAATTCTGGGTTGGATGGGATGAAAAACAGCAAAAGCCTGAAGCAATGATAGAAATGCAAGCAAATTTGAATTTTGATCACATGTATGATATACATATATAAAGCTGCAGCCATTTTTTTTAACCTTATTATTGATTTCAGCGTTGCGCAATCTTTTGTTCAGACACGCATATTTTTTGATAAAAAATTTATTTTCTACTTTTTAGAACACCAATAAAAACATGTTTTTAAATTTATTTATTTCGATATTAATATCTTCTTCTTTTAGTGATTAGAATATTTTATAATTGATAATAATCGTCCCTTTTCAGAATTATTAATAATTTTCCTTTGGAATCTTTTAATCACTAAATAGTATCACTTTTATAGAATTAACATATATTTAATTAAATATGACTTTTATATATGTAACTAAATTAATCTATTAGCTAACAATTAACTCCTGAAAATGATTAAATAATGTAGGGTCGTCCAGAACATGTAATTGCTCTAAAATTCAGAACTCTAGTACATTAGAAAGTGAGGAAAAATAATCAATTACAAAATTTCACCTTTACGAATACGAAACAAGACAATTTAAATGAAGGTGCATATAAAATTATAGAGCTGTACAGTTCAGAAAATGAATAATTAACTATAAACAAAATCCACCGAGTATTTATATCATAAAAACGCAAAGAAAAGTGACACCTTATGTTAAAATGAATGAATTTAATTAGTGAGTTCACACAGATGCTAAAGGCAAAAATATGACTGTAATATTATTACAGTATATAACAGGAGCCTTATAAAATAAATTTAAAAAAAGTTTTTGCAATACCTCTTAGTTTTCATTTTATTTTTTATAAAACCTTTTCACTAAAATACCACGCACAACGCAAATAGTTTTCCTTTGTGTTTTGTCCCACTCCCACGCTTTTTTTTACAGTTGTGTAAAATCGCTTCTCTTGGCATAGTCATAGCGAATGTATAAAGCCGTAGAATGAAACCCCTATCAGATAAATTTATGTCGTGGGAGTAGGCGTACTATTTTTCTTGAGAAAAAAATACCTACAATTTTTTCCCCTCAAACTCTTTTGTATCATTGGATGCGTGGGATGTATGCTTGAAGCGTTAATAATGGTTTTCGCAAATATTTTTAGTAAACGCAAAATCTTTTCTAAAACCTTCCTTTTACATGTCTCCCCTGACATCAGCACTCTCTTATATAGGAGAAATTTAATTTTAATCTCTTCTGAAAATAACCTCAAAAACGTAGGATGATTTTTTTTTTTTTTTTACGGAATTGGGGGGGGGGACCCTTGAATGAACATAAAAAGTTTGAATAGATGATACCCACGTTTGATCACAATAAGGATTTGGATTGGCTGATTATACTTAACGGTGTCATAGAAAAACCAGATTTGGTTTGTATTGTGACAAATGCATATCTATTTTGGTATTTCTGTAAACCAAATTATTTTTTGAAATTTATTTCCAGCGTAACAAGAAAATATGAAGTACAATTCCTTCTAAATAATAATGAAAATTCTACATTACTTTCTCTCTGAGACCTAATAAGCTTAAGATTTTGAGACATGTTAAGAAGCTTAATGTTAAGTCTGTGACAACTTCAATAACATTTTGTGTCCATGCAGGGCGAAAAATTCTTGATATATGGCAATAACATAATACCACAAAGTGTTTTAAGTATCTTCTATCTTGAATGATAGCAAAACCTCTTTCAACAGGGTGTCTTTCAAGCCTCCAAAAATTGACAGTAAATATTTATTTTTAAAGCTAAGAACAGCCATGATTTTATTTTTTCTGCAGATCTTGAAAGTACATGAAAATATGTTTAACTAATGCTTTGCTTAAATTTTTCGAAGTAAGATGCAAGCCTAAGCTTAAAATATGAAAATATAAACTGAAGCTCACATAATCAGTATCTTGTATGAATACTTGTTAAATCCTTAGTGAAGGAACGCATTTTACGTAAAACTGTTTCAATAAGTTGCTTTCAAACAATTTTATTTAACTTGTCTCAAACATGAATTTTATAATCGATTTTTTCACTTACTTCCTCATGTGTTAGATCTTTGAATTTTTGTAAACTTATGCATTCACGATGATAATTCATTGTTTTAAGATTAATGTGATTTAATTATAACCAAATTGATTAATTTAATAAAATTTCACTGTCTACCTGCTCCGCAACCCGATAATGAACTTGAGAAGAATATATTTTAAAATTTCATATCATTTACGATCATGAATTGTAATATAAGAACTAAAATGGAGAAAATAATCAAAATAAGATAATACATACACCTTAGTACACTAATAAAAGTTAACTTTTTAAAAATGTTTTAATTTAATTTATTTATAACTAAAATGCATGTTTAAATTTCAGTCTGAAAATTACTAATTGAACATAATGTATAAGTTTCCCCAAAGTTTTTGGATAAAATTAGAGACGGAATAAACAGATAACTTAATGTTACATAGTACGACAAATTGATTCACAAAATTAAAGGCTCAATAATTCTGAAAATAAGTATTACTTTGTTTTTCTAAAGAAATTTCAAATTAATAAATAATCTATTTAATAATAATCTTATTAAATAATATTTATTAAGTCAATGGGACTTTTTTAAATTAGAAGTGCAGTATTAAAATTTTCAAAAGCAATAATTCTCCATAATTTTCCGATTCTTATAGAATTGAGATTTTTTTCAAGGCCCTAAATGTAAAACTGCATACCTTTTGTATTATAATTAATTAATAAAAAAATAATTCCCTTTGCACAATAGCAAATAATTGTTCTAAAGGTTAGAAAAAAAAATTGTTCTAAAAGTTAGACAAAAAAATTAAACATTTATTGAACAATTTTTATTAAATACTATAAGATGTCTGAACTTACATATCACTATATACGTTTTCATATCAAGAATTAAACAAAACTTACTAACTTCATATTCTTCTCTCATTTTCCTCCGTTATTGGGATTTTATGACAGCAAGTGCTGAAAACCTAGCGCCACAGAAAACATCAAAACCGTGTATTATCCAGATTCATAGAAAAAGTTAAAACCGTGCATTGTAACTAAAGACATATAAGTGTCCAAAATTTTAAAACTCCGTGGAACATCAAGATAGGAGGGAATGAAATATCCAATGCGAAATTCTGTTTTTAGAAACACGAAGACTTTCAAGTTGAAATAAATTACATAGAAATGAAATTCAGTCATATGGACACAACTGAAACCTTGCAAGTTGAATGAAAGTTTATGCAAAAGGAGTACAATTTTCAGAAAATAACTCAGTAACTGATTGTAAGAAATTTTGAATGTTACATATAGCAGTCTAAGAAATATTAGATTTAATATTTTCTTTGAGATAGGTTCTTTAAAAAAGGATTTAATTAATATCCAAGAATCTCATTTTGCAGAATGCAAAATTTTAATTAGGTCTACATATTTTTAATCCATTATCATTATTTCAAGAAATATTTCTTACGGCAACTCTGCGCATTAAAAAAGTACTCTCGAATTCGCAGTATTTTTAGACATACATGCATTAGAAATAGTTTCTATATTTTAAAACAGAGAACAAAGAAGCTTTATATGTACCATACTAAAGTTTGGTTTCAAAGAGTAATAATACGCACAACATAATACACAATAAAAACAGCTAGATAATAAACATCGTGCCAATTCTAAAACGGATACGAAACACGAAGCAGCCACAATTCAAATAAAAACCTTTTAAAAGGCGCATGAATAAAATGTAAACAGAAACCGAATATACAAAACATAACACAGTATGACAATTAAGTTGATTAGTAGATGTATTATATCGTTGCATACAAAGAAATCAAATACGAAATAAGAAGGGGGGGAATTGTAATTTTGCTTTTTATGGCTTGCCAAAATTTTTCAGTAAATTTAATTGTCCTCGGCAAATTAAAATTTTCTTAAATTATGAACTGTTTCAACAAAATCCGCTTTTTCATGCTATTGAAAGTGTGAGCACAAAAGGACATTCTTGAAACTTCATTGTATTTATATTTGATTCATTAACAATTCGTAATACAAATATACTGTTTGTATTATGAATCTGTCATAACACAAACAATAAAATGAGCAACAAAAAAGTGTTTGATTCTAAGTTTCTACACTCCTGAAGTGGCAAAAGATGCAACTAATTAGACATTGATTTTTGATAACTTTCTTTAAAACATTTTTATTCCCAATACAATATGATTTAAATCAAGTTTTTTAAGACAGACGACTCCGTCGAAAAGGTGGACTTTTTTTGAAAATATCGAATAGTATTTTATTCAATATTTTCAATTTCTATGTAATTATTTTTTTAAAAATTGCTTGAATTTCGTTTCTACTTTCTTTCTCTATGAAGTTATATTCATTTTTTATATTTACATAATTTATCTTTGAATGATCTTTAAATCCTCTTTTTTCAAATTCTGAAGTTTGAGAAAATCTTCACATAAGAAAATTCATAAATTAAAATCAAATACATAGTTTTTATTCATATTTCTTATAATAATTTCTTAATACGTTTTGCAGATTGTAAATTACAGAATAAAGAATTTGTTCATTTCAAAAAAAAATTATAGTTGTTTTAATGCTTCATAATGCATAAAAAAAGAAATTTCTAATTGTCTATTAACCGAACTTCCGATTTTGATTGAATCTTTCCATATTTCTTACTTCAAGAGTGTGTAAATACATGTCTTAAATTTCCTGTCTAATTTTTAACAGCTCATTTAATTAATTTTTAAATTGGAATGTTTTTGCTTTAAACCCCTTTTTATCCACCACCCTGAAAAAAAGTATATTTCTTAAAATTTTCAAAATATTTTTGGCCTTTAGCATATATATATTTATTCCTTATATGTGTTTCAAAATAGGTTTTCCGTATATATGTACAAAAATTCAAAAAAGTATATATTCAGTTATATATATAAATGTAAAAATTCAAAAAAGTATATATTCAGTTATATATATAAATGTAAAAATTAAAAAAAGTATATATTCAGTTATATATAAATGTAAAAATTCAAAAAAGTATATATTCAGTTATATATAAATGTAAAAATTCAAAAATGCAATATAAGTTTTCAAAAAATTCATCCCGAGTGTAGATGCATGCCTTAAAGGAAACATCTATTGTTTAGATAATACAATGTTTTCTGTAAGGAAAATCATATTATCTAAACAATAGATATTTATCAGAAACTTGATATTTTGTTTGAGGTCGCAGACTTCTTTTCAAAGCATTGATCGTTCGACCACCTCCTTCAAACATGGCGAGCATCGATTTTTAATTACGCTCTCGTGACCGCCGATTGAACACATTCTTCCGACCCCAACACGCAGTCCTCAGGGGAGGAGGAGGGGGGGGGGAGCCCTTTAATCAACTCCCAGGTACAATTGACGCGAATGATTCACAGTTGCCAGATGGCCCATCCATCATATCATCCATTCACCCGTTTGCCAACTGCAAAACAGATTCATAAAATGAAAGCTGTTTATGACAATTTGTCAAGCTACTGTTCAACTTACCCTTCATTTAACTTTAAAGCTGAAAATATTAAGTTGCAAATGAACTTCCAATCGGAATTATGGTATTAAAGGCATCCACGACATCGGACAGCTGATTACTCAATACTCTAAAACATTAAATGATATTGGTGAGCTAAACAAAGTAACAAATTTTGCTTAAATAAGCTGCGGTTTTCAAGGCAGACATTGCGACAACACATTTCCTGTCCTTTATTTTTTGCAGTGTTGCATTTCAGTCAATACTTGCATGTAATTATTTGAGTTGAAACATGTATTAACGTTAGATTGAGAATGAAATTATTCATTGGATGCATTTATTCATTCAGCAAATGGCAAATCGATTCATTATCTTAATATGGAAACAGTTTAGCGGGATTCATCAAGCTGCTACTCAAATCTTCATTTGAATTTTAAACTAAAAACGGCATTTCATCTTCCGTGGAACCGTCGCACAAAATCTTTGCCAATGCCAGTGTATGGATGCCTTCAATTAAATTCCTTTTTTTCCATCCTAATGAATATTAAAGATGTATTAAAATATGATGCTTTTGCGCGCGACTTAGATTAACTTCCTGTAAGTCGAATCAAACACGCAAAAATTATAACCTGGTATTATGCATTAAAAATGCACTGGAAATTGTAATTTAAGCCATTTGTAAGCTGGATTGCTTTTATTTTTTACATTTTAAGTTGTTTTTTAAAACTAAATGAAATTTATGTTCATGCATTTCCTGAAAAGTTACGGTCTTATATTTTCCGGTCTCAATACTTCGATACATCGCCGGTCGATATTACCGGTCTCGATACTTTGCTGAGTTTAATTCTCTAATATTTACCAAAAACAATGAAACAAAAATTTAATAACTATGCTCGCATATTTTTTTACAATAAAAATTTAAGCATATGTTATAGTTATAAAAAAAAACTGCACATAACAGACAGGATTTTATAATCTTCATGATTTATTTCAAAAGAATTTTATTTAAGATAAAGAGTATTTATACTATTGGTCCTAAAATTCAGTATATTTGTATTTTATTTTATTTCAATTTAATTAAATAAATGTATTAATAATATGAATTTAATTTATTTTGTTTTAAAAAATTTGATTCGTCATTTAAACAACTATTCTTTTCTTTCTTTTTTTTTTTTTTGCGAGGTAAAAAATGTTATTTTATCATTTCACAGATTCGTCGCAAATAATCATTGCAAATGCCTCAGAATATTTGCGTGTATATCATCATTTGCGTTCCAATACGGTGAATGTTCCGACATATCTAATTACGTGTAAATATTGATCGAAATTCTGCTCGGGAGAAACGACTGAATAAAAAACGAGAAAAATGGCTTACACGCAATGCCTGTTTTGCAAAACGCAATGCATTTAAATCGAATTTGGTATTGGTTACCACTTGTTGTTTGACAATGTTCAGGATTTGGAACATCGGCATTATGGAAATTAATGATATAAGAAGAAATAAATTTGTTGAAAATTCTCATCTACCTTAGGAAATAGTTCGAGAAAGAATAAAAAATTTTAAATAAACATATTATGCATCGATGTTTGTAATTCTAAAATATCTTCTTTTGAAGAGGTATTTAATAAAAAATTTTAACAAATGAGTAATAAATTGATAGGAATAAGTGATAAAACTAGAAATTTTCTCAATAAAATTGCAAAACATTGTTTGTGAAATTTGTCTACTTTTGAACAATTTATTTTGTGTGTATAGTAATTACTTATTTAGCCTTAGAAAAGTCTAAAAAAATTATTTACTATACCCGAAAGCACAAAAGTTCATTATTATTATTATTATAGTTTCGAGACATAGAAAATTTAACCTGACAAACATTGAAGATGGTAATGCAATTTAAACTTTGCAGAGTATATGTCCGCTTATCCAACAAATTCAAATTTTTGACAATTAAGTATGAAATTACTTAAATATTTGAAAACAAAATACCATTACAATTTAAATATTTAACAACAAATTTTGACAACAAAATACAATGACAATTTAAATATTTGACAACAAATTTTTATATCAAATGAGAATTTCACCCTAGAACTAGAAAATATTTCGAAGTTTATTTTTAAATCTATTTACTGGTATGGGTTTGAATTTTTCATTTTCAAAAATGGAAAATAACTAAATAATTTATTTAAGTGAAAGAATGTAATGGAAATAATTAGTTTACCCTTAGTTACCCGATTACCCCATGGAGTAATTAACTGATTAATTAGTCCATGTTTTAAGTTATAAGATAAATATATCTACATAATTGTAAATATCTGTGAAACCTAAAACAAAATAACCAATATTTTACATAGATACAGAGAGTATCAAGATCAAATATCAGGTATTGACAATATGAGGTAATTTCTCACAGCAAGCAATATCAATTTATTTGCTCAATTTTTTTGCTGTATAATTAGCTTTTGCTTTCTTTTTGAACACTTCAGTGCACTAATTTCTCAAAAAATTTCCAATTTCGCTTTATCCTAAATTTCTCCATTGGGATATCTCAGATATGGGAATGAAATATTGCTGTATAAGTAACCAGGCTCCCTAGTAGAGATAATAATGGTGTGGGGCTGAATTGCCTCCATTCCGACGTCGTGTCGTACTTGTTTGTGGGTGGTAAATTATGGACTGCACCATAATGGGGTCCAATCCAAATACTTTGGTAAGGTGAGGATAGCTCCTTTGCGGTTATCCCAGATTTGATTTAATAGTCTTAATTTCAAGAATCAAAATTCTAATCTTGTTAATGTAAAAAATTCCAATTTCAAGATACATGATAGAATGTATGATTAATTGTTAAATCTTGGGTAAATTTCAAATAATTTACATTATAACATAGCCAAAATCAAATCATATTATAAGAAATATTTCTGCTAAGACTTCAGAGAAATCAAGAATCGGTGTTTCGTACAGAGCACCGAAACTATATAATTCGGTTACTATCTTTTATTTAGAGACAAAAATGGATAATTTATGTAAAAGAATATTCCAATCAAAATATTTGAAATTATAACTGAGAAAAATTATCAGAAAAATATTATTAATTGTACCAGCAAAAAGTCTTCAGCAAAATATAAAAAATTGATTTTTATTGAACTTCAAATTGCAATACAGCTTTGTATTGCCAAATATTTAAAGAAGAAAATTATTGCTGAATTCAAACGTATCGTGGAACCATTTAGAATAGATTTGATTAAATTATGCCTATATGAGCTAAATATGATAACCGGATACCACGCGTCGTTAAATAAATCTCTGTGGCTTTCGGAAAATCAGCTTCTCTCAGGCACGCCCCATGCAACGAGTCCACCCATCGTTGGGTGTGTTCATTTACCAGATCCTTCTCACAAAGCAAAACCAAAGACTGAACCCAAATATTGAGTGTTCTGAATGTGGTTGTCTTTCCAGATTTCAATTTTTTTACAGAATATGATGGGAAAATCTTTACATATAAATATAAAACAAAATGTAATCAGTTGCAAAGAATAACTAAAAATGTTTAAAAGATACTAACTTCCCTTGGTGATGTTAAATTTTGAATATTAGGCTCAAAGGAAAATTTTAATGCCAAAAATGTAGTTTAAATTCGTTAGACCTTTAGCCAACTAGTGACAAGCGATTTAGAAACATATTCTACACGTGACCTACGATTATAAGAATTTCGTGCTATGACACACTCTACGAAAACCATTTTTCTCTTTCTAGAATAAGAATTTTAGAGTCATTAATCTTATTAATAATATATATATTATTTATAAGCTTTTATATAATATTTATTGTATTAATAATATAAGAGATAAATTATTGATATTCCCATCTTAAGGAATTCACAAAGTGATAACTAATTTCTAGTCGCCCAAATTTAATCCTCGCTTTCTCTTTTAAGGGGTCAGTGGACTTTGAAATAAGTTAAAACGGAAAGGAACATTAAAGTTTATTTTTTATCGTTTCTTCACCAAAATATATGTTTATATTCAACTAAAATAGTGTTATAAGATATATTGTTCAATAAAATGAAAATTTCAAAGGCATAGGAAAAAACACATTTTAATTAGGTTACTTACAAAATAATATTTTAATTAGATTTAATTATCTTTAAATTGTTCCAAGTGTCTTAATGTTTGAAGATATTTAATAGAATCGGTAATAAAGATTTCGGTTAAACATTACAAATTTAGGGTATACATTGTATATTTTGAATTTTTTTGAGATAGTTAAAAGTCAATTTTAGTTCCAAAAAACATAGAATACTTATGAAAATTCAATAAGCGTATATGAAAATGTTTATAAAAAATTTACCTTTAATTGGAATTACAAAATCATACACAGTTTTATTCCAAATAAATTTATATTAGGTAAAGAAGAAAAAATACAAGAAAAAATTTAAAAATTGAATCACCAGAAATTTTTTTGAAATGAAAAAAAATTATATCTTTGAATTAAAAAAAATGATAATTTGTTTCTTACATTTTAAAAGAAATTTGACATATTTATATCTTAATACATATGCCTGAAAAATTTCATAACTCATCTCTCAAAAATGCTTAATAGAATTCACCATCCCTTAACCAGCCACTATTTTTATAAAGATTAATTAGTAAACAAATAAAACCGAATTTAATATTTGTGTAATGCGTTTTCAAATAAACCATTGATGTATCTTAAATCATTGTTTATCGAAAACCTGATTTATATATCATAGGAAATTTATTTTTATGAATAACAATAATACATAACTAAACATATAAATTGAAATATGCAAACATAAAAATGAAGAAAAAAGAGAACATAGTATCTAAGCAAATAAAAAAAACAAGTTTTAAAGCTTTTATTAGTATACTAAGAAAACATAATTTTTTTTTGTTTTAATTATTTTACATCTATAACATCTTTTTCTTCGAAAATTGATTACAAAATTTATTCTTTGCCGAAACGAAACAAGTCAAATTAAATTTGAGAGCAAAATTGTCCTTTTTTTCCCCCTTATTTTTGTTATTTTAATCCAAAATATTTCGTCAACCATATAAGAGAAATAAAGCACAATCTATTTCAATACTTATATAATTTGGCTAACTTTTATTCCACCAAAAAAAAATTGTTTTGTAACATGATCATATAAGAATGTAAACTTTTTCTGAACAAAACTTTTCATAAAAAGTCCTCTTCTTCAAGAGTTATAGTAATATATATTTTTTATTTTCTAAAGTTCCAAATACACAAAAAGTAAACAAAAATATCTATTCAATGATTTTAAAGAAGCATTTCGAAAGAACTTTGTTGGATATTTTATGGATAAGTTTATTCTGGTTTATAAGAATTTTATAGTACTAAAGTTTCTTTTGATTGCACCGCGCGAAACACAATGTCGTAAGAAATGTTTTCAACCAAAACGATCGAATAAAACACATAAAATAAAAAGAACAAATATCTACGAGAGCGAAAAATTCTAAACTTCTATTTTAAAAAATTAGATAGAATAATCATATCATTTGGATCTTGCAAGGCATTAAAATTATTTTTATGTTAAGTGTCTGTTCTTATCAGAACTCAAAGTTATTTTATAAACGTTTAGAGATATTATATACTACTAATTCGAAAAAAAAATGTTTAAATCATGTAGAAATCTATATTTTTGGTTGCTTCAGCCAATTAATGCATTTCTGAAAATTAGAAAAAGATCAGTTTTTAATCAATCCCTCCGTCCTAATAATCCATAGGGCTTCATAGAAGATTGTCCAATCAAAGGAGACTGTTTCCTCGCATCCTAGTCTATTTAATAAATTAGCTTGAACATACTAACATAAAAGAAACTCCAGTCCTCCAAACCAAACAGAGTTATGAATCTTTGAATATCACTGTCTTAGACAAATTTAGATAATTTTAAAGATAGCTTCAAAGAAGGTCATCCAATCAATGGAGACTGTTTCCCCGAGACGGCCTTTTATTGATCTAAAATAGTGAAACTCAAAACTTTTATAACTTGGTTCAGTTTTGATCGCAGAAGAGTGGATGGAACTTCTATAAAAATAGCATTTCAAAAACATCTTTTTGTAAATGACTATTAGAACAAGTAATAAATGAATTTCTGACGAAATACGAAAGCTAAATTCATAATCAATCCTCCCCACCCTAATAATTATATTTATATTTTCAACATACTAACATAAAAGAAACTCTCCTCCAAAACAATATGAGTTATGAATCTTTGAATATCACTGTCTTAGTCAAATTTAGATCATTTCAACGACAGCTTCATAGTTCATCCAATCAACAGTGACCGTTTCCTCGAGGCGGCTGTTTATTGATTTAAAATAATGAAACTTAGGGTTTATATAATTTGGTCTAGCCTTGATCGTAGAAGAGTGGATTTTCTATAAAAAATACCATTTCAAAAACACCTGATTATAAATTTCTAATAGATTTATACTTCTATATATAAATATCTATATATAAATATTTAGATTTTATACTTCTTCTGAATGTGCATTCATTTACTGAAGCAATCTAAAATATAATTCTTTACGTCACTTAAAACGTTTCGCTGGTTGTAACTCAATATTATTTTTAATGCTACTTTAAAAAATTAGTTGTTGAATCACAATTAGGGTAGTCACAATTAGGGTCACAATTAAGTAGATACCCTTATATAGAATACAATACGCCGACAAAAAGATATATATATAATATGCTGAGATAAAGCTATTTTTTAACCAAATTTGTTTAAGTAGGATATTTTATATGTAAAACTTTTGATATCGTTTAAGAAAAACATTGGTAATACTGTAAAAAGCCAGGAAAGCTAGTAAGAACGGAAAATCGGTATTAAGAGAAGAGGCATAAAGCTTAATTTTTTTTATTTATCTCTTATTATTATAATTGATGCTTCATTATGAGACTACAGAAAGGCTGGGCCTCATAATGTGAACCAATGGCCATTTGACGATAACAGCATCTCAGTCTATTCTGCACTCTACTAAATTTCCACATCAAAGAGAGGACGATTTGGGAACTCTACCATCATTCCAGTGCTATGGACCAATAGTGCAGCAGCTTTTTCTTGTAATAGTAAAAGTGTATCGATTGAGCTAGTGCTTTCCTGAACGTAATCGCGTTAAGACGAAGTTAAATTTTCAGCTACTTAGACAAAGTCCATTATGGTACGATGGATCATGCATTAAATTTCAAGCTAGTATAAACTGATGATCAGAGCATTAAATTTGAAAATATATTAAGCTGTGGTAAAGTGATTAAAATTAAAGTAACTTTTTACGTATTTAAGTTTATTATTTTATATTAATAGAGGGGCATTCGATATAAAGATTTACAAACAGTTATTTATTTATTATTTTATTTTATTCATTTTATTTATTTATTTATTTCGATGATGATTTTCAAGGGAAAAGTTATTTTGAATGTTGATGCGCAATTAAAACTTCTCATTTTGCAATCTAATGATTAAAAAAAGTTCTAAAATTTTTTTATTAAATATTTTTAAAGGAAATATTATCATTATAATTATTTATTTATTTATTTTCTTTTTGCCGGCTGTTTAATGGTATGCATGCAACCCGTGAATTTTTAGGTTTACAACATCTATTTTATCTTGATACAATGAAATAAAATTTATAACATGCATTTTAAATTTTAAAAATTAAATGAATTATTTGAATTGATTTGTTAATGAATCTGAGAACTACCGATCATGTTTCAACTATTTTTTACATCTATTATTTATAATTTATTAACTTTAGAAAATAATTTCATGGTCGAAAATAAATCAGAATAATTAATTATTTTATGCCATCAATTATCTTTTTTGCAAATTATTATGAAAATTAAAAAAAAACATTTCCTGACTATGTGAAGTTCGTGACTTTTTTTCTTAATAATTAGAGTCATTAAGATTATTTTCTTGATAATGTTCAACCTAATCAACAACAGGTAATCATATATAATTAGCCTGCTATCTTTGAATAATGTAAACAAAAAAAATACATTAAATGTTTTCATTTCAAAGACGAAATTCTGGTATAAAAACATATGCTTATCTAATAAGTACTTCATTAAAGAAGCAATAAATAATGAATTTAAAAATGGGTTATCAACTGATAAATATTTAAACCACAGAAAATTCATATTATTTTTAATTGACTTTAAAACTTAAAAAAAATGTAGGAAGTTTTTATTTAAATGCAAATTATACCTATTTATTTATTTAAATATATTCTGATTTCTGCTAATTATAGTTTAAATTATTCAAATCAAATTAAAATTCTATTAGTTGTGGTCTAATAAATGTATTTTTTAGAATGGAAGATCAACTGCAATCAATTTACACTTGTATATGTGCAAGTACTTTTAAACAAGAAGTTTTAAATTACTTCTCTTCTTACATTGCCCATATTATGAATATATCATCCAAAATCAAAATACACCATGCTTTTAAGCTGATAAGAAAATTGATATTTCATCTTATGCTATCCATTTGCAAGAAGTAAAGCTTGATGCAAGCAAAACAAAAAATAAAAGCTGTTTTTTTTTTTTTTTTTACCTTATTTTCCAAAATATTTGAGCATTTTTTTTTTTTTTTTTTTGTAAATTCCTTAGATATTTGCGGGTGTATGTTTATAAGTAAACGAAATAGTTAAATATGAGAAATTTGCTACAGTATTCATAAAAAATTAGTTAATCGAAATTCAGCGATTTTTTAAATAAATCCTTATTAAATTGTTAAATTTTATGAATAATGATATACACTAATATATTATTTTGCATTAGCTTTTTAGGCAGAAAAAAAATTCCTTGAAATTAATCGATGAACTTTTAATATACAGAAGGCTTTCTTGAAGTTAAGCTTTAAAACATTTAGATACATAAATAAAAACCACTAAAAAAATTTTAAATAATCTTTGGAATTTGAAAATTTCGAACAATTTTTTATAAATTCTTTTGATATTTGCTGGTATGTATATGTTTATAAGTATGCGAAATGATTAAATATGATAAATTTAAAACAGTATTCGCAAAAAACTAGTTAATCAAAATCCAGCTATTTTTAATTGAATTCTAATTCAATTGATAATAAGTCTTTTAAATATTCAACAGAAAATGAATAATGATTAATTTAAAATGAAAGCGAAAACTCTGATAATGATATACATTAATGTTTTATATTGCATGAGCTCTCAAGCAGAAAAAAAACTCTTATTAATTAATCGATGTACTTTTAAAATATAGATGGCATTCTTGAGGTTAAGCATTAACCCTTTCTAGAGCCATGGGAAGTATGCTTCCCACCCAATTCATCAATTTTTGTATGAAATTATGTAAGTTGACAGACGTTCTGACAAATTTTTTTAGTAATTCAGAAACTTAGATGCTTCAGTTCTTTATCTCAGACAAAATGATGTGTCTTGATTTGTTACTTAACTATTAATTAACCAAATTAATTAATTAATCAAAATAAATTTATCCAATAAGCAAAATGAGTCATTTTTCTTAAGCCAATCTCAATCCTAAAAATATTTTGATTTAACACGACTAGAAAATAAATGGCCTTTTAAAGGGTTAAAACATTTAGATACATAAGTAGAAAGAACTGAAAATAATTTAAAGAGTCTTTGTAATTTGAAATTTTTCTGGCACTGAAAGTGACCATTATTCTTAAATAAATTTTTTCTTTCACTTTCTTCTTGAATAAAAAAAAAAGCTCTTTTCTCCAAAAGCAGATAACTACCTGTTACAACAGATAATTTTATATTACGAGTGAATAACACATCCGCTGTCAGTATCTAAAAAATTTCAGACTAATTTTTATTCTCAGAAAACTCAGAGAAATGGATTGATGCTCCTATTTTTGAGGAAAGAAAAGCTTCACGCAAATCACCATATTTCTTTCTTCTTTTCTCAATCTGTTAAGCCATCTTCTAATTCACTTAAAGGAAGCGAAAGAAACAAAATGTCTGAGCCTTAAATATATGGTATCTTACCTCAAAGAAAAGAAAAATGAAGAATAAAATTTAATTTGTAACAATGATGTAAGCGCAAAAGATACAAAAGACGATAACAGGATTGTGAAAGATAATCGAAGTAAAATGTTGATGCGTTTATTTTAAAATATTAGGGGCATATTTGGTAGACTGATAAAAGTGTTTTATTGTAATGACAATTCGTATTGTGTATTAGAAATGATGTTTCGATTTTCTCTTTTATCTTTCTGCCTGAACAGAGATACTGGCAAATTATCTAAGAATTATTTATTTATCGTTTGACTAGCTGATTTATTACTTATTTATCACCTAAAATATTTAAATGTAACACATTTATAAATTATCTGCTCAGTCTGCTGTGTGTAATGTTTGTTTCGATGAAAAAAAATTAAAAGTTAAGTGACAGCATTATTGAGGAGAAAAAATAGAGTTTTAGTTTAATTTGTTTTCAATACCTGTTATTTAAAGTCTTTTTTATAAAACGCAATGTAATTCCTAATGCTTATATAAAATTTCAAGACATTTAAAGTTAAATAAATTTTTATTAAAAACAGTTTTTAAATATACACTTTTATTTTTGTACTAAATAGCAGGATTTTTTATACCAATTATTTTCCAATTTTTAAATTTGGGTTTAACTTTTTTCAACTTACTTCCAGGTGGCATTTCTAATATGAAATCAAAATTTAATTTATTTTATGATTAACAGACAATTATTGCGATTGGAAACACCCAGGTATTGATACAAAATCTGAAGACTCTAGCGTCTCAGGAAGTGTATGAAAAATCTATTGCAAAATTTTATCTCAACAAACATGAAATAAGTCTTTAAGTTAAAAAAAATTTAAATGCACTTGATTTCCCTTTTTTTCTTAGAAGTCACTTCTTTGGAATATCTCAAAATGAAATTTGAAAAAGGGTGAAACAAAAGAAAAATGAATAAAGATGTAAAGAAAAAAGGATCTTCAATTATGCATGCATTGATGATGAAGTTTAAAAGGGCGCAAACGATTTATCTTTACTGTGAGAGTTTTCTCAATGTAAAGAAATTGTTCTTCTTTTTCTTTTTATATTTTTGCATCAAGATAACATACTTTAAAAGTGCCGATTAATTATTTATTTATCAAGTGAATCAGATAAAAGCTACATTGCCATGAATAAGCTTTCCGTAGGTTGCTGTGTGTGTACTTTCTGTTGAATAAAAAGAATGGCAAACAGTTGAAGAAGACCTTAAGTTTGATTTTACTTAAGTTCGATAAATATTTCTTATTTTCATTTCTTAAAAAAAAAAAAAGAACTTTAATATTATCTCTTTCATAAAAATTTCAGCTGTTGCATATAAAAACAAGAAATTTAAAACTGAAATATGCTACTTTACATACTCTAATTTAACACTGAAATATGCTACTTTACATACTCTGATTTAACACTGAAATATGCTACTTTACATACTCTGATTTAACACTGAAATATGCTACTTTACATACTCTAATTTAACACTGAAATATGCTACTTTACATACTCTAATTTAACACTGAAATAGGCTACTTTACATACTTTTCGTGTTTAAACTAAATGCAGTGCGTCAAGGGAAAAAAATATTTAGTGTACTACGAATAACTTTTTATTATTCATTGATAATGATATTTACATTAGGAAACACAAATAATCCTATGATTTTATACACCAAACCAAATTGATTATTTGACAAAAAAAAAAAAAAAAAAAAAAAAAACTCTTGTTATCCAAGACATTGTCCAGCAGTACAGCCACATGAAAAACATATTAAAGTATAGCTCAATAGTTAAACTGCTGCAAAGATATTTATGCGAAAAGCCAAAGGCAAAAAGATAAAAAAGCAATATTAATATAACTCTAAGATAGTTTAAAGTTCATGCGGACTATATAAACAACTAGAGATATGGTCAACTAGTTAAACAAACCATTCAGTGAAGGAGATATTAAATTAGCCTAGGGCACATTTAAAGGAATTTCTCTGAGACTGGATTTTCAAACTTTGACAGGAAGGATGGAATGACTATATAGCCGGAAGAACAACTCATATAGCTGCCTTAAAAGTTAAACTCAAACCCACTACCTTGAAACTTTAATATTTATTGCAGAATATAGACCATTTTCTTGCTATTTGTATAGGTTTGGTCAACACAATAACTGCGCATATCTGTTTGTCTGTTTACAATTTCTTGGCACATGAAAAGTTTATCATCCGACTTGATGAATCTCGTATGAAAAGTGACATATGACGAAGTGGTGCAAGATCAAATATGGGGAAATTGGTAAAATTTATTCAATAACATATTTTTCAAAATGCAATGTGACTGGCCGATCACAGCATACATTTGCATCCTAAAATACACCATTTCTCGAAAATATTCAATAAACTGAATGAATTGTTTGAAAATATAGGTATAGAGATGCATGGTTATATTTCTTCGATTATCCTTAATCTATATAATTGTTTTGTACTGTTGAATTTCCTTTTAAATTTTTAAAATATATCAAGCATAAAGAAAGATTTTAATTGTTTAAACTGATTAATAACTAAAACTAAACATTTCTTAAATTTTTAAAACTGAAATGCAAGTATTTTAGTAAAATGACTAAATATGCTTATTATGAAGAAACAAAGGGTTTATCAAAGTTAATGTAAGTTTTTTAGATATTGACAGTACGAGTTTTGATCCATAATCTAAAAAGTAGATTTAATTGACCATATAAGATTACAAATATAGTTAACACAGAAGTTTATAAAGTCTAAAATGAAATAGATAATTATTTCATGAATAAAATACTAAATGCAATTCTAAAATCAGGAATAAAAATGAATGCACTTTGAATACAAAGTCCTTTTAGATTATATATGAAACTTAGAAACAATTCAGGATTTTAGAAATCAGTTCTGAATTTTCCTAAGCATTTTTTGGCATATTAGCAAATATCATTTGGTGCTTGATGATCAAAACTGATACGAAGAGTCTTAAAATTTTAATTTCTACTAGAAAATGAAATCCGCCTCATGGCCGCAATTCTATTGCTGCAGACTCATGAATTAGGAGCATAAAATCCATTTAAAATCTTACTTTTCTTACCCCATTTTTTCAAAGATAGTCAGATTATTGACTATTGTAAACCTTATATTCAGAAAACAGAACATCAAATTTAATATAGCTCATACTTATTGAAAATCATAACTTATTTCTGTAAAACGACTTTTCAAATTAGTGTTAAATCGTGCATTCTAGGACGTTGTTAAAGAGCACTCTTTTGATAAGCACAGTGATATATGGAATATCCATGAGCTAGTGATGGAATATTTTGATTTAGCGTCTTGTATGGGGAAGGCATGCGTAACATTTCTAGCAATAGTATTCCCATGTAGATTATTTTACAAATACTTTGAAAGTAATGTTTCGCCTGGACCAATATTCTTTCGCGCTTTGTGAACTGCCAGTAAAACTAATTGCTGCCGAAATTAAATGTCTCTTATCTTAGCGTGATAATACATAGTTTAAATCACAGTGACTGCGTCCCATAATTCCTTCGACTTGCTAAATGGCCCCCGAGTGAAAACAGGAGTGATTATGCCAGTTGCATACCGGAAGAAATCGCTGGAGAATTTCTGGTGCAGTTATCTCTATAATTAGTGTTCCTTCCCCAGTAAAAAGCGTACACCTGTTTATAGCTCAGTTATTTTCATTTAACAGAAATTATAGAGGCAAAGCATTATTTACAGGGTCGAAAACAACGAATTATTAATGGGGTCTGTACCAAATCCAAGCAACCTGACACGACACGAAACGTGTCTAATATTCGGTCATATTTTACTTCAAAATTAAATTATGAAAAGGTGATAATAACCGTTATGGTGATGTTTATTATAATTTACAATCGCGGTAAAATTATTTCACTTTAATAACTCTTTTATTCTTTATATTGAAATTTTAAAAACTCATTTTCCATAGAAATCGTTTCCTAATATTTTAAATAATTTATTTTGTTAATTTCTTGCATTATCGCAATGTCATTTTTTACAGAAATTTTTTATGCTGTATTTAGCTTATAATCATTTTATAGATAATATTGTGTTCAGCGTATTATTAATTTTCATTCTCTATAGTGTTCAATATAAAGGCATTTCTCATACTTTAATGCAAAAAATATAAAGAAAAGAGTTAAAATATATATAAAGACTTAATACAAAATAAATCACTGATCAAAATTTCAGCGGTGATCTGAGCATTAAAATATCATTAATCTAATGATAAATGATAATTTAGCATGATAAAAATGATTTATCATGCTAAATTTTTAGCATGATAAATAATTTTCATAGCGAAATATAATTGAAAATGTTACTATTGCTAATATGCATGGATAAGAGGTTCAAAAATTTATCAAATTAAACTTTCTTTCAGTGTCTTAAGTGCACATTAAATAATCTCATATCCTTAGATGACTTTAAAGGAAATTATATTGGTACTTCTTCAGTTATTTTGAAAATTTTCCTTTTATTATGATGATCATCAACTTATTAGTTGATTATTATTAATATCAACCCACTCTCCCAAAAGCTTTTGAAATAGAGTTAGCTGATGAAACAACTTCCCCACAGATTGTATTTAAAATATAGATGAAAAGATTCTGCAAAATATAACAGGCAACTTTCAACAACTCAATTCCATCACCCTTTTACGTTTTAATGTTATGATAATGTAATAACAATGCCGAAAACGAATAGATAAAGTGAAGTTTTGTTGAATAATTTAGTCCCCTGAGTGCCTGAGAGCACGATTACGCCTCTCTAGCTCAGTGCTGAAAAGTGCGAAGTCAGTAGAATCGAATTAAATGTACGCTAGGATATTGCCGAAGCATATCTATTCTAGTAGGTTCATTGAAGTAGTAACGAAAGGCTAGCAATGCTGACAAATAGAATAATTTTTAATCAAAAATATAGAGATCGAATTAAAATCGTGGAAAGATTAGACACTAATAGAAATATTCTGAGCAATTTGGAACTTTAACATCATTTATGTATGTTTTACTTTTATTGAATTAAAGAAAATTTCTTTTCTGTGATATTTATTACGATTTATTGCTGAAACAATATTTCTTTTAGCTCCTTACGCTCTTACAGTTTGCTTTTGGTATTCATATTTTAAATTTAAAATTATTTTCTAATTTTTAGTACACTAAAAATGAGCTTTTTAAAAACATTTTTTTTTATTTCCATGACTTTTTAATTATTCGTAGATTTTATGATTCATTATCTTAAATCTCATCGATCATTTCATTCCGTCTTTTCTGATATTTAGTACTATATGTTCTTTTCGATATAAAATAAAAATCTAATAAAAAAATTAGAAAATTAATAGATAATTATATTCCACAATTATTAAAATATCATAATGTCATCAGGAACCCTCAACTATACAAAATTTCAGATCTCTAGTGCATTAGAAAATATGTGAAAATTCTATTATAAAATTAGATTTTTTACAAGCATGAAACAAATCGATTTAAATAAAAGTGTGTAAAAGCAGAAAAATTGCACTGTTGGTACCTAGTAGCACCATGGCATTATTTAGGTCTTTCCGACTTCATTTTATGAGATGGTTAATCAAGAAAAAATGTTGATGATAATTTTGTAAAAACTTTTATATTTAAGTGAATTCAGGTAAACTGAAATCAAATTAATAATAAACGGCTTTGGAGGAAGTAGATTTTCAACAAGTTGTTGAGTTTCAATATGCCTTTAAATACCTAATCATATTATGCTACAAAAACATGGTATATTCATTATAACTGATATTGTTTCAAGGTAAGTTAAACATTTTTATTTGATATTATAATTTATTTAGTGAAATATGGAACATACAGAAATCCTTACAAAATTTGAGTAACGCAAGAATACGAAGAAATATTAAATGAGGAAACACAAAAATAATGTTAAAAAAATGAACTCTCAGACAAAAATTATTTTTAGATAGGTTCTAGATAGTTTAGATAGGTTAATAACTAGAATTTATCATATCTGAAATTCTATTCAAGATATCTGTTTTTAAACAATTATTATATGAAACTTAAATTAACATAAGACAGCAGCTTTCAACTATATTGCTAAGCGCACATTCAAAAATACAAAAAAAAAAAAAAAAAAAAAAAAAATAGCATTAAAAAAATTAGAGAAAATTTTTGTTTTTCACATTATGCATACAACGTACTTCTTTATTTCAGATTCAATTTTTTTCTTTGAAATAAATTGAATCCCTTTTATAAGTCTATATTTAATCCACCCATTTATCTAAAATCCATAAACTACAGGGAGATCAAGAAATAACAGAAGGTGTTCGGAGCCCTGTAGCGTGTTATGTACTGGATGAAATATAACAAAATTTGGCCACCATACACATTAAAGTATGCAGTTTTGATTTATCAAAAAAAAATTAGTGCCAAAAAACGCCGAAAGAGGAAATTTGGGCGCTGCAAGCGCATAATATGCCAAAGGGAAAAAAAATCATAACTGCCAAAGGAAACAGTAAATAGCAACACACCAAATACCAATGAAAATATTATAGCAACTTATAAATTAGGCTCAAGGTGACCACCAACTTGATGTTCCAATAATTGCATGCGGTACATGGGGTTTTCGACGGTAGCTCGCAGCATATCGGCATTTATTCGTCTGACACGTAACGTTATTTGATCTTTTAAAGTAGGAATGTCAGGAACATGCCCTTGATACACAACACCTTTCAAGTGAACCAGAACCACCTCACAACCAGAAATTGCCAAGATTCCGATCAGTGTCATCAGTCAATGGGTGTTATCTTATACGGATAAAATTTCAAGATCTTATGCAATATCTTCTGCATCGTCGAGAACGGGGTATCTGTTTGTCATGATATTGAACGTGCATTGCTGATAACCTGCTTATTAGCTATCGCCTGATCCATAACGGCTGGTGCAACTTCTTCAACTTGTTCCCGCTTGACAACTTTGCGTCCTCGACCTGGTTGCACACCAAAATCCCTGCTGTTTCAAATCTTTCAACCATTCTTCGTAAATTAGTTATGGTCATCGGTCCTCTACGTAACTGTTTTAACCGCCGGTATTCACGAAGAGCAGCACTGGCATTTTCATCCCGCTAATAAAACAGCTTGACTGATAAGGCGCGTTCACGTAGTAACAACGCAATCGACGGGCAAATTCTTATAGAATGATATAAATTCCCACAACCCTTCTTTTTATTTTCGTTGTCATGTCAGAAAGTACCAGTACAAGCAAATTACATAATAGTTATCGATCGCAGCTCCAGGATTTCTTCTATCGGCGTTTTTTGGTACTAATTTTTTTCTCGATAAATTGAAACCGCATACGTTAATGTGAATGGCGGCCAAATATTGTTATATTTCGTCCAGTACATAACATGCTACATGGCTCCGAACATCTGTTATTTCTTGATCACCCTGTATATTCAGAAAATAATATAATTTGAGATCAAAATTAAAGTTTTTTGGGGTGTTTTTTTTTAAAGTTCCATTGCAATGCATATTTCTTATACATATGACAGAGCGCAATAACATTCGTACAAAATAATTCTATACGACATTATTTCATATTTTTAAATATCCTCTATTTTAAGTCCGGAAAATAAAATGGAAAAATTATTATAGAATTATTTATATATTTATTTTTCAAAAACCCTCTATTGAAAGGGGTCTATTCTTTTTATTAAGAAAAAACTTTTTTGCTAAATAGTAATAGCTGATTTTATAACAACTCTGCCATTTGTAAAGAGTGTACTTAATTTAAATATGAGCATTTGGATTCAGATTTTTCGAATTAAATAAAAAATCAGGCTTTGCAAAGCTATCCAGCTCCACAAATGCAGTACCTTCGAAGCTCTGAAAAGCAATACTGAAATCGTAATACCCCTTAAATTTGATTTTCTTTTTTTAAAAATTGTTTCACAGCTTAGAAAATGTAGGTCACGCCATCTGAAAATATTTCCCTCTTGCTTTCCACATTTTTCGCATTCAAATCCTCCCATTTTCTCAATCCTTAAAGAAAGGCTTTCGCAAAGATATTGTAGTTTCCCTATTCAAAAGAAGGTACAATATGGGAGGACTGTAAAGACGATGCACTGTATGTATCGAGACATGAGTCTACTCCCCCAGCTCTGAAGAGGGGAAAAAGAAAGATGAACCCCCCTTTTTTTTGTAATTTGTGCATATTTTAAACCCTAACTGTATACATTTTATTTCCAAATCTCAGTTATAAAATTCCGAATATATTAATGATCTAATGTAAGAAAAGTAATTTTAAAAATGAATTTTATCTGTCCCAGGCCCCAAACGTAAACAAACTCCAAATAAGGAGACAGCACAGTTTTAGAACAAAACATGTATATGCATCACTACTCAGTACAGGGTAAAATTCCAGCTGCATCTGAACAGGGTTTTCTAAAACTATTGCGTAACCGCAAGATGGGACACACACGAAAACAGATATGCCACAGAAACTGTAAACAGAAATTTCTATCAGATTCGCCAGTATTCATTAGCAAAAATAATTTGAAGAAATCATACAAATGTCATTTTAATTTGGTAAATATAATAAAATGTTTTAGACTTTAGATAAAATACTTTATACACTTGTATTTCTTTTATTTATAATTATTTATCGTTCTATTTTCATTTTCATTTTTATAATTTTGGAGCTAGAACAAAATTTTCATGAGAGAATTAGGGGAACGATTTCTTCCCTAATCAGGTAAAATTTTTCAGTGTATAAAAAGAAACCATGCATCATAAGAAATGTTATAATATTTCCTTTTGAATTACTCTACATAGACTAACTTTTTATAATATTGATGTAAGACATATAATTTAAAAGTCGCATCTTTATTATTCTTTAAAATTCACTTCTTAATTTTTTATTAATTAATGAATATATATTTCAAAATTAAAAAAAAATTGGAAATAATGTTTTATACGTAATGTATTAAGATGTCTGCGGGTGTAAATGGTATAACTATTTTACTGTTCTGTAAAATGACATGAGTGCCGTATGGTTCAAATTTGAAACCACGTTGTCTTGTATTCAGTTATATACAGCCTAGTTTTTTTTTACATTATTATGTACTTTATAGTTATTGATATTTAATTCACTGAATAATTTCATTTTTCCTTGCCTTTCTTTCTACAAATAATTTAATTGAGGATATTGTTTTAGAATTTCGTTATTCATCAACACCATAAATCTATACAACAATTCGTTGAAATTTTTGATTAAATAAATATTAGAAAGGAAATTTTTCAGTGTAATATCCATAAATCCCAAGATCAATGGAGCACTCAAATTCATTGTATAAATAAATTTAATGAAAACACTAATTAGAAATTTGCTCTAAATTAGAAACTATTAGTGCACTAAACAGTAGAATTATCCTATTTTAATTATCTTCCATATTTTAATCTGTAATTTACAATTCTATATTATAAATGGGATGGAATCTTGGAATAATTTTGTTTTCAAATTCATTATCAGTATTTATCACACATATAAAATCAGAATTTTATTAAGATGATAATTTTTTTTTATTTATGAAAACTACAAAATACTATACTGTTTTCGAGAACGTTTATGTATTTAAAAAAAAATTAAACTCTAATACTATAGAAAACGAGTGAAATATCAGTTGCAAAATCCCGACTTTATCAGCATGAAATAAATAATGTTCAATAAAAATGTATACAAACATTTGTTTTGTGGAGTATATGATGAATCATTATAAAATTTTCTATTTACCGTTTTCGGAAATCGTTTGAACAATTTCTTGAAAGCATAATATTTATCAGTCTTTTAATTCATCGTTAAGACTTTTTGTATTCTTTCTATATACAGCCTAAACATTCGAAAAAATACATATTTTTAATTTAATTAATCTCATTACACTCATCTAATTATTCTCATTTTAGGTATATATAAAAATTCATTTCTACTTAAACATAATTTAGAAAAAGATTAATGCTATAAATTCACAACCAAACTTAATTAAAACACCATAGGTATTCATAAAATTTGAAAAGAACTTCATTTGTTTAACTGTACACCAACATTAGAAGCACCACGTTCTTTCAACAAAAATAAAAAGTTGTATCTAAAAGTTATAACTAAAGATTTATTTCTTCTTAAACATAATTTATAAAAAGATAAGCGATATATATATATATATATATATATATATATATATATATATATATATATATATATATATATATATATATATATATATATATATATATATATATATATATATATATATATATATATATATATATATATATATATATATATATATATATATATATATATATATATATATATACTCTATACTTATATTTATTCATGTTTAAGTAATTATTGCGTCTTATTATTCTGAGCAATGCTTACTATACATTCGCATTCTATAATTTGTGCAATATAAGAAACCCTATTTTATTAAGATGTAAATTCACGAAAATAAGTAATTAAATTATCCTCAGTATACTTAAACTATCGCTCATACTAGAAATGTACAGATTTGAATGCTCATACATCTGTCTTATTTATTATCTAACCTCATTCGTCAATTTAGATAAACGATTTCGCACGATTTTCAATAAACGAACAAATTCAAAAACAATACAAAATCAATATTATCTTCTGCATAAATCTGGAGAAATAATTATAAAAACCGTTTAATTAAAATAGGCTAAAAGCTAATAACTTTCAAACGAGCAGCAAAAGTACATGATATATACAATGCCCCAGTGCTGCTTTTTTCATTCATAAAGAGGGATTCTCTGCTTATTTTCTCTCGTCCTCTCTGATAAAGAGAGCAATAGTTTCGCCATCTATTCGAAGTGGTCATCCAGTCAAAACAAAAGGACTGTCAACAATGGGAGCCGCAGCGATGAGGGAAAAAAAAGAAATCAAAGAATTAGTCAAGTCATCCAAGCAGAGAGAAATGGTTCAATAAAGGGAATTACCGATTTCACGGAGGATCAAATAAGAAAAAAAGGGGTTGGGGGAGGAGTTGGCCTTAGAGAGAGTTGACATCGAGGGGACGAGAGATATTCGATTATGTTTTTATTTAGAAAAGTACTTCTCTAAAGGAACTTTTTTCAGGTTTCTGTTTTTTATCTCTACAAATTTTCTCTTAAAATGTCTGTATTTGTTTATAGGCAATATAAAAAGAATGTCAGACTCAAAGGCTAGCAAGAATTAACTTTATGGTGGTAAAAAAAAAGAGAAAGAGTTTTAGTTTGTTTTTTTTTTTAAGGTAAGTTTTTTTTAAAAAACAGAGCAAGTACACTGGAAAAAAATTTCATTCTTTTATCATGAAATTAGCTCTTCTTTTAGCTTTCATTCCTTCCCATTTCTTCACATTCTTTTAGCTTTCATTCCTTTTCATTTTAGCATGTAACGTCTCTGCTATCAATTTCCCTTCCTTGATGGAAATTCCCTGGGATTATTTTTAAACTTCACATAAGATGATTTCCGATATGCTAAATATTGCAGAGCGTTAATTTACTTTCATGGGTGTAAATTAGTATTCATTAATTTACTTCCGAAGATGTAAATTAGTGCTCATTAGTTTACTTTCATGGATGTAAATTATTGCACATTAATTTATTTTCGTAGATGTAAATTGGTGCTCATTAATTTATTTTCATAGATGTAAATTAATGCTTGCACTGGTGAATACTTATATTTGAATAATTCATATGGGAATTGTGAATATTTCTGAAAATGGTTAGCAAATATTCTTCAAATTTAGTCAAGACAGTTAAATCTCTACAATATTATCATCATAAACAAGAAATGCTTTCAATCGAATTTTTATATCGAAATCATTTTAAATATTTTGAACTTTACGTAGTTTCATTTAAACTTCATATGCAATTATGTGTAATTGGGAGTTTTGAAAATGCTATTTAATGTATGAAAAGCATAATAAAACGTTTTTTATATACATTTACACTTATAAAGTTGAAAGAATAATAGCCGTGAAGCAAAGTTTAGTATGTTTCCCACACAATTATGTTCTTGAAACTGAATAAATTGATCAAATATAAGGGAAAATATAGTAAATCGCTCTGAATATAAAAAGCTTATTATTTTCAATAAATTAATTAAGGGATTAAAATTCACTTTTTTGTTGAAAACAAATGTTTGTTAAGTTTTCCTTTCTTTTTCAGAGATAAATTACATCTCATTAGAATTCATTTTTTTTCTGACAAGAAATTGCATTTATAACAGGATTAAATTAACAAGAGTGCTAAGTGATTAAGAAATGAAATTAGACATTTATTTCGGATAATAGCAAATATTCTATTTGAATTTGTTGGTAAAATGCAGGGTAATTTAAAATGAATATAGCGATTACAAACGGCTATAACTGTTTAATGAAAAAAAATTTATCGATAATATTAACACATAATGTAGACGGAACTTCACAATTTCCCAAGCCCAAAATAATTGAAGAACTCAAAGTACGCATTTATAATGCGTTTTTGTCGGTGACTGCAGACATGTTTCAGAATGTATGACATGAAATTGACTACCGGCTATATATTGTCCGTGTGACCAAGGGAAGTCACATAGAACAACGATGACGTATGTATACAAAATTTTGAAGTTCCGTCTACATTATGTGTTAACTTATGGATAAATTCTTTTTCATTAATTAGTTATAGCCCTGTACATCATTCGACATCTGAGCAAGTTAAATTATCTAACAATGAACAACCATAAAGAACAGTCACGAAAAGTATCTAACTTTTACCTTATAACACAAAAATAATTTGGTTAAAACACAGAATCGGTTTTATATGCATGAAGTAAAAAATAAAATTATTCATTTTTTATGAATTTTTTTAATTAAGTTATTAACAAATAACTATTATTCTTTTGCATTATCGTTAAAGAGCAATTTTTACTAAGCTTTTAAATATTTTAAAGTTCCCACACTCAATACAACGTTCTGCAACTTATTATCACGTAAATGAAAAAAATTGAAATGCATCATTCACCAGGAAAGTGAGAAATTTGAAATTATAGCATATAAATTGGTAAAATCAAATGAAATTATCAACATCGTATCAAAAAATAATATTATATAAGCATCACAATGAAATTTCCTTTGCTTCAAGTTCATACGAAAATATAATTTTTATTAATTTTCACACGACTATAAAAATTAACCTATGAAGCAATCATTTATTTGTTTTAAATATAGATGATTTTAATTCAAATCTCAAAGAAGTTTTCTCATAAGTCATTTTCAAATCCAAGTTAGAATTTCGCATTAAATGATAATACGACAATCTGCAGCTTAATAAATTTTTCGAAGTTCCAAAGTACGAGTACTTTGATAGAAAAAAACGTGATCTCATCCTAAAACATGCTGCATTGCGCATGACTTAATAATTTACGAAAACTCACTAATTAGCACCGTCTTTGTCCTATAAACCCTTTTAAATTACGCCTCCAAACTAGGTTTGGCGTCACGACATAGATCTCCCTTTCCTAGGCTATCAAAATCGCACCGTACTCCAATAGTTTTTCGCTTGAAGATTTGCTAAAACCCATCTAAAAGATTGGCTTTGAAATCTTTTCTTTTCTTTTTCTTTTTTTTTTTTTTTTTTTTTTTTTCGTGCTTCAAAGTTCTCTTACTAGCGGAACTGTACCTTTCAGCTGCAAATAGAATCTTTTACTCAGCTTAATTATGGTGCAGAGGGTCAATATTTGTCTAATTTAGTGAAGACCTGTAATCTAAACTTTCACTGACCACCCCCAAAAAGCATAATGGAGTAATATTCGATAATTCAACATTCGAATATTCTCATCAAATGATCTAATCTATTTGAATTAAAATATTATTTGCATAATAACGCTTAAAAAATCGAATTCTGATTTTAAATGTCATAACTTTCATGTCGATTAAAAAATTTAACTAAAGAAAATACCAACTAATAAATACCTTGCATAGATTTATCTCTTTAGTTGGAAAAATTCTTCAACTAAAATAATTTACGGGAAAGTTTACGACGCACCAAAAAATAAAATAAATATATTGCAATGAGAACAATTAACTAAATACATCGTTTGATAAAATTCGTTTTTGAAACAATTTTTTCAGAAGAGAAGTCGGCGTTTAGTTAATGAATACTAGCCACTGAAAGCTTCCTAATATATTCCCTTCATATTCCTTATATTAATTCCTTCGTCTTTTTAATGGCTGTCGTATAAAGAATTCGCTATTTTATCTTTAAATGCTGATGATCTTTGACTTTTCTTAATGCAATGATGACATTAAAGATATGTTCAATTATTTATATTAATAAACGGAAATGCTGGTGGAAAAACGCTTCATACAGTCTTTTGAATAACTAATGGAAACTTGAATGTGGAATTTCAAATAATAATAATAATTACAATTCAAAATAAAAACTTAGCTTACAGCTATAGATAAAGAAAAGTTATAAGTTGAAGCAATAAAATAGAAACACTAGGGTATATGAATGTTATTGAACATAATTTGATCTGATTTTAAATTGAGAGGTAAACGCGAATATAAGTAACACAATGAGAAAATTCAGATTTTGTATATTTTAATTTTACAATTTGTGCTCTTCTAAAGAATTCATTCAAATAAATTAATTATTATTATTCATAAACTAATGTTTCAAACAGCAATTTTCCTTCAGAAGTTAATAAAAGAATAAAGCATCAATCAAATGAATGCTACAGTTTCATAGATATTCTACAAAGAATTCTACGAAAGTAAGAAAATTGATTTTACTCATGTGAAATAAAGGAGCTTTGGTTCGTAACGTTTGCAAAAAGTAGAAAGTTCCAGAGGGGAAAAACAACATTGCATATATACAAAAAATAATTCAATGGGGAATATTTACAACGCAATGGTTCCGCATATATGCACAAATCAAATATGCTAATTGAAAGAAAGCTATGAGCGAGATTAAATATAATAAGCAATGTTTAATCTTTCTATTTTTTCAAAAAGTCTAACAAAAAAAATAAAGTCGTTTTGGACTTCATTAAATTTAATTTTATCGGAAAACATTTTCTGCACAGTATTATTTTAATTATAATTAAGTAAACAAAACAGTGGTAGATATTTAAAATAATGAATTCGTTATTGGGCTTTTAAGAAATCTTGATACATCAATAAAAGATTAGCAACAGTGACATCGAAGAAATAAAACAAAGTACAAAATAATGGGAATGCGAAAACATTTTATTTCTGTTATGATATCGAAAAAGAGGAAGTATATCCGCTTCCATAATCATAACAATAATAATAATGATATATATATATATATATATATATATATATATATATATATATATATATATATATATATATATATATATATATATATATATATATATATATATATATATATATATATATATATATATATATATATATATATATATATATATATTCCATGCTATAAAAAACTGTATGAATTTTATAATACACTTGGTTGACACTGTTTACATCTCATTTCTTAAACAAGCGCTATAGTTTCTTAGTATCAGACGATATTTCATTGCAAATTTAAAAGGAATTCTGATTCCTCAAATTGAGAGTAATGGAATTATGGAAAAAAAATATTTCAATTAAAAGTATTGACTTCATATCTATTGTTACTCTTATGCCACTAACTGTGTTTCTCACACTTGTGAAAACTTTTCATGAATTGAAATCAGAAGTATGAACAATATGTATCATTCAACAAAGATATTATACAATTGTTTTAGAAGGCTATTGCAATAAATTAAAATATTTATTAATGAAAACAAAACAAAATTAGCTTGAATTAAATCTGTAGATTTGGAAAGTGAGGTGATACACAAACTGGGGAATAATTATTTAATTCCAGAAAAATGAGTGAAACAAAGATTATTATTATTCAGTGTGCTGAAAATAATATTAAGTGCTCAATAAATTTCAAATTCAATCATTTTTTTTTTCAAAATTTTTCATAGTACATTGAAATGTTCAGATCTGTATGGATAATTCAAAAGTTTAAGGAAACTTGAATTTCCTTAAGTATGTTTCATTCTTAATCGATTATTCTTGTGATTATGGTTCTATTGTCATGTAAGCTGAGAGTAATAAATATTGTATCATAAATTTCACATTCAATTCGAACTGAAAAGTGAAAAAAAAATTTTAAGCCCCTTGATGGATGTCTTAATTTCAATATATATATATATATATATTTTTTTTTTATCATTAAACTTTTGAAGACCAAAGTTTTTCTTCCCATTGATTTTCCCTGCAATATCATTTCAATTGTTCAGTGACCTGAGAATGATATGAGTAATTTAATAAACTTCAAATTTAACTCTAAATTATTTTATAATATATAAATGCATGCCAATTTTTAGAGAGTATTGTAAAATTTTCAGAAACATTGTATCTTTGGTGTATAAATTTTTTTCTGATCGATTTCCCTTCTGAATTTTACCCTCACCCTGATTGATGATCGCACGTGAGGAGGGTGTCTTACCTTGGAAGGCGGCTTCGAAATTCTTAGCGATCAGCACAGGTGGTCGGTGAAGCAGAAGCACCAGAAGCAAGTGGCACGCGGTGAGTTTCCCGAAGATCAGGAGTGCCATGTTGCCGGAATCATGTACTGGTCGATGGCAACTACGGTCCCCTCTAAAGCATGGAGATGCGGGAAATCAATTCGTTCCACCACTCACTCGGCTACGAATCCCCCATGGCACCCACACAGCACAGAGAACCGAATGGCAACACCACAGAGGGCTGGGCTTTCGTCGGCGGCTGGGAACAGTCGACTGCAATGCCGAGGGGAGGACGGGAGAGTAGAAAGATTGGATTGGATTGTCACGATTCATCCAAGTGGGTCGAGCCGCATTTTGCATTTTATTTGTCTCGTTATTATTAGGATTTTTTTTTCTTATTTTCTCTCTGTTAGATCAGGAATACAACTGTGGGTAGGGAGTTTTTCCGCATGTTGGGCTGATCCCTACGCAGGTATGACTCAGAAGTAGGGAGGGGGAGGTACCACAGATGCAGGATGAAAAGTTTCAATGGAGATTTCGCTTTGTGGTAGGAAACGGTTCATGCGGAAGAGGAGCAGAGAAATTCCAAATTAATAAAGGATCCTGCATTTCCTTTACAACGGAATAAAAAATGTGTAAATTAGAAATTAAACAAAAGCAATAGTTTTCAAATACTTTTATTAAAATCTTTTTTTTTTATTTCATCCTTCTGGTTTGTAAGTTTATAATACATTTGATGATGTATGTATAATGAAGTAGAAAATGATGCATCATATTTAAAATTACTTCCAAGTCCTTCTTTGCAAATGCCTAAATTCCTCTAATTAAATATTTTTATTATAGTTTCACATATTTTAAATTTAGTAATGCATCGCCTATCTTCTAAATTTTTAAAGTCTTTTATTTCAAAAACATTTTGCAACAAGGGATGATCTATAAAAATAAATTATTCAGGTTTCAAATTGATTTGCAACAAGAAACATTAAGTTTAAAAAAAATATTTTGATCTAAATTTAATTTTCCTTATAAAACTAATAAAGAAAAAAGAGTAAGAATAAAAAAGGATCTAAACAAATCACGATTAAAGAATGTTTTTGGAGATTTATCAATCTTCGTTATTTAAGAGAAGTTTCACATATAGTAACAATATAAGTAATTCTTATAAATGTAAAATATTTTTTTTTGAAAAATATGGAAATGAATTGAAAGAAAAAAAAACAATTTCAATCAATTTTACAGTCAAAATAGTTGGCTAATATTGTAAGATTCTTAGTTAAAAACTAAATAAAAAGAGAGCACTCATTGAATTAATATGTTATAGGCATTGTAAAATTAGCTATTTTCTTTTCATTGCTATGAAAGCCAGCATCTCAGTAAATGAAGACCTAATATGCAAATATAAATTGCATTTTAATCTTTCCTTTCTGCAATTTTACGCACATTTTATCACCCAATAAAGTTTAGAAACAAAATTTTGTAATATAGAAAAACTTATGTTACATATTAAATTTAAGAGACTATTTTTATTGGATCCTACGCGAAGAACTTTAATCTTAATTATTTTTTTCTTTACAGAAATTTTCCAATATTACAGTAATTTTTGAAAAGAGAAAAATATAAATAAAAATTATTGTGGCTGTGAAAATATGTGTATTTTCTCCTGATAAAGAACTGAAACAAATTGAACCAATCTTTGCAAGTTTTTAATTTAAGATTGAGTATACATATCATGAAATTGCAAAAGTTAATTTGATATTGAATTAATTAGAAATTAACCAATATTTTATTATTTTTCCTTAAGAAAAAATTGTTCCGTAAGTACTATACTTTCACTCATACAAATTTTATTACCACGCACTATTTCTTTCAATTTCTTTTTTAATTTTTCAATATTTAATAAATAATTAAATAGATGCAGACAATTTTCAATTAAGGAAATTAATAGATATTGCGTTGCTAGACAACGGGGAAATTTTAAATTGCTCAATTTTTATTTTTTAATATTTCTGTTTTATTATTTTTATTAAAATCTTCTTTGGCAGGGTTTTTCATTGGTTTTAAAAGAATTTTAAAGTTTCCTTAACTAGATTAAAAAATTACTGCGGTTAAAATCTTTTGCTATCTTTGGCTGCTTTTTCTACGAATTCTACGAAGTAATAAAAAAGAATTATTATTATTGAATATATTTGAAAAGTGAAAAAATATTGGATCACTTATATTATAAAAATTAATAAACTTGCGGAGAAAATTCATTATCTCAGATTTTTAAAAATCATCTGTTAACCTGATATTCTCATTTTAATTAAAAAAACTTCAGATAACAAAAATGTTTTGTGTGTCATTTTATACAAAAGTTGTTTTTCCATTAAAAATTTTAAAAAATTGTTATTGCATTTAAAATATTAGATATTAAAGTATTTTAATACCAAAAAACATCAGTGAAAGGATAAAGTGAAGGATAAAAATTATTCAAAAAAATCAAATTTGACGAGACAAATGGAAAAATTCTTATTATTCATAAAGTAATTGGTTTTAGCCGTTAATAAAAATTGATTAATAAAATAAAATAGATAAAAAAAAATATCTCCTATTATCCTTAAAGTACATGAAATAAATAAATGAGTATATTTTAAAGCACATTCTCTTAAAATCTAGTCAACGTGAAATCTAGTCAACGTGAACGCCTTACGTTTAGATTACATAGTTAACAATTTGTCTAGCAGTTGCAAGTTTGTTACCTGCATAGAACATATACTTAATCATAGATTTTTCGTATGAATAAGCAGGGTAAGTGGCTTTTACTTATTGTTTTGAAATCTGTTTTTTTTTTCAAACATTTAGGCAGAAATGTAAGCGATACTGAACACAAAATAAAACTTGTTTTATATAAAATTTCAGCATTTAGTTGTATGTTTTTTCAAGTAAATCACATAGATGCCACTTACTTAATAACGCATTAAAAAAATTCCCTTATATTGAATGACTGTTTCTTCAGCAGTTCAAAATAAAGTTCACTAATCTGTGTAATATTACAGTTGTCACTCTATCGATTCTCGAAACACAAACAGAAAGATCTTGCAAAGAATATAAATATAGGTTTATTTAGTTTTATTTAATTTAATCATTACGTCAATCAAAAGATCTCGAAATATATATGAATAATATAATCTACACGCATGCTGTGCCAACATGCTACAATATTCATGTAACACAGTGATTTTTACAGTAAATCTAACTGAAATAAGCTGTGAATTATTGTTACAAAAATTTAACATCTGTATCTGCTTAGCAGCAGGTGAAATTTTCAATTTAAATAGTATGTTGCTTTGCTCTGCGAAATTAGCGTACAGCTGCATTTGGAACAAAGAAATTGCGTAAGAATAGTTTGTGTTTTTTCAGTTCAACGAAGTTTTGGCGAAATGAAACAACACATATATATGCGTTTAGAAGGTCTTATTGACATTATTTTAATTTGATGCCTCTTTACCATCAAATTTTTACTGATAAATAAAAAGTGATATTTAGTTTGGGGAAAAATTGGTTTGACAGCTTTTATTTTGAAAGAATAATTGCTTCGTTCATTTTTCAAATTTTAAAAGGGAATCATTTTTTGCTGTGATCATTATGGCGAAGTAATTTTTTAGTAGGATTAAATGTTAATCTTATTTTTAAATGCTTTTGGTTGTATTCA
This sequence comes from Argiope bruennichi, assembly GCF_947563725.1. Classification (NCBI taxonomy): domain Eukaryota; kingdom Metazoa; phylum Arthropoda; class Arachnida; order Araneae; family Araneidae; genus Argiope; species Argiope bruennichi. The sequence continues at coordinate 41,261,990 of NC_079163.1, read as the reverse complement.
TTTCTTATTAGTTTAGCCTTGAACTGACATTGTCGGCTGTCTTTTCTAAAAATTTATCTGGAATTTGCAAAAGAATATTAAAAAATATGTGCCCACGATCAATTTGCTGTTTTTTATTAAAAATTAATAAAAAAATTTAAATTGTTATTGAAACCTCGAAGTTTGGAATGAAAAATATCTCTATCTATTCTTTTGTCAATCAAAAAGACAACGAAATAAATCTCAGAAATTCCGTGATTAAATTATTGCGAAAAACTACATTTATTAAAAGAGTTGTGGTTAGTAGTTCAGCGCATTATTATTTATAAGCACTCAACAAGTTTTGTTCAGAATCTCTGTTAATCGTCAATAAAAATTCAAATGATAAAAATATATTCTCAAAATTGTACAAAAAGTCAGAAGGAAAGAAGAAAGTCCTTATTACACCGATTTTTGTCCAAAATTCAAATGCAAATATTCATATTCTTTTAGTTTTCCGCGTAATTTCCGACCGAAAAAAAGACCATCAATTTCATGATTTTAATTGTTTTTATAAGTCCTAGATATTCTTCCTTGCTTACTAGACTAATTGATGCTTGTCATTCAGTGATTGATATTACAGTAAGTTACATGTCCAAAAGATCTAGAAACATTGTAAATGAAAGATATTTAAAAGTTACATGAGTCGCTTCTATACTTTAATTAATAAAATTGCAAAATAATAATAATAATAATAATAACACATTTAAATCATTACCTTTTTGAGAAATTCTGAAGATTGTTATCTTCAATTTAAAATCACGGTGTAGCATATTTTTTGCTCTTTTAAATATCGGCTTCACTCTGTATTCTTTGTAGCTTTGAAATGTGTCTTTCCTACAGCCAGGTAAATAGTGGTATATGCAATATATAGTCCAGGCTCTCTAAATGTACTGTCAATTTATTTTCTTCTAAAAAAACCCCAACATTCTTTTGTTCTCTAATATTTTCAAATATTCTGCTGATGTCATCGAACAATGAACAGAAAATCAACAAATGAAAAAATTTTTAGTTTTCCTTGCAGACACTAAGAATTTTTCAGAAATATTTTTAGGAGACTAATTTTATTCAGAAATACTAATATTTCTTTCAAACTTCAAAATATTACTTTAGACATTAAATTTAAACCTATATTATAATAAACTAATAAACTTTAGAATAATAAACAAATAAATTAATAGTTTTCAGGAATCAACAAGTAAATTAATGTTTTAAATGAATCCACTTTCTTTCCAGACGAATCATTATTTCATTTTAAAATAAATTTATAGAAGCCTTTATCGGAGTCTTCAATAAAAGGTAGTAAAAATATGATTCGATGAAATGCAGTCAATTCATTCTATTTATAAAATTGTAATAAATGGGTCTCTTCATCGTATCACTCGAGTAAACAAAATTTACGTTAATAAAATAATTAATTCCAGTCATCAGATTTCATACATCCCAATTCATAGATTTTTACTTCGTTTAATTCTTTCATTTTAACACACGCATACTTTTTCGTTTTATGACTTATTCTCAATTACTAGAATCAGATGTAATATGATACTATTCAATTAGGAATGTTGATACGATTCATTCGGAGAGAAATCTTAAGGAAAGAAACTCATTAATTAAGATTCTTATTTCGAAAAGCAAATTAGTATTGATTTTATAAAGAATATCACAAAAATATCGCTTCTTCAGCAATTTTAAGTGCGATGGAAAGAAATTAATTTAAGAGTGAACGAAATTAATTAGCTATCAAAAATAAGGGGAAATGGGTAAGTTTTCTTTGATAAACATTAATAAGAAAGGTTTCATATTTGCAAAAAACATTTTCATTCATTTTAATACTAAAGTTATTCATTCATAAAAATACCTTCTGTGTATAATTAAAACAACATTTTTACTTCATTTTTATTGATGGAATTTGCGACCAATTTAAGTATATACTAATTCATGAAACATAAATCAAGCCAATTCAAGTAAATACGCTATAAAAATAATTTACGAAACATACTATTACAATTTTCCTGTATAATCATATATCATGCGTCTTGATGATACTCCAAGCTGTTTAGGGCCATCTGCTCAATTGGTGCTTTACTGTTTTCAGTCGCATGATTGAGTGCACTATCCTCCCCACCCCTAAATGGGTGGTGTTCGGGGGACATGACATCCCTCCTTCTGATTCTCCCTCTCCCAAATCACATCATTCTCCTGGCAATTGAACTGGTGAGATAGTCACATTGTGTCCAAACAAAGTATCTTTAGAGATTCATACCGCGCTGGACAGGAATTAAATAGTCTCTATAATCATTTTAACTCATTTTAATTTACCTTGATGAACTGAATACTTATCCAGAGGTATCATCCACATATTAATTTAGGTTGTGGATATATTAATACGATTCTAACCCTGTACAATTTTCTTTTAATTGTTTGGTTAGGGATATATTAATACGAGTCTAACCTTGTACAATTTTCTCGTAATTGATTGGTTATGGATATATTAATACAATTCTAACCGCGCACAATTTTCTATTAATTGGTTGGTGTCAACGAGTAAAGTCATACCTCGCCATCCAGGGTCTCGAAGCAAAGTGGCATCTGATTTTCTTCTCTCGCTTTTAATTATTCCTGTTTTTAAATATGGTACAAATGCAAAATTCAGATATAAAGAAACACATTTTTCCAATAATACAACCATGGAAACCGAACATGAGAACCTACTTTAAAAAAAGCTGCAGATTTTGTAGACAGTCGACTCTGATGAGAAATGATTCTATTTTTTCTATATACTAGACAATGGGCAAAATATATCTAAAGAATCAGATTGAACTGGGCAGGAATTAAATTGTCTCTTAAATCATTTTAAGTAATTTTAATTTGTGTTGATGAACCGAAGACTTAACCAAAAGTGTCATTTATTCATTAGCTAAGGTTATAGATATATTAATACGATTCTAGCCACGTACAATTTTCTCTTAATTGGTTGAAGTCAATAAATAAAGTCATACCTCGACATCCACGGTCTCGAAGCAAAGTAGCATCTGCTTTTCCTCTCTAGCTTTTAATATTTCCCGTTTATGAATATGGTGCAAATGCAAAATTCAGAAATAACAAAAAAATTATCCAATAATATAATCACAGAAACGGAATATGAGAACCCCACTTTCAAAAAAAAAAAAAAAAAATGCAGATTTTGTAGACAATCGACTCGGATGAAGAAGCATTTTATTCTATTCTATTGTATCTACAAGACAATGAATAAAATAAATATTAGCTTACTATGAAGAAACGTTTGGTGAGAAGAGAAAAGGCTGTTGCGTTTTCAGACACGCTTGTTAGATTTTATGCGAAAGATCGATTTATGTTTAGATTTTCTGCTAGATTTATGATTAAATTTTATGTTTCAAAACAGTGTTATTTATTGCATTTACTTCTTTCTGACAGCTAAAACTATTAGTCAAATTTCTTGGCTAGAATTAATAAATATTCCTTTCTATTCCAGCTTTTTTCGGTACCATCTATCACATAGCTTCATTGTATCATTGTAATAATTAGAATTAAAATCTATAATCCAGTTATTTCATAAAATACCAAGTTGTTTCATGAAGTAATTGATCAAGTCATTTAAAATGCGTAATTATTAATTCAACATTTTAGCTAGAGATTCATTGAAATAATTATTTATTCTATAAAATAACTAACTATAAAAAGATAAAGTGTAAAATGAACTTACTTAATTATACAACTTAGAAAATATTATTTTTACAACCATACAACAGAAATTGTTGCAATAAAAATTACAAAAATGGTACTTGGAATAACATAGAACATTATTTTTAAAATAAATGCATTATTTGTTGATACACTGCTTTTTGAGGAGACCAGGAAAATAGTGCCATATGGGATAATGTGGTAATGTGCGCAACTAACTATAGCCGGTGGGGAAGTCCCGAAATATATTCTTTATCAGCGAGCAACTTGCAAAATTGTTTCAGAGTCGTCAAAGCTCTGACAAGAGAAGCGTGACCGTTATTGCGGGAAATGTTATTTTTTACTATTTTCTTGTAATTTTCAACTTCTGCATGAATGGAGATAAGCGCATTTCTGTGTTAATTTACAACTGTAGTTAGTACGTGCACTCATTCTATTAATATTCCTTTATATTTCTATAACATAATTTTTATGAAAAAACGTCTTTGTTTGCTGTGAATTAGAAACGTCCTAAATACCTACCGGGAGGGCGAGTAACTTTACGGCCTTCGTAAAGCACAACTGAATATATTCTCTTAAAATATCTTTTAATTATCTTTACAGATCCCTCGTATAAGAAAAAGAACTACAGAAAGGACAAAATGGACAAATTATGAACTTAAAGTAGCTATAAAGCAAATGTTGGATTCGAAGTAATTAAAAAGTATGATCTTTTGGTTTAATATTTCTAGGATCACTCCGAGAGACAGATCTGAAAAAAAAGAGACCTATAGTTGCCGATTAGCACTCGAAATATCTTCTTTTAACTGAGATATAGATAAAAAGGACTTGGTTATGAGAATACAGATTGCCATGTACTTGATGTTTTAACGAAGCAAGGAGATTTGTAAAATTTGTAGAGAGAAGGCGCTGTTGAATGGGGTGCCGGTGATTTTTTTGCACCAAAAGGACTTATGTGAATATGTAGATAGTTTGAGTTTGCTTAAAATTATAAATGCGACTTTTGTCAGGCAAAATGGTTTTAATGAGCACTATAAAAATGCAATGTATCCCTGAAATAGGTTTGTCATCTTTTAGAAACCTAAAAAATATTATGCTTCTTGTTATCTTCGGATAAACAGTTGTGCAAGAAAATAATTTCAGTTTAATTGGTATTCATTACTAACAATTATATTTGTTTATTGTGTATAATTTTCAAGAAAAAAGTCACCATGACACAGAATATGTGATGGAATTACGCCTGTATCGGAAAAACCAAGCCATTATGTCAAGGTTTTGAAAATTCTTTTTTCAATAACGCTCAAAACACTTTTAGCCTTTGTTAACGGAATTACTCAATATGTAAGATATTCCAAAATTAAATAATATTCAATTTTTGTATTTTAAACAATATATAAAAGGAATTCCTTGAGTTAATGTGATTCTCAGGTTTCCATTTTCCAGGACACATTTTATGGCCTTTACAGCCTACGGCATGCAGAACTTTTAATTAAAACTCACGAAGTAATCACAATAAAGTAACTAATGCTAACAATAAATATGATTCATGTAGGTTATTTTATATTTAACGGAGGTAAATTGTTCCTCTATGAAATAACTCGCTAAACCAAAAATTATGAAAACAGTAGATTAGATATGAATTTCTTTACAGCGGCAAATTTAAAATGAAAAGGCATTACTTTCAGTTTGTGATGAATATTTAAAAACAACCCACACAGGCATATAAGGACACAAAATCTGCAATAACATGATAATTGAATTTTTAAGGAGGTTTTAAAAAGACTGACATTATATATGCTATGGCACCCACATATTTTAATCAACTTTGTTTCTGCCTTCTGTTATTTCAAGTTTTATCAAAATTATTTATTCAGTCGTTTTTTACTTGAGAATAAGGAATTGGATTTCTCATGAAATTGAATTTGAATTTGAGGGATGGAGAAATTGAAATTGAATTGCAGTTGTTTTTGAAAACTGTAATTGTTTTTCTTCAATTGTAATTATTTTTGTAAAATATCTTCAAAGTGAATGTTCACCAAGCGACATTCCTTCTCATCTATCCAACATTGGTACCTTTATCAAATCTAATATCAGTGCTTTTCCTTCCAGATGGTACCATTTCCTCTTTCTTATGTTTCACATGACTTGTTTTCAGCAAATTCATAAATCACTCGTTTCGCAACTATTTCTTGCTTTTCTTATCGTAAATTGACGAAATCTTACCAGTTCCTGTCAAAATATAAGTCGTGATTTATCAGCCAAATTTCGATTTTTCGATACTCTACGTATAGATCTGTACTGATAAGATCTCAAACAACGTTTTATTTCTATAATTTCTTCTTTCTAGAGGGCTTTGAGGTATTTTTAGTTTCCCCAGAGAATCAAGGAAATATTTTGATTTATCTATTGATTTTTTGGATCTCTGCTTTAGACATCTACCGAGAGCAATAGCTGTCTATTATTGATAGTATCTTTACAAATGAGGATTGCAAAAAATTCTTTTAAAATAAATCATCTTTTCATTAGCTAATAATATTTCTAATTTTTTTCTCTTAAAATACGAATTTCAAAATATTCCCTGTTGTAGTAGATTATCTTTGATAGTGTCTTTTTAATCTTTTGCAGGGAATGAATGAGTTTAGTGTGTCAGATCTTTAGTCAATTTTATAAATTTTCTAATAATTCAATTGATTGCAGAAACGAAGAGCAAGATTTTGCATTTCAAATAAAACAGTGAGCAATATCTCCGAAAAACAGAAACATATTTCAGCCTAATGGAACAACAATAAAATAAGTTAAAAATTCAGGGGAAAACTTCGTTATTTAGATGGTCTATTTGTCTGGGGGGACTCAGTATCATCAACTTTCAATGAATTCATTGTAGGAATCAATATTATCAGGTGTTCATTTTCTGAATATATTGCGAGCGATTTTGAGAACCGCGGTGGCCTGGTGGTAAGGTCTCGGCTTCAGAACCGGAGGCGTTTCAGGTTCGACACCCGATTCTACAGAAGAACCGACGTGCAAGCGCATCTGGTGCACGTTAACCCTCTGATGTAGTGTGGAAGCTTAGGTGTCGTCCTCGTCATCCGACCGCGGTTCAAAATTACGAGGTCCATCCCAAAATAGCCCTAGCGTTTCTTTAAAATGGGACTTTAATATAACTAAACAAGTGATTTTACGGAATATAATTCTAAAATGTTATAGAATATAGAAGAGGTCTTAGCATAGAGCGCGATAACAATAGTAATCTATAGTTCCTAAAATTGTCAGTAGATTGGCAATTTTTATTATTGTTAATTGCTATTGTAATAGACATTTGCAATATTATAACTGAAATAATTGTTCACCTTAAAAAATTAAATAACTGAACGTAGCTGCAAGTCAAGTCTGATATTACTACACAGTTGCTTTGAATTTTATATTCATTTTGATATTTTTCATTGTTTTGCTTTAATTTCATGAATTTTGAAACCTTGATTTTTTAAAACTTTAATGCTATAGCAATCCAGCAACTTTATTCCTTTACATTTCAAATTTTAACTCATTGAATTCTAAAGAATAGTAATTATGATTTAAAATTTCAGAATAGAACTTTAGTCACCTTTATATATTTGGAGTATCACGAACGAGGCTCGCCAAAAGAGGGGAAATGAAAGAGGAGCAAAATCCCCATGGTGAGAGATCGAGAGGGGGAGGTCCGTTAGTCTACGGTAAAAAGGGATTAGAGATTATTGGAAAAGTTTTTGGTGTGTGGAGGGGGTATGTATGCCAGTATAGGGGAGCTGGTTTCCACTCTTGGTGACTCTGATATGCTCAGAATTGACTTTTCTGATAGAATATACCATTCAGACCGTTCGTATAAAGGACATGACTGAAGATTTATAAAAGGAAAATTATGAGTTTAACTACTTTTTTAGTTATTCTTGTTAGATATTAATAGAGGAGTTCAGTAATACGGTCCTTGCAATAGTTTAAGATATTATCAATATCTGACTCTTCAACATTTATCAAATATTGGAAAACCATTGACAATCGGTTGGCAATATCTTAAAAATATCCACTATTTACAGGGCGCAACCGTGGTATGAAATTAACCACAAAGTGATGCAAAACGTCATTCATGTTTGATGATCTGCGAAAGGTCTACCAGTGTCGTGGGAGTTTTTGACAATTTTCAACCTTTAAAAATCGCAACAGAAAAAATTAGCACCAATTAGGATCTGAAGAATATAATGGCCATTTTTTTAAAATTTTGTTTGCAAGCAATGTTTATGGCAGTGTGAGGCATTTATAAAAATGTTCCTCTGCAAGCGGGTAATCTAGCCAGTCCGATATGGCCTCACACCATTGTGCTAATTTAAGCTACTCTAATTCAGTCCTCAAAAGAATTGAAGGCTGAAACAAATTAATACACAAGTTAAACGTACAGGCTGTAACTAACTGTACTCCCTATAGAAATAGTCCCAATAATGCCCCTCCAAGATACTTCTTTGAGAATAATGCAATTTCCTTACGATTTCAAACATCGAAACTGTTTATCATTATTTAAAGGAATGCGTAGAAGCCTCGGAATTAAGAAAGAATCTTGAAGTTCAAAATAATAATTTAAGTATAGTACTGATGTCGCCAGAAAATCTGAAAACACTAAATGACATGATGCTAAAAACTGACAGTTTTTTTAACCAACTATTTGAAAGTTTTAAAACGTTTGCAGTGTTGTTGTTTTTTTTTTGGGGGGGGGGCGAGAATTTTGAGGAAACTTTCTTTAAGTGGGGGTCTGCTCCTCATTTAACACATTGACGGGAAGCCGATGAGGAAGGCCAGAGATTGACCAATTTGTGGCTGGGAGCCAACCGCCTCGAAGAGGATGTCAGTTCGGTGAATCGGCCGATGTCATGGACGGGACATGAAACAGACAGCAATCGGCCACAACAAATTCTATCGATACTGCTTCGTTCAGTGGTGAGGGGTAGTCGGCTGTACATAAGAAAACGAAGACTTTTAATGATTGGTAAAATAGTTGAGTAGAATTGTTGTAAGTCTTCCCTCACGTGTGCAGATTGGGATTGAAGGAAATGGTTATCAAATATTATATTAATGTGTACTTCAGAGATGATCCTCGAATATTCAACAAGGGATGTTAGGATACATTTGATGTTGTAGTGTATTAACTACTGTATTAATATTATTATTTTCAGTAACAAAAATGTCAGTCTCCAATCAAAAATAAAGCCTTCGAGACATCTTATAAATATTCAATAAGTTAAAAAGTAGAAAAAAAAATTTAAAGTGTGCAGAACTAAAACCAGCATTAAAAAAAAATCCAAATATGGCAATATAACAGCTTCGCCAAAAATTATTTAATTCAGCATGTACATATAAATTATATTTTTGCCATATGTATTTAGATCCTCCTTTTTTTGTCTATAAATCTTCATGGCTTATTATATATGCCGGTTTACCCAGCGTATATCGATATAAGGCAGTCATTTATTTCTAATGCTGTTATAGAATCAAGATTTCCGAATATAAAAAAAAAGGATTTTTTTTTTCTGAGACAATACAGAAGTTCTTTCAAAATTATTTTATTACTCCAATAAATTAACTTTATGAAGAATTTAAAGTAAATTAAATTAACTAAATTAAATTTAAACTTATATTACAAATTAATTAAGTTTTAAAAAAAGCAATCCTTCGCTTTTATAAGAATATTAAAAATTTTTGCTTTTATATAATTTTATCGAGATTTTCTGTAACGGACTTATATTTAAGTAAAAACGAAATTTAATAAAATTTATGTCGAAATTATAGCAGAAAAAATAAATTAATTTTCTTTTCAAAAATAAATATTGATATCTTTAACTAAAGCGCATTTGTTAATTCTGTTTTAATTACCAATCTCTTTTCCAAAAATAAAATATTCATTTCTTTAATTGAAATACGTTTGTTAATTTTATTTTAATCTACAATCTCTTTATTTCTTTCAAATATAAATTTTTAGTATCTTTAATTGAGGTACATTTATTTATTCTATCTTAAAGAAAAGTTTCTTTAATTTTTTCCAAAATGAAATGTTAACATCTTTAAATGGGGCACATTTTCTGATTATATCTTAGTAAACAATCTCTTGAATAATTCACTTTCGATCTCCTATTGTGTAATTTGTTGATTTAAAATTTGTAACCTTTAAAATGAGCAAAAATGCATTGATTTTTAATACATCCTTATTGAACTTTATATGTATTATATATAGCCTATATATAAATGATGATGGAATATTTTAAGCTCTTTTGGTGATGGAATATTTTAAGCTCTTTTGATGATGGAATATTTTAAGAAATTTTTCACTCGCCTGCTAATGTGAAGGAGAATCAAAATTGTGTACACTTCTGGATTATTGATGACAATACACTGTTTTAAAATCCCCAGAACTTATACATAATTTAATATATTCATTTAAATTAATTTTGACTGCACATAATCTTGCAGAAAATTTCCGAGGTTTTCAATATTCTTTAACGTTTATATAAAGAGATTATAAATTGAAAACAAAAAGGTAGAAAATAATTAATAATAAGAAATAAGTCTACTTTTTTTTTGTTCATTAATAAAACAGTACTTTTGAAAATTTATTTTGTTAAAGCTGTTTCAGTTTTAAATAAAAAAATATGTTAATACAGTTTCAGTAATATTAGTGTAATTTTGCAGAAAGCAAAGAATAATTGAATAGAATTCAAGACATCTAACTAAATCAAATCAGTAGATTTAAATATTTTATCAGAGGATGAAACTGGAAAAAACGTCGATAAAAGTCAGAAATATTTTTTTTAACTCCGGTAGGCCTTTTCCCAATCATTTAGAGTGATTTCAGCCATCATGAAGAAAATAAAAAAAAAAAAAAATCGTGGTTGCAGTAACTGGACAACTACACCTATTCCCCTCAGTAGAGTCGGAAAAAGAAATTTTATTGTAGGAGCACTGGCGGATAGTGAAAGCTGATAGTAAGGAAATGTCGTCGTTACTTTCCCTGCATTCCGATAATATGTCCCGTGAAAAACAAACTGAAATTGATAATATGGGTAATGGATGTTGGTGTAATTGTAATTCGTAATTCGATATATGATTTATCATTTCACCTAAGATACTTTTTTTTGAAATGATTGATAACTTTAAACCGAATACAGTTGTAAGTTATAGAATTCTGTGTTGTGAAATTCTATTTTTAAAATGAACATACGTTAATTTGAGAAAGCTCTTATTATAGGTTTACAACACATAGAAATGCTTATTATGTCTTTGATATGGTTATTTTTCATAAAAAAGTGAGAGTGTTCAAGTGTTTATGAAATGAGGTATCGCATGGTTGTCAAACATCAGTCGGAGTAATAATTTGTGAGATCTATCGTCAAGTTGTGCTTTTAACAAACATTATTCAAAAATTGATAGACCGAAGTGTGCCTTAGAAGTAAATATCTCCCTGGTTGTTGAAGTTTTTCTTGGCTTCATGCTAAGAGAAAAATAAATAGGATGCAGTTTCATTTGCATGTCCTCGAAGAAGATAGTTTACTCTCGTATATAAAAGCTAGATTGACTTTAACATTAGATACTCATGAGGCATTCTAAACCACTTTGATCAACAGAATCAGTCATGTATCGCCTTTACTGTGAATCCCTGATTCATGATTTGGTAATGGGATTAGTAAATTAGCATTATTGACTAATATTGTAATGCTTAAAATTAAAAAAAAATTATATACTTTGTTTATAACTTGCATGGCTTTTTTTTTCATACCTTTTTTTTCATATTTTCAATCCTTTTTCATTGACTTCCTGTTTTGGTAGATCTTTACAATTTTGTATTTTGGTATTCCCAATGAAAATACAATATTTTTGGTTTTCAGAAAGTGACTACTTCAATAGATTAAATTTAATGAAATTTTTTATTCTAAATGAGAAATGCCATCTTATTGAGAATTTTTAAAAAATTTATTACATGAAGTTTTAATAATATATTAAAGCTTGAAAAAAAGAAAAAACATAAAAATAAAACGTTTTGTTTTTGTTTTAACGAAAATGTTTTTATTAATGCGTCGTGAAGTAAAAATGAAGAACTTCGAGTTCAAGAACTCCGTTTATCTTTCCGCAAATCGGTCATGAAGTAAAAGTAGCTCTTTGTCAAATTTAAAGAAATCAGTGCAAAATTGTGAAAAAATAAGACTTAGAAAACCCTATTACAATGAAATTAAACAATGAATATCAGAGAAAAAATATTCCCAGTATTTTTTTAAATGTATTATTAATGAGCTTAACATTTCAATTCAATTAAAATATTTCTCTTAGACCTTTATGCTTTTGAAACTTTGCTCTGGTCTCTACATTTTTTTATAAAAAATTATTTTATTTGTAGAAATTTGAATAAATTTTGGTCGTTTTATAGAAAGTTTTCCTCTCAAATTCTTTATAGAAAACATATATGGTTTTCTACATATTAATCTCTATTTAATAAAGCATCAAAACTTTTGCAATTAAACGTATCATTTTGATCCTGCAAATGTAAGTCACAGACATTTGCTGATTTGATCTTTTAAGTAAGAAATCTCTCTCTCTCTCTTAATCCTAATAATATATAAAAGAAAATAATATATGTACTTATTTTTTTATTTTATTTTATTATCATTAAAAATTTGGAATTCTAAAAGTTATAAATTTAGTCTGACATTTTAACTATTATAATATAATAAAATTGTTGTTAAGTATTATTAGGAAATAGAACTATATTAATATATTTTTCGACAAAAAAATAAAAAGAATTGGCCGTATTTTGAGCAAAACTTTGACAGTAAGTCGGATTGAATGACGTACTAAAGAACTTTTACTTTAAAACTTGTTTAGAATGTCATTCAATATACTTTTGTATGACATGACTAAAGTAAGGAATTGATCGCATTTTGAACAGAAATTCGACAGTAAGTTGTTTTGGAAATGTCCTTTGAAGGACAAACTAAAACTCTTTCACTTTAAAACCTCATTTTTTTATCATGTCATTCAGCTTGCATTTGTATGACATACTGATTCAAGAATAACTGTTAATTAGTATCTTATACGAAATTCTTGCCGTGTTTACTCACAAACCTATTTCAAGAATATTTTTGCTTTGAATAAGTATGAAATTGAATATAAGAGGCTTTTCTTGTAAGGGAATTGTCAATTAAATTCCTTGCATTGTTTTTAAAACTTCTGCGTTATGCAATGCCGATAGACTTTTTTTTATGAAATGAAACATTAAAATTCTGTTTTAAACAAATTTATTCATAATCAACAAAGTTTTCTTAATCTATTACTCCAACAGCTTGCCGATTCAGCATATTTAGTTGATATTCAAAATGAGCAAATTCAGTGAATGTAGATTTTGTAGAGAAGCAAAATTAGATATTTTCTGTTTCTGGTATCGCTGAAAATATTCAGTCTTGGATGCATGGATGGAAGATTCATCTAATGCTTCTGAAAGAAAATAATTTACAATTAGTAATCATACCATAAATTTTTAACTCATTCACTGCCAGAGAAATTAACAGACGCTTAATTTTACAGAAGTTTCCTTCATGATATCTCGTAAATGGCAGTGAATGGGTTAACGAAGGATAAATTTATTTTCAAATGTATTAAAACTAAATATGTTTTATTCACTTTTAAAACTATCAAAACTCCAAAACAGTTTCAATACTAAACTTTTCAATTTACATTGATAATTAACTAATCTTATCTGAAAGAAGAATTAGTTAATTATCAATGCGACGAAAACACGGAAATAATTTTTATATAAGGAAGGAAAGACATGGAAAAAAAATTTAAATTTTTCCCGTTTCAAACTCTTAAGTTATGAATTTAATAAAGTTTCGAAAGAAAGAATTCTTAATAAATCCGAGACAAATTGCTTTTGAAATTTATAAATTGAATTGAATTTCAAAATTGCTTTTGAAATTTATATGCAACAGAACACAGCAGATTTTTATAAAGAGAAACATATCAATTAAATGTCCCCTGATATCTTTCCTAAAATTTTACATAAACATGGAAAGTTTCTGATAAAAATAACTAATAAATTAAATTCGTTAAAAAGTCAAACATCACTATAAATTAGTTTAGCAAACCGTAGAATTTCTAATACAAGTTCATGTTTTATATGGCATCCATTCTAGCTCATTTTGAATACACAAATGCCATATTGTGGCGTGCATTTCATAAAATTTCTGTTTTTGAATGGTTATTTTGTTACATGGGATAGATTATCTAGATTCAAAATACCTTACATTCTACATTCTTTTATGATTACATTCTTTCTTTTACATTTCTTTACGACGAAAATATATAATTTCGTCATAATATAGAAATAAATATTATATATAAAATTTTTTATTAATACTTCCATATTTTATAAATACTTTTGCTTGAAAGAAAGTTTTTATTTTAAAAAAACTTAGTTTTCCCAGAGTAGTTTTTCCTAGTATCTTAATTTAAAAGCAAACCTTATTTTGTTCTAGACTAAGTTGTAGAAACCATGATTTAACCAAAAATCCATTTCTATTTCCTCGAAATTTTTTGCAGGATTTAAATGATATTAGTAAAGGAAATGGTTTGTTGTTATTATCATATACTTTATTTCTAAGATAATTTTAACGTAAATAATTCAATACACATAATTTTCAAGAAATTGATTTTTTGTCTATCATACTAAAATTTTATTTAAGAATAAACTAGTTTCTGGATTGAGCATTTGTGTCTAAACTGATACTGATAGAATATAAGTATTGCTGCTAATCTTTTCCATTTTGTGAAAATTATTTCACATAGCTGCCAAATTTCTTCTTTTTTAAAGGATTATAACATTTCAAAAGCAAAACATAGGAATAGATTTTTTATTAATATTTTTCAACAGCTGCGATATGTTAAAAAAAAAAAGTCACCTACATAGATGGCTTTAACCCTATCAGTCAATCAAACTTTTTAATTCATTTACAAATAAAATAAAATATATTTTATAAGCAAAATATGTATTAAAACTTATTTAACCCGTTATAGGGCCATGAAAAGTATGCTTTCCACCGAATTATTCAATATTTGTATGCAATTATGTTGATTGGTATATGTTCTGACAATTTTTTCAATAAGACACAAATTTAGATGCTTTAGTTCCTTATCTCATACAAAATGCTTCATTATTAATTAACCAAATTAATTAATTAATGAAATAAAATTTATCTAATAAGCTAAATGAATCAATTTTCTTAAACCATTCTCAATCCTAGAAATATTTTAATATACCATGACTAGACAAAATCGGCCTCTTAAAGGATTAACTACATTCATAAATAAATGCCTTGAGTTTTTTTTTAGAAATTTCATATTCACAAATTATTTATATAATTATATTTTCCAAAATAAACAAAATACCTTTAAAATGCCTTTTCTAGAAACTATTCTTCTTCCTCCTCTTCTTCTTCCTCCTCCTCTTCTTCTTCCTCCTCCTCTTCTTCCTCTTCCTCTTCTTCTTCACCTTCTTCTTCTTCCTCTTCTGCTTCCTCCTCCTCTTCATTCTGAAAAGATAACACTTTCTAGAAAGCTCTTTCGAGAAACTTTAGTTGCTAATTTTATAAAGCAAATAGAAATCTATTTTCATGTTTGAACAGAAAACTCTGCGAAGATTATTCTGAGAAAATTCTGTTTCCAAATTTCTAAGAGAAACTTATCAGAAATTAACATGATGTCCATATAATCTGAGCAATTTTATCTTTTGATAAAAAGATTTTTTGTTATTAAGTTCTTTATTGCTCTTTCTCTAAAAGAAGATCAGATTTCCCGATTTCCTGCTCGGAGAAGCAGAAGTATGATATCCGATTCTAGGAAAGATCCTCCATGTATACGGTGTAGGAGCACATCAGATTTGTCGAGGATTAAATATCCTCTTCCAGGTAGAGAGAAGGTTTGAGAGGGAGATGGAAATTCATTTTGCGCCTTATTCATATGACCACGGTTCGTAATTATAAGAATTGTCTCAAAATAGCCTAGAAAACGAGACATCAATATCTATATATAAACTCTAAGCGATCAATAATTAGTTGATGAAGACACTCATAATTTTGAACTTGAGTCAGAGAAAATTCACTCATGAACTTTTTTCTCCTTTCCAGATATAATATAGTGTTGTTTTTTTTTTTTTACTTTAGTTATGTTATTCCCTTTTGATAAAATGAAGAGAACTTTAGTAGCATTATTAAAGTGGTACATTTCAATAGTATTATGGAAAAAAGCAGAAAAAAATATGTAATTAAAATCTACTATCGCAAATTTCAAATTATCATGTGAGAACATTATTATTCTTTTAAGTCATGGTTTGTTATAATTAATTTAAATCATTAACCAGTTTAAACCAGTTTGAAACAATCACATGACTATCAAATTATGCATGCAACGATATTTAGAAAAACGATGGTTTTTTTTTTTTTTTTTTTTTTTTTTTTTTTGCCATTTGAAAATTGGTCGAGTTCCAAAACTCTTTCTCAAAGTCAGATTTTTTTTGTGCGAAAATCACGGAATGATCACTTGACTACTGTATTGAGAATTGTTAATTTTTTTAAAAAAAAGTTATGGGTTTTTTTCATCTCAAAATTTTTCGATCACCAAGACATTTTTTTGCCAACTAGAAAAATTGAATATATATATATATATATATATATATATATATATATATATATATATATATATATATATATATATATATTTGTACTTCTTCGGGCGATAACTTTTCACAACCTATACCCTTTATTTTCTGCCCACGTATTTTCAAGCTTCAAAAACCCCAAATCAAAACAGCACCATGTTCTCGAATGATAAAAAAGAAGTTGTTGTTTTCTTAAGCAATCTTTTTCCAATATTTATATTTAAACCAAGGCTTGATTTGTTAGATTCATTTAGATGTTGTGTCTTTTAAGAAGATGGGCTCCTATAACTCATTAGGAAATAAGCTAAATAAACTATTTAATGAAAAGAATCTAATTACTTTACCTTTATGGCACTTATTTAGGTAGCAATCAAATAATTATATTCATGATTTTCATAATAATGATGCCCATTTTCTATCAAACTACAAAATAAAACTTTTTTCTGGATTTGGCCCTATACATTTTAAGTGCACTTATTCAATAAAAAAATCAAACGCGTGTAATAACTGACAGTTATACTTGTCTTCCAATGAAATTCAGAATACTGAAACTCAATCTAAAAAACATTTCTTCAGACGATGATAATTTCTGCTGTATAAACTTAGAATATTTGATCGGACAATTTTGCCTAAACATTTTTATAATCTTAATTATTGTTACAATGAATAATTATTTCAAAAAGAAGCCTTTTATGCATAACAGATGCTGCACATATGTTTTTTTATTACATCGCCTGGAAAAAGCAGCAACATCAAGGAAGATCCTGTTTTATAGTTAATAATGTAATGATATTTATAATTCAGTTTAATTTTAGTTTTATCATCGTCCCTTTTGGAAGCAAAACTAGGGCGCTTTTGGGAAGGACCTCCTAAGTTTGAGCTACGATCAGATGATGAGGACGATATCCGAGTTTGTACTTTCCTATCCATATTTCGTCCCACACCAATGAGGGAGATTTATAATAAGTCTTCATATTAAATGTCTTATAAAGCATTAGATCATAATTCATTCGTTAAACTTTCAGCACGAAAGGGAAAATCTGAACACATGAAAGAATTTCTTTTATATTTAGAATTAGATCAATAAAAAAAGAGAAAATACAAAGGAATAGTGCAATTATAAATATTCATGTTAACAATTTGAAATCGGCGTTGTTTATCAGTTAATATTGTTAAACCTCATTAATATGTATCTGTTAAACAAAACATCTTTTCTTTTAACTATGAGTCTACTGAGGAAGAAACAGTTCATGGCTTGCAGGCTTTTGCTGATAAACAGCTGGTTTTAACAGTTCAGAATTTCTTCCTTTTTTTGTCTATTATTAATCTTAATTCAGTGAATTTCATTAAATAGCATTAAAACGTTTTTTATAACATTACTTTCCTGAGATTGATAACTATGCTATTCTTAATTTCTGAATAATATTCCTCATAAAACCGATTGAAATTTGTTTCTTTGTTCTTCTTAGAGAAGATATATTCATTTTAATACTTACATAACTCATGTTTTAAAGTTATTGTGAATCTTTAAACACTATTCTCTCAAATCATAAATTTTGGTACAATCTTTTTACGAAATAAAATTCATAAATTAAACACGAATGCATTTGATCAAATTTGTATCGATATTTCTTAATATATTTTGCAGTTTCTCAGTTGCAGAATAAGTTGTATGCTTATTGAAAATATTTTAGTTTGGTTTTGATGCTTCATAATACTAAAAAAACTTAAAATTCTCATGTTATTTTTTATCAGTTGAACCCAAGTATTAAAAGACAGACTAAATATAACATTTTACGTAGTACAGGAAGAGATATATAGCTTATGTCCTAGTAATTGAATATATCTTTTAAGCTATAACAAATTATTTAATAAGCAATTAAAGTAAGTGACTACGTTGAAAAGTTGATATTTTTTGCAAGCGTATGAGTTTTTTATTTAATTTTTAATTTTTGAATAGTTTTCTTTATAAAACTACTTGAATTTTGTTTCTAAGTCCATTTTTTGCGAAGTTACACTGATTTTTATATTTCCACTTACATAAGTTTTAATACTATTTTCCGCAAAGTTAAATCTTTAGTAGAATTTTCTTACAAAAAAAACCATCATAAATTAAAGCCTAATACATATGTTTTGATCAAATTTGATATAATAATTTCACAATATGTTCTGCAGTTACTGAACAAGAGAACAAGTATCTTATTTAGAAATAGTTTATAGCTGCTTTAATACTTCATAATGCGAAAAATTTCATGTTATTTATTAGTCTAGCCATAAAATTTAAAGAGTGGATTGAATTACAGTATATTTTTTAGTTTAGGAATTAGGTAATGTATTTTTAAAGCTCTAAACTAAAAGAATCTTGCTTTATACCTCTTTCTTAGCCAAACCACCCTCCCCCACTTTTTATCAAATTGTTTTTAAAAAATTGTCATTTAACTGATATATTTTGGTATCGTAGATGTTTTTTTATCCTTTTAATAAAAAATTCAAAAATATTAGAGCGTTTTTCAAAAAAATCCCCCCAAACATAATCATATATCTTAAATTGGAAAGTTTTTGCTTTACTTCTGTATTTTTTTCTATTTCTTTCATTAAACTATATTTCTTCTAATTTTCAAAGCACTGTTGTCGTTTAATTGATATATTTTTTATTTCACAAGTGTGGTTTTTTTTTCACTTTATTTTATGATTTTTTTTTTAATTGTAAGTTGCAACATTTTTCAAAACATTCATCCCAAAAGTAGTCGCACACCTTAAATATCCATTTATAAGAAAGAAAAAAATATTGCTCTTTCTTTTTTCTTGAATAATTGTTATTTTAATAATTCATCACATTTTACTTATCAATAATCATAATATAGAAAATTTCATGTCCGAATAAAATGAACTAAGAACTCGAAAAGAAAAATGATTCAATAAAAGGACTTCACCTTCGCATTACTTTCCTGCTGCGGTTCACTTTCCTCTTGCGAAGGCAAGTAGGGATTTTCTCCCAAATCTTCCTCCTCGATAGCGTCCGTGTTTTCAGTTTTTTCTTTATTTTTGGGTCCGGAGGGGTCCCACTTGATGAGGCGAGATGGGCCGCGCTCTTTGAAGCTTTTCATTCGATTTTCCCACTCCGAAACAGTCATGGTTTCCAGTTGCTGGACATAACCCTGGAAAAAAAATTACAAGATCAGTATTTATCGATCATCTGTCAACAACGGACTTCGATCTCCATGTAAAGCATTTGTCTTGTATAAGTCAATATATTTTATTGCAGTTAATATTTTTTTTCTAGGGAGATATCTTTCAGAGAAAAACTACTTTAAATATTTGTCGATAAAAACTATTATACCGGAATAAGATACCATTTAATTTCTCGTATATGAAGTTTACAAAAAGAAAGCATCGTAATTGCAAAAAAAAAAAAAAAAAAAAAAAAAAAAAACTTGGTTTGTTGATGAATTTGCCCATTTCAGTACTCCTTGAGTCTAAAAAACACATTTTTAGAATTATGATTGTATGTCTGTGAACACCTTAACCCTTCTTTTCATGACGATGGAAATTTCCACCATAACAATTACTGAATAAAATATTGTGCTCAAAACTGTACTGTAAATTGGTTGTTGCTGGCAACATTTTTCACGACTATTGAGTAATAAGGAACGTATCTGTCAAAAAAAATCAAATGTCACAATCATTATTATAGTAGGTTTAAATTTGTCATTCAACTGTTTGTTGTAGTTGGAAAAAACGTAGCTTTTCGTGGTTATTTTTTATAAATAATCCGATATTTTTTTTGCTAATAAATACGATACTGAGTGAAAAAATTTAGAAAAGAATGACATTGAAGGTTTTGTACTGTGCTTAACATGTAAATTTGCATGATGATGGATATTTCCATCATACTGCTTTTTTTATTATATATATATATATATATATATATATAATTTTTATTATATATTCTATTATATATTTATACTAGTATTTTTTTTAAACATTTTTCCTTTAATCTAGCGCATGAATTATATCACCCTCATTTATTTCACACAAAAAGAAAAAAATCATACAAAAAAAAGTTAACTCTAACACGATTTCAGCTAGACGAATGAAATTTGGTGTATGCACTTAACATCAAATTTATAGATTTCTATCACATTTTGAACGAAATCCATTGAGACGAAGTCTGTCTGAATGCAGGCGAACACAGTGACTACAAAACGTATGGAACTAGATAGATGAAATTTGGTACACAAGTTTAGTATCTAAAATGGCGATCCGTATCCAAGTTGAGAAAGGGAGTTAAATATCTGTCGGTTTCCACTTTTTCATGCATATAAACGAGATAACTCAAGAATGTAATAGCTTAGAAAAATAAAATTTGGCATTTATTTAAGACTTCAATTGTAGCTTTATTTTAGTTCTTGGTTTCAGTATTTTTGAAAAGAGGAGGCCAAAATATATATTTCATTTTCTGGCTTTTGTGTATTAACCGCATGTTTATGATTAATCGCCAATGTCTGATTCAGTAAAAACGCCAGATTCACGCCAAAAATGGGTCATTCGTAACAATTGTTCGTGAGTGCCCTGCAATTAATACATATGCTCGGATTTTCTTTATTATATTGCTCCCATAAGAGGAAATAAAAATTTGAAATTTTGCAAATAAAAATTTGCACTCTCATGATGCTCAACTTTGCCGGAATTTCATAATTTTATACACAACGGGAGGTAGTAAAACATTTTATAGGCTGTCTGCAAGTGAGTTTAAGACAGACCACTTCCGCCGGTTATAACTAAGTATTATATTGAAGCTGATGAGAGATTTATGAGGAAATACCCTCTAAAATTTTTATGACGTCTGACCATGCTTAGAATTTTTGTTTACAATAACTTCTTTACATTGGATCTTGAGCCAGAAAAGCTGAATCAAACCTCAAATCAAACACATATTTATAAATTTTCATGGATTAAAAAAAAAGAAAAGAAATAAATTAGTTTAATCTCTCCGGTACAAAAGAATAAAGTAGCTTAGTTATAGCTATCCCATTAGAGCGTCCATATCTTCTATAGACTTGTTTTGTCTTACCATTTTCGGCATTAATATTATGATCTTTTTTAGTCCTTGGCTCCAATGAAAGTCTGTGTGCTTATATTAAACTTCAAAGTGAAAACATCTGAAATTGCGGCATTCATTTCGCAGTAAAACTTTCTTTAATTAGGGTATTCAGTCTGAATCACCCATTTAGTTTATGTTAGAGTACTGAGAATTCAGCTCTCAATAGAGTTCATTAGTTCTAATACTCTGCTTTTTTTCATTTTAGTATCTACTTTCGATTTGGGCAATTCATGCTTATTCACGGGTGAATGAGAAATTTCTCTTCGTTTCATGCCATTAGTTGAGAACAAGCTGAAGACGAAACTAGAAATACTCAGCAATATCCATTACTTTTATAAAGACTAGCGAAAATTAGGACCTTTTTATCTAGAGTCGCTTTAATGTAAAGTCTGGAGATCGTTATATAAAACTGAAATTTCTTTTATTTTTCTAGATTCATGTTATAAAACATATTTGCCACGAAAAATTCTTTACAAGAAACGAAACTTGTTAAATCTGTTCCACATGATTCTATCAATTGTGTGAATTTCAAACCATGAATCCGTTATTATTTATTATCATACAAGAAAAAAAAAGTATGGTAATTATTAATTTCTTGTTTACAAGAAAAAAAGTAGTGATTGTCGAAAAATTCGAATTCGGAATTTTGATGAAATTTTACATTTCATATTTTACTGCTTCTGAAATTTTTTTTTTTAATTATGCTTGTCTATCGGTACACGATAGTTCAAATTGCTTTGGCCTGTATGGATGAAATTTAATGAAATTCTACGCTTCAAACCTATAAGAGTGTGAAAAACACATTTAAAAAAAATTATGAATGTCTGTCTGTCTATACACGGTAACTAATTTCTTTGGTCTTTATGGATGGAATTGGATATAATTCGCCGCTTCAAGCCTATCTGAGACTGAAAAACACATTTTTTAAAAAAATATTATGTCTGTCTTTCGGTACACGATAGCTTAAAATGATTTGATCTATATAGATGAAATTTGGAATATGGATTTTATAGCGATTTTGTCGCTTTCCATCAAGGAAATACATTCCGTAGAAGTATGTCTGTCTGTTTGTCCAAAAGAAAGTGAACACGTTAACTATAAAATACAAAGAAGAAAATGGATAAAATTTGACACACAGTTTTAGCATCAAACAGCTTTTGATAGAGCTGTATCAAATTTGATACAGATCTTTATTAGAGCTGTATCCAATTTTGATTTAAATCCTCAGTAGTTTGATTGTCTGTTGGTCTATGCATTTGCATGCAATTACAATTTGTACATTCAGAAACGCAGTGACACAGATAAATTACAAGTAGTATTCGATTTTATTACTAAAACTGCAATTCTGCGACAAATATTGGTTTCGGTTTGCTAAAAAGGGGGCTTTCTAGATGAATGAACGCTTTTCCCTATGCTACGAAGTGCAAAACGCTCATTTGCGAGACACCAAAAATAAAAGCCTGAGTTCTCGTGACGTCAGATCCTGTACAGGATTCACAATTTGTAAGTTGGTGGAAGTAAGATAACAGCTTTATTAGAGAGTTTGCGAGGAAGTTTCGAAGAGGAAATATGTCGGCTGTAATTTTGTCCGTCTGGGTGCATGTGAATATGGATAAAACCGCATCAAGCTAGATGGATGACATTCGGCTTATGGCTTTTGAATATCTGTATCAAATTCGAAACTAAATCCATCAAAGGGTTTATTACCTGCTTATTATCTGTAAATCTATCTATTCAAGTGCATAACAACACGTAAGTCAAAAACACAACATACCAGATATATGAAATTTCATACATGATTCTGATATGAAATTACGGATTTATGACAAATTGCAGGTCTATACGGCAAACTGTAGAAGTTTAAGTAGGTAAATTTCACTCCACACCAATTCATTTTTAGCTCATTCAATTAATGGGGATAATGACAACCGCTGCACACTTGTTCCACTTTGATTCCCTCGTTGAAAGTCTTGCTAGAGTGTACTCCATCAACTCACATCAAACTTCTCTCTCTAGAGCATTCCAAATGGCATGATAGAAATGGATTAATGGAAATATGAACGGATCGGATATCCAATCTTTTGCTCCACGCTATACTAAATCTAGCTGGTTTCCACTTCTGACGCGGAATGATCAGATTTAAGTGCATCTGAGCATTGGTAAAAGACCTGCTTTAAATTAGTACCTGATTCCTTCGACTATACAATAAAACTAAACAGAAAATGCGCTTCGTGTAGTGTGGAAATATTCGAGAAATTCAGAGAGAAAACTTATCTGACGACCTTCTATTTATTGTAATCACGAAAATTGATTTTATCCTTCATGGGTTTCAACCATTAAATGTTTTGAACCTTAATTTCCATATCGAATGAAGGTTCTCTTCTCTTCAAAAGAATTGCGAACAGTTAATGCGAAAACAGCTGTCTTCTGGATTTGTAAACAATTAATATGGAAACACCTGCCAAAATGTTTTCAAAAATTCCTTGGAATAGTTCCGCGTGTAGCAAATTCAAAACTGTTAATATCTGCCACTTGATAAATGCCCTTCCTTTTTACTTTTTGCAATTAAACAGAAAATGACGGATGGATTTAATATTCGTTGGCAGTGGAATATAATCAAAATCGTTCAATCAATCGTTCCAAATTCTATCTAGATCTTTCATGACAAATCAATCTCATTTTTTCAAAAATATTTATTTAAGAAAATAAATAATAAAAGGACTAATAGTAAAAATATTTAACATCTCCAATAATAATTAAGGAAATTAAAAACAACAATATTTCCTCAATGCTTAATGAAATCGAACATTGAAGTGAACTGCTGTCATGGATCGCAAGTTTTGTAAAACGGAAAATTACTACTTTCGAATTTGAAACAGTTTACAAAATAATTATTTTTTTAAAATATTGTATTGAATACTAATAAAAGACTCTCAATCCACGACATATGGTTATTGTAGTTATTTTGATACAATACATTTAAGCAGTCGCTATAATTATTCGGTTATGGATACGAACGCCTGAAATTAGCTCTCTTCTATGTTAAATACAGAATTTTTTAATTACTTTTTAATATCATTAGTCATTTTAAGCAATTAGACAAAACACTAAAGGCATTGTCTTGAAATAAATGCAATAATTAATTCTTGGATAAATTTACAAATTTCCCAGTAAAGTTAAGACAAGGCAGATATAGTAACCATTCTCTTAAAATAGCCTCAAACATAAATAAATATAACCTCAAATTAAGTATTTTAGAATTGCTTCTATCAATGAAAATTGGGAGAGGAAGTGAACTAATGTACTTAATAGAAGCAACTAATGAATCTGGAAATGATTATACTAATGGACCCTTAAACAGTCCATTAAATTTTCGCAACTGAGTGTTGAAAATGTGAAAATTTCTAAACATCGATTCCCAGAGTAACTGGATAATCCAGAAGTTCGGAGACTCTGAGTAAAGTGGAAAGTTCAATTGTTATAGTTAAATTTATTATAAATGCTAAAATAAATCGTTTTATTTAAAGAATTACTTCGTTGATAATCAAATTCTAAAAATAAAGAAGCCTTTAGAAGGTATACTTTTGTTATTGTACTAAAAGGCAAAATATTTTAGTGAAATAATAAAAGCATACTTTTTAAAAACTTTCCTAAAAGCTTGGGTTAATATATAAATTATAAGTAGTGGCATTTTAATCACGTTCTGTTGTATTTAAATTTTTAGTTATTTAACATTTTCTTTTCTTTTATTCATCGTGACTTGATTATCATATTATAGTATTTGCAGTTTCTCAAGTTTTTACGATTTTTGCTTAGACAACGAGATTTTTATTTAAAAAATATTTTATTTGTTTCAGTACTTTAACAAAATGATTATTTTTTTAAAATTATTTTTCAATTAATTCATAATTCAACATTGTTATTATAATTACATTGAGACCAAATTTTCTCAAATTTACAATGGCGTTTCTCGTATTGAATCAAAATATAATTAAAGATGAAATGACAACTAAGTTCTAGAAATGTGTAAATACTATATTATCATCGAAGATATACGATTGTACAGAATTTCAAAAAGCCCATCAAGTTAATTTAGTTATATTAACTTCCCATTCTAATGCAACTCTAGGTCTATTTTGTAAAGGAGCTCGTAATTTTGAACTTCGGTCAGATGACGTGGATGACACCTAAGCTGGCATCCCTTCTTCAAACTCCACCAGGAAAGACGCTTGGCCCCGGCGGATTTACCGCGCATCGGACCCACTTAGACGATAGTTCTTCGGTGAAATCAGGCCGCGAGGCGGAAATCCTAGGGTTTCAAAACCGAGACATTGCCACCAGGCCACCGCGGCATCAAAAAGCATATCAAGAAAGGAATGAAAATAATATTACCAAATTCCATCTATACAAACATGAAACTTTCAAACGTCCAGCCCAGTTTACTAAAAGGGTCTAAAATAAGATGTTTTTATACAAAGAATATTTATCTCCTTAAATTTGATACTCCTCTTAATGTAATGGTGCTCACAATATGGAACAATATCAAATTGATCAAAGGAATTAATATACTTACACCTTCAAATAGAGACTTTTTGTCATCAAAATTTCTTCTGTCGAGACGTCTTTCATATTTGCTAGCAACACTAATCTTTGGCTGAAAAAAAAAAGAAAAAAAGAGTCAAACTGAATTGTAGTATAACAATGAGGGAATTATTTAAATAACCATATGATGTTATTTTAAAATAATTGCTCAAATTAATTTACAACGAATGAAAAACTGAATTAGGTTTATTTTCATAATTAAGTAGTATATAATTCTAAGATGAAAACCATCAAAAGAAGTAAACGCGTATATCTCAATTCATGTTTTAAAAAGGAAAAATATATTCAGAATATTATGTAAATCCTGACATCGAAGAATCACTCAAATTGATGAAATACCGTTTCCCCAAAAATAATGAATCTTTTCATTTTCTAAATAATACATAGAATCATACATGGGATCAGCTGAAATATACAGACTGTAACCCAGAACTAAGGTCTTGTTTATTAATATGACTGAAAGAATTTGTCTCTATGTAGAAAGGCTACATTAGTTGTTTTTTTTCGAAAAAATCTCCGAAAACTATGATGATGAAAAACATTTTCATTACAAACTGTAATATTTTATCTACGATATTTCATCGGTGAAGAAATAACATATAATTTATCGGAAAACGTTTCTCAAAAGATATCATAAGAGAAAATAATGAATTTCCATCTGTATGATATAATGGAGTCATACAAACAGATATTAAAACACCATGATTCTCCAATAAAAAATTATTCTGCGATTGATGCCAGGTTTTTCATCTTTCAACTTATATTGGAGATTTTGAATTTAATGATACACGTGAATTTTTTCAATATTTTTCCTAATGAATTTTAATAAATTCTCTTTGAAAAATTGTTTACATATCTTTATATTCATTATTTTTTTATTTTGTTTTATTACTTTAATTTTATGATTTTATTTTCAGTATCGCATTATTTTTTCTACTGTTTTCTACCCTTATCGATTAGGGTGTTGTAGCTTTAATACAGTACAAGATTGATTAAAATTTATCAGTAATATAATATATAAATCTATCAGTTAAATTGGACCAAGAATTTTTATAGTTGAATAAAATTCTTCAATTAAAAAAAAAGAAAGAAAACAGAAAAGCTATAAAAATAAGAACTCTGTGACTAAAAATATTATATCCGGCTAATCAAAGTAGGACAAGAGAAAGCGAAGGCTCTGGTTTCAAAGCTACATTATATTTAAAGCTATATATATATCAGGTAATATTTTTTTCAAAGATGCATGCTTTGACAGATAATTCATTCAAAATGCTTTTTTTTTTTTTTTTTTTTTTTTTTTTTTTACTTTCTCGTGTAGGAAAAATACGAAGAGGAAATATTATAATCGTCACCAAATTCGAACTCGACATTTGACGAGTTGTTATTTGAGAATGTTTCGTTCCCCACTTTTCAGACTTATAAAATATGAAAAAGTCATTTTGGAATTGTGTCTCTATGTGTGTAAACAATATAACTCAAAAATGTTTTGAACTGAATGGGTGAAATTTGGTATGCTGTTTTGCACAGAATTTGTGGATTTCGCTCGATTTTGGAGAAAATCTATTCATAGAAAGTATATAATTGTCTATCTGTCTGATAGCAAATGAGTGCGATAACTACAAAACATATAAGGATATATAAGTAAAATTTATTACACAGTTTTAACATCTAAAATGTAAATTCATATCAAATTTTGTATAATCCGGAAAAAAAGTTTCATGTGAATTCAAACGTGATAATTCAAAAGCACAAACATTTAGATTAATGAAATTTGGTATATAATCGTACTTTTAAACTTGTAGTTCTGGGCCAAATTTTGGTTTCAGTAGTTTAAAAAAAGACTTCCAAAATGATACTCAGTTTTCCTCATGCTACGAAGCACAAAATACTCATGTTCGTAACTTAGAAAAAAAAATTCTGAGTAATCATGGTGCTCACAGTTATATTCGAGAGTTTTATGCTGGAGACGAAAGATAACACTTACATTAAATAGTATGTAAGAAGTTTCGGGGAGACTACAGCGACTTTTTTATTCGACAGTTTACTTTGATTTAGTTATATCTACGCCCCGTTTAAAACACAAGGGCTATTTTGGAACAGACGTAATTTCGAACCGCATTCAGATGACGAGGACGACGACAGAAATGACCCCTACGTCTCCAAATGTCTGCATCACACCATCTAGAGGATATTTGGTGTGCACTAGGAGCGCTTGCAAGGCGGTTCTTCGCTGGAATCAGGTCTCGAACATGGAACCCTCCGGTTTGATGCCATGGCCTTACAATCAGTCATCATGTTTTTTATACGGTAGATTTAAAGTCTGTAATACATTTATCTGCAAACTTCCTGTATAATGTCACTATAGATAGTGGCAATAGTAATTATGATATGGGCTTTCCAATCTGTGATGGTCTTTTGACGTGAAAGCTCGAACGCGTGACCTTCTACAAACCCCCACAAAAATAAACCGTTCGAAATGCAATTTATGTCGGCCAATCCACAGATGTGGTTAATTATTACTGAGGTAGTTTCCCGCGTCTAGAAAGTAATACTAATTTGTAAGCACATATCACAGATACTATTTCACGAATAGATAAGCACATGCTCCTCAAAATTTGACAAGAATGGCGTCACAGAATTGATGTTTGTTGAGTTTCAAAAAAGAGAGAGAGAGAGAGAAAAAACATTGATTGAATACCTATGACGCATTTGTCTTTCAAATGCATTCAAAACTGGAAGCATTTGTCTTTCGAATAAATATAGAAAAAAAACTTGTAAAGCAAAAGTTTGAAATCAGAACATGCAGTTTAACTCACACTTTATATTTTTCATAACTTCTAAAATATACTATTTTTTATTTCATACCTTATTATATTTTTATATAAAAGTACATCAGTTTTATTAATGAATTTCTTAATTTGTCCGGAGATGGGAATAAAGTTCTCCTCGAGGGCAGAATCCTCATTATTTGTTAAGGAATTAATTTATAAAACAAATGAGAAATTTTATCCTATGTGAGTTTTGGATGTTGACATTTCTTATTCCCTTAATTTCTTTTTCAACGGATAACAAGATTTTAAGTGTCTTTCTCCTCAGACTCTGTCCAAGTGTGTTTTTTGGAGCTTTTCGAAGTGTATTTACCTTAAGCTTTCGAAGATTCCTTAGTATTAATTGTGTCTTACATAGAAATCTCTGGGAGACAAATAATTCTTCGGAATATTTGTGTACTCTCGAAAAATCAATCGCAACTCTCTTTCCGGGTAAAAATGACAGAAAAAGAATTGTATTCACTATTGTTTGTCACTTATTGGAAACATCTCAATCGTCTATTTCTTGTAAAGGCTTCTTTTAATTATATGTACAAGTAGGCGTCTATAGTTTATGTTACGAGGATTAGGGAAAAGTAAGCGCAAAGACAAAAGATTTCACTAAGTTCATTATAAAAAGGTCAAAAGGATGAAAGAAATTACAATTTAATATTTAAATCCCTAGTTCGAGTGTTATATCAAAAGTTTCATTTTTTTTTTCGATAAAAGTTTGAGTTAAAAGTTTCGATAAAAGTTTGAAAAATAAAGAGAAAAGCTAAATGTTAAGTATTTCGCATATAATTTTTTAAATACATAATTTTTAGCTTATTTGCAAATGAATCATGAGAACCAAATAATTAATTGATTATATTCGATACAGTGTTTTTCGAAATCCAATACTAATTGTGAAGAGAAAGAATGTCTTTCGCATTGAAAGGATGGAAACGAAATCTAATTTTCCCCCCACGAAACTGCAATTTATTCGAAGCATTGTTCGCGACTAAAATTTAAAATGGTTTTGCAGTTCTTGTGACGTTGCGTTGCATAGGATAAAAAAAAGAAATAAAGGATTAAAATGTTCAGTGTGTCGTCTTCCATTCAGGAGCCTATCTCTCAGATGAGGGAAAAAAGCTTTAATCTGATACACAGAAATAATTTAAGTTTAAAAATGCATGATTTTGTTTATTTTTAATTTTTAATAATAACCAAAAAAAAACCAGCGTGAGTTTCAGAAAGAGATTAAAATAAGTAGTTGAAAATAATCTTACCGGATATTTTCCACTTAATGCCCTGAAAAAAATAATTAAAAATATGTAATTGCGCATAAAGAAATATATATTTATATTATTTCAGTTTATATTGATAAAAAAAACTTTAACCATATGCATATATATAGTTTCATTTTATTAAATTAAATCAAAAGTTAGCGACCTAAATATAATAATTCATAATCAAATAATTTGCAAATTTGAGACAGAAATTCTATACATTTCTAAACTTGAAGTGAAAGAGTATATTACAGACTCGGGAAATAAAAAGACTCTACTAAGTGCATTAACCATATATGAAACATTAGAATATGTAATAAACTAGATAATGATAATGGAAAAATTGAAATTTTCAGGTCGATACTAATGGGTTGAATATAATCTGTTTGCCAGTATTATGTACTGAATTGCTACTAATGCACTACTAATGTACTGTATTATATTGAAATATTTTAACTTAAACAAATTCTTCATTACTCTAATGAGTTCTGGATGTTTCAAGTGAGTTTGAATCCTATTTTTTTTTCAGCACTTTATTTCTAGGCGAAGCTTTGAAGTAATATTATGTCATTTTTACGATGTAATAATCCTACCAAGTCAGTAGTTATTCTTTCATTCACTCTATCATCGGTGCTAGCTTAGGTGTTATTTTCAATATAAAACCTAATTTCTTAGAAGATAGCATTAGTATTATTTCATAATCGTCTTAAAATGTTGATTTTTTTTAGGGTAAAATCAATTCTTTTTCTCATGAGCGAGCTATGAAGATTATATATTTTTATATTGTCAGCTCAATTTTGGAGATATTATAGCCTATAACTTCTATAAAAGAAATGGTAGAATTCTTGAGCAAGTATAATATTAATTCTTGCATAATATGTTTTAGAAGACTAATTTGATGTTTTTCTCACGATATGCTTTCTACTTATTTGCGTAACAGCCACAACATTTGCAAGTTGAAATACATTAAAGATATTATTTTTTCTATAAAATTATTAATGACATTGTGGTTGCCCGGAAACACTTAACTATATTCGTTTTGCTAGTTGAGAAACAGAAGACAATTTATAAGGCTTTTTTAAATTAAATTTAATTACAGTGACCTTATTTTTTTATAAAAATTCAATAGAATTTTTAATAAATATTCTATATTTTATGTAACTATTAAAATATTGCAGGTTAAATATTTTGCTTATACTTGATTCGTGTATTTTTTATTTTATTTGATGCATTTATTATCCTGTGAAGAATAACTGTTTTTGTCTATTTATTCTCTAATTCAACGTTATTTGTGCATTTTCTTTTGTTTGAAAATATTTTGCGAATTATCACTTATTTGCGTATTTTTATTGTCCCATGACACAATAAAAGGATTTTTTCTGAAATTAACACTCTCAAACAAATAAATTAATATTAAGAATTTATCACTTTATAACTGGCAATTCAAAAATTCAGTGAATATGTTCCATCATCATAATGTATATTAATCTACTGATTAGTGAACTTACTCACGTACTTTATTCAGAAGTATTATTTTTAACGAATTAACAATTCTGCAAAGATCATCTTACTGTTTACGTAATATTAATGTTTATCTGCTAATCCTTTCAGAAAAAAGAAATTACTTACTCTGGATCTAAACCTTTCTTCAGAGCTTTGCTTCTGTTGATTTGTCTCTGCCTTTCACTTAATTCTTTCAGCTGAAAATGAAAAAAAGATTCTTTTAAACTTCCTTTTAACATACCAGCTATCACACTATAGAAATACTATATAATACTAAATAATTTAAATTTTTCTAAATACTACATAAATTCTGAATGCATAAAATTCTAAATACCAAGAATAAAACATGGCAGTATTTAAGAATTTTCTGGCGTGTCTACATACATTAAAGCTGATTTTACTCAATTTTAATTGCAGGGCCGGATTAAGCTCTATAGGGGCCCTTCGTCAATATAAAATTCGGAACCCTCTTCTCCACATGTAAACTTCAAAAATCGTATATTTTTCACTGATTTTATCTCTATTTAAGCCGTTTTTAAGAAAGGCGTGTTATGAAAACCTAAAATAATAAAATATTTAATTCGAAATGTTTCCCTAGAGTGATTTTAGTATCTCGTTTCTAATAAAGTTAAATTATTTTTTTAATTTAATTTTCATGTTTCTGAATACCAAACTGTAACTAATTATAAAATATTTTAGCGCATTATAAATTTTTAAGTTCAAAGTTTATCAGGTTGTTGACTTGTAAATCAGTGGATTAACTGGGGAAAAAAAGCTTATTTGCAAATGACACCGATAGCATGAAAAAAGTCTCAAGAATAATGTTCTAAATTTAAACAATATTTGATAGAAATTTGAATACATTTAAGTGCTTGATCATAATAAATCAAATTAAAGCACATAATTAGCTGACATTGAAAATACCCCAAAAAGCTCTCAAGGTCTCGGGGTCCCTTTATTATATAATAATTCTCCCTGCCATGTCTTAGAGCTATTTTTAGTTAATAATTAGATACATCAGTTGAGTTGAAGTGATTGGCAATTTATATAAATGCTGTATTAGCGCAATTTAGGTCAACGATATAAATGTATATTATAATTCATTCAAATCAATCTATGATAACTTAGTTTCCGAAATGTATCGAATGATACAGACGCAATTTCAGCATTTCCCAAAAGTTTGCTAACCCATTCCAGACGGATTGCATACAATATATGCAAATATTTTCAGGTCAAAATAATTGCACATCGCATGTTTGTTTATTCTCAACTTTAAGTATATGCAGTGTTTTTAAACATTTTTCTAGTCAAAAGAGTTCCATATAGTTTGTATAATTACTCTGTACTTATCAGTGTGTCTAATTATTCTGTACTTCTGTACCTAATTATCAGTTGGTAACTGGAAAGTAACTGTGAAAGTAAATTCTTTTTCAAATAAAATGATGTTTTAAGACAAAAATTTAACGTTTGGGGTAATTTTCAGATGAACTGTTAAATGAGAAATCCACAACCAGAACTAGACGAAATGAAAAATAAAACTAAAGTAACAATATAATTACTGTTTTTTTATACAATAGAAATATTGAAATGAAAAAGAAAATTGAAGCAACAATGGAAATACTGTTTTTTATTTAACAGAAATACTGAAATGAAAAGAAAATTGAAGTAAAAATAGAAATACTGTTTTTTATACAATAGAAATACTGAAATGAAAAAGAAAATTAAAGAAACAATAAAAATACTGTTTTTTTTTGTTTTTTTTTACTGTTGAAGAGGAATAAAAAAATACTATTATTGGAAGCAACAATAGTAATGTGAAATGTAAGGATAGCACAAATATAATTAAAAAACAAACTATAATACATTTATTTTATCACTCTATATTAGAATTTTTATGCTAACAATTTTATCATTTTTATTTAAAATAAATTTTTATAGTATACTATATTTTGAATATTTTTTTTTCTTTTGAGAACCATACACATCACACATGTTATATGTTACTGATATTAACTACTCGCAATAAAAAGAAATTAGCAGGAGTCAATTATTCAGACGTTATGTTGCTATACTATTATATGAAAAATGGCCACAAGGCGAGTAAAGGATATTGCCAACGTTGTCCAAATGGAGAGAGACTAGTTTGAAACGACAGAGAAGATTTAGTTTTGTGCCACAGATATTTCTGACTACTAAAATATTTATGTTGCCATTTTGAGACAGAAATATTTTCTTACATCATACTCTTGGCGTTTTCTCCTCTCTTCTAGATCATACTTTTCACTTTCCAGTCTGACGATCGCTTCCCAAAGTTGCTGAGCTTTCTGCTTCAATTCCGCCACACTCAAGTTTTCGATTTGCAGTGGCTTCACTCGGAAAGCCAATGCAATCTTCTTGTCTTCCGCTAACTGCTCCTTCGTTTTCGACATCTCAGCCTTCATGTATAAGGAACTAGGGAACTGAAAAAAATAAATAAAGTCTGGACTATAAAATAAATAATTAGATCTGTAAAAAATTTCATATTATTATATTATCCAGTGTAAACCCATGTAGTGTTATAATCTAAATTTTGTAACTTTTAATATTTTGGTGCGATACATATTTTTGTGCCACAATGGAAACAGACAAAGCTTCGCTACTGCGCATGTGCAGAAGAAGGAAGATGGGATTGGTTGAAAATGCAGTACATTTTTGAACATCTATGTCTAACATTCCTGAGAAGGGGAATAAATGCAAAATAACCTAATATGCTTCAGGAATTTTTCTTAGCTTTTTATTTAAAGGAAGAAAATGCTGAAAGGCAAATAGCATTAGAATGTTTATAATATGAATGTGTAGATCCTTGGAATGTTATATAACGCTGAAAATTTTAAATATTAAGCTCAAAAATAAAATAAGTTATGACACACTTCTTCTCAGGAGAAAGTTGGTAGTGTAACAGTTCTGTACACGAACTGACTCTGCCACCATTAACGTATTGAATAAAAAGCACTTGATTTTATGCAGCCTTTTAAAAAGCCTTAATACTTTTTCAGACAAACATTTTCCTTGTATTATGTTTTTATACAAAAAAGCAATCCCATGACTAATTTCTACCGTTAATTTAACACAACTTTATCAAATCTCTCATTATTCATTAATACTTTGAATGCAAAAGATATAAATTGATAAAAGGCAAATTAATTCCTTTGAATTCAAATAAGATTTGAAGATTATTCCGTTTCTTCATTTATATGATAATTAAAATTAACTATAACTCTTGAAAAAATGAAAAATATTTGCTAGTTTCATATGTCAATCAAGAACTTTTCTATTCTCATTTCCTAATTTCAGTTTTCTAGAGTTACAATATAATTCTAAAGATACAATTCAATCTATATAAAGGTGTACGATATTTTGCTTCTCTTTCTGATAAAATCTGGGGTTACCGCAAGAAGAAAGATATTTTTTTTGTCATCATGGGTGACAAAAAAACAGGGAATGATTGGTGGATGGTTCTTTCCTAGGATGACGGATCCTACCTCTACAGAGTAGGACTAGAGAGAAAACTTTATGGGCTCTTACTTTGTCAATTCCTGGAACAACAGAGCCGTCTTCAGCTCTTTTAGTAATGATGAAGTTCGGTGTGACTGGTTCTTGGAATTTTTTCGGTTGGAGAGCATCTTGCATGGCTTGTCTTTTTTTCTCGGCTTCTTCTAAGCGTTTTTTCTTTGCTTCAGCTTCTCGGGCTTTCTTCTCTTCCTATAAAAAATAAAATTTGCTTTAATATAATGATCTTTGTTTGTGGTCCTTAAATCTACATTAAATATAGAAAGTAATATGTCACTGCATATATTTTAAGGAAGAAACTTATTAGATTTTAAACTACAGTCTATGTATTAAATGTAATAGACTTTTTTCGGACAGAATATACATATGAAATTCCAAATCAGTAATCCATTACCATTTCTTTGATCCTCTGAGCTTCTTGTTGTTTTTTAAGCTCTAGTAGCTTCTTTTCTTCCTCTTTCCTTCTCTCTTTTCTTTTAATCTAAATGGGGATGGAGCAAATAATATTTATAAATATTTGATAATCAAAGTACATCGTAATTGAGAAAAATTAAAATACACGACTTAAACCAATATTATTCCTCATTCTAATATTTAAAAAATGAAATAATGATTTATTTTTTAAATTACAAAAATAATATCGATACTTATGGATATGTGCACTGACAGTTCCGATATATTAAATGTTTATGATACCTGATTCCTTTGAAACCTGATAATCCTTTATGAAATCGTTTATGAAATCTGATAATAGTTTATGAAATCTCTTTAGAAAATCGTTTTGAAACCTGATAATCCATTATGAAATCGTTTATGAAACCTGATAATAGTTTATGAAATCTCTTTAGAAAATCGTTTTGAAACCTGATAATCCATTATGAAATCGTTTATGAAACCTGATAATAGTTTATGAAATCTGATAATAGTTTATGAAATCTGATAATAGTTTATGAAATCTCTTTAGAAAATCGTTTTGAAACCTGATAATCCATTATGAAATCGTTTATGAAACCTGATAATAGTTTATGAAATCTCTTTAGAAAATCGTTTTGAAACCTGATAATCCATTATGAAATCGTTTATGAAACCTGATAATAGTTTATGAAATCTGATAATAGTTTATGAAATCGTTTATGAAACCTGATAATAGTTTATGAAATCTGATAATAGTTTATGAAATCGTTTTGAAACCTGATAATCCTTTATGAAATCGTTTCAGAAAATCGTTTATGAAACCTGATAATAGTTTATGAAATCGTTTTAGAAAATCGTTTATGAAACCGATTCATTTAAATATGATATTTGAACATGTTTTTAAACTTGAACGTTCCAGTATCGTAAGATATTTAAACCTGGATAAGATCATAGAAATGAGGAATCTAAGTTACTTTAAATGTAATAAAGCAGAATAAAGTCAAATTTAAGTAAACTTGAAATGCAGCTTAGAAGAATGTTCACTAAAAACGAATTAAAAGAAAACCACATATTGAAGTTGGATAGGATATTTATAATACGAAAAGTATTCCTCATCAATTATTTATTTAATAAAAGCTATTTTAATTTTTCTGTAAAAAATCTTTTTAAAAAATGGTGTAGTCTGTCTTCTTGTTTTCAGACTGTATGCATTATTGTACAGTTAAAAAAAAAACGTGCTTTTAGTGAAATCTGGATCTAACCTAATCCTTGATCATAGAGCCTTCATTTCTGAAAAGCATCAAAGGATTGACGACACTTCTTTTCCAAAAGATGCTTAGACATCAATATAAATCAAAACCAGAGCGCAGACAGGAAAAAAAATGATGCTTTTGGGGGAAAGTTCTCTTTTAAATTGAATGGCATAAAACGTGTAATTCTATATATGAATATCTGTATACATTGAAAAAATGAGGGAAAAGGAAATACCTGAAGAAAGTTTTTGATTTCTAAATGCTACGTTATCCATTTCTTGTGTATGTATTTTTCCGATATTTAAGACTTTTGTATATATTTTTCCAATGCTTAAGATTTTCGCGGATGTATTTCAAACAGCTGTTTAAAAGATGATGCTAAGAAGTAGATGAAATGCTTATACGAGTAATTTAACGACGATTTGCTGTCTTTGTATAATAACTGTTAGCGACACTATTACTGTTTATATCAAAATGACATGCGTCAAATTTGTTAAAACATTTTGTTATGCAAAAAACTTATTAAATTGAGAGCCAGCCTTTTTGCCGATTCAATCAATTGCTCTAAACATAGTCCAGCGCTGTACTTCTTATTCAAATCAAAATCAAATATAGATTTAATTTCAGTTTAGTTTAGTTTAGTTATATTAACGCCCCGTTTGAAGCAACACTAGGGCTATTTTGGGACGGGCCTCGAAATTTTGAACCGCGGTCAGATGACGAGGACGACACCGGAGCTGGCACCCCCTCTCCACACCACACCACACCAGCGGGAGGACGTTTGGTCAGGACGGATTTAACGTGCAACAGACCCCCTTACACGACGGTTCTTCGGTGGAATAGATTTAATTTCAGAAAATTAATCCTATGACTTCTTTTTCGTATTGTTTTTAATTCGCTTGCAAACTGAATTTGCCTTTTTCACATACAGCTGATGCATTAGCAGGCTGTCATTGAAGTTAACAGCCTTGGCAAATTTTTAAACTGTAATAAAATAAATAAGAATAAAATTGCACTTCCAGACAAAAAATATTATGCAACTAATAAGACTTGCGGCTTTTCATGCAGGAAAAAAGGCTTGACATTGAAATTCGCCCGCCAGCCCTTTATCAAGGGGATGACTATTTTAAAGAAGTCTGGGTATTTTCATTTTCTCTTCCTAAAGAGCAAGATTTTAAAACTATTACATTTTTTGATTCTTGCAAGTTATTTGCAGTTTTTTTACTGGGTTTTTGAAGGCAGTCATTTTCTGAAATATAGAAATACACAAGTGGAGATTTATTTTTAATTAAGAATATTATTCTCTGTTTCTATTAGTCTTTATTAATTTTAATTTAAAACATTTAAATATAAATCCTTAATAATACGTTTGCCTTGCATCTTTATAATTAAAGTTCGCATTAATTTCACTGAAAAATTAATAGATACATAATTTTTTGTATCTATTATTTTAATATTTTTTTTTCATATTCACTTTATACTTTTAAATCTAAAACAACATCAATGAATTCTCTTTTATTTAAAAAACAAACCCGGAAACACAATTTTTTGAAAATTCTCCCCAAATAAAATTCCTGAAATTACACATATAAGAATCCTCAAGCCATAAAACATTTTTTTTTAAAATTCGTTTCATTTCGCTTATTATCTTTCATGAAAATATATATTCCAAAATAATTATCCTTAAATCTGATTCTTATAAATTTGACATCCAAATCATAAGAGTACTTTTCATTGTACAACAAAGAAGCGTATTTTTACTCAACATAGAGGAGTTTATAGTTATTAGAAGTGTACATGTGTTTTAATGATGTGGATGCTAACATTTATTATTGTAGAATGAATAACACTTAAAAGCTTCTTTATTCAACTTTTTGTCTGTTATTCTTATTTAAGTGAGTTAATTTCTTCCCTTTCTAGTTTTCCTACAAAAGTTAGTGATTTTGATACGACTTTGTCAAGAAACATAATTAGCAGTTAAATTTGGTGTATTGCGTTTTAGATGAGATTCTGAAGTATTAGCCTCTTGAAATGCATAGTATATGTTAACAATTTAATTATTCCAAATCAATTATCAATTCAAGGATTTTAAGAGCTGTAATAATCTTATGTCCATGTCATGAACAACAATCCCTTCCCAGAAAAAAAATTAAGACTTTTTATTATATTTCTTCATTTTCTATTAAAGACATGCATTTTCAACGTTAGGCATTTAGAAAAGACGTTTATAAAAAAAGCATTTGTACACAAGAAAAGTTGAACATTTTTGAAGATTTATCTTTATTTTTCTTTTTATCCTTTTGTTGTAATTTCAAAGATCTCTTTTTCGGGGTTTAATACTCTAAAAATACACCTCGCTGGGACTTTTGGCGGCATTCTTTCTCTTTTGCAATATGTCAGGGTTTCTTTTGCAAATCTTGATAAATATATTCCGAAACATTGAAAATAAGCCAGTGCAGAAACTCAACAAATTCTTCCTTTCCCTAGTATGAAAACGTTTATCAGTTGCAACCGTGTAATGTGACAATGCCATCGGATTTGTAACATCTGTGGAAAAGGGATTGGGAGTACGTAGGCCCTAATTGATTTATGTATGAGGGGTGCAATTGCTTTTATCCGTAATCCCAAGAACCCGACTGGGAAAATATTTCAAACTGTTTCCAGGATTAGGACAAAGGCACGATTGCTTTTTAACAATCCAGGAAAGGATATGACACAGAAAAAGCGTATTGCTATCTATATAGTGACTTCAATACAAAACCTGCTTTGAAAGAAAGAAGTGAGATAAATCATTTTTATTACAATGGACCTACCTAATTCGAACCTTTAAATTCGAATTCGGCAGTGATTCGCTTCCTTTCTGTGGTCCATTGATTTTCCAAATAATATAATGTTAAATATGGTTGTAATTCAATTTAATTTCCCTTAATGTAAAATCAAGACTAAAAATTGCATTTTTTTCTTTATGTTTCAATTCTTTTCTTTTACTAAATATATCCATACATCATATTCTAAGTGATCTTGAATAAATAATTTTTTAAAGGCTTTAATTCCCTAAAAAACAAAGAACTTAATTGTTGTACAATGTATCCATTAAAAAAAAACTATAAAATTTCTCTCTTTTTTTAAAAAAAAAACTTAATTGTTATATTATTAATAAAGTTAACTAAATTTATTTATTTTAATGTTTCTAATTTTTTTAAAATAAATATTATAATTTTTTTTCTTTGTTTATTTTATGAATTTCATATTGTCTATTACTTCATTATTTATTACGCTGTTAAATGTATTGGGATTTTACAAAATTGTGCCAGTTGGGTCGGACACCTCTTAAGGCCGGCCTTGTTTAAGTTAACCACATCTATTCACAAATTTTTTTATGTGATATGCGGTATTACATGTTGTACTATAATGCCATATGTTGCTAGCAGTATTAACAGTTATAGCAAAATTCTGCATGCTTCATTGTTTGAGGTTTTTAGCATAAGACACTTCGTTAAAATAATAGTGTTATATCAATAAGTGCTTCCCTTATACATGTATACAGAATTTTGAAATTGAGGAATCTGTAAGCCGCTATCAGCACTAAATTTAACCAACATATGAAATGGCATATTTGGAAACCTGCTACCTAATTTTGAATTCAAAGCTAATACAGGAATCATTCAATTGTTGAGTTTTTTTTATGCAAAAGAAGTACAAAAACTTCTGCATGCAAGTATGCATTTTTTTAGCGCATCAAAAGCAAATCCGTGCTTTTAAAAACAATTCTTTCAAGTTTGATAACCTGGACGATCTGCCACACTGAAATGAAACTGTGCAGTCACCAAGGTTTCATCTGTGAATAACGAATAGCAGTGTTTAAAAAGCACTCATCTGTTAAAAACAACAGTTTTTCGGAAACAAAAGATGGAATCTTTTTTTCTTTTATAAGCAAAGAGTGAAAAAAAAAGTTTTATGTAACAAATCCGAACTAATTATATTTAATGTTTTAGTTACTGGAATTAATAAAATTGTTACTTTGTATATAAAAGGAAAGAGAGAAAAATGACGTCGAACTAAATCGATTCATCCTAGTTATAATTTTTATTTGAATTCTTTTAAAACCTTCAACTGTATTCCTTTTTTTTTTGCTTATTAGCTACATTTAGAATGATAAATAAAAAAAAGGACTGAGCACATTAAATATTGCAGCTGTTTTTGTTTATGCAACTAAAAGGGATTTTTTTTATATAAAATACTAATAAAATAATATATTCTGGAGCTGAAAACAATTTGAAATATGATTTTTATTAAAAGATTGAGTGAAAAGATTTGGATTTTTCGAGTTCAACTTATGAGTTTTATTGATTTTTTGAACTTTTATTCATTTTCAACGGATGGTTTGTTCGCGTTTTTCATAAAATAATCAAGAAACTTATAACGTTTACCAATGCGAATTTCATGGTTAACTTTAGGATAAGTTCAAATTTTAGAAATTATTCATTTGAATTTTCAGAATAACCATTTTCTGATTGATGCATTGTATATTTATTAATTTTAAAAACCCATGCATGGCAAATGCATTTGTATATTTAAGATAAATCCTTATAAACCAATAAAATTACACATTTTTTTACCGTGATCTAATACTCAGTTTAAATTAAGCATTCTTACTTGTCTTTCTTTCAATTTTCGTAGCTCTTCTTCTTCTTTAGCTCGTTGTTTCTTTCTTTGTTCGATGTACTCCGCCCAAAAAGCTTCTTCTTCTTCTTTCTTTTTCCGCATTTTCTAATCAAAGACAAAAAAGACAGAGTGAAGTATAAGAGCAGCGAATTTTTAAAACATTGTGCATCTCATTCAATATTGATTAAAAATAGCAGGAAGTTTTAAATCTATTCAAGAAATAAGCAATAGTTAAGGACTAATTATACACAATCGGGGATTACACGCACTTTTACTTTCAAGTGTACGAAGTATAGAGAAAGTATTGCAATCGGCAAAAACGTTCGAACTCAAGTTCGAACAATTGTTTCAAAAACACATTTTCTTCATTATGTTTGTCTGTTCGTGAACACGATAATTCAAAACCGCTTTGAGCTAGATGGATGAATTTTTTCATATGGACTTTTAGTCCAAATTTGTACATTTCTATCGAATTTTGAATGAAATCCATTCAATGGATGTCTGTCAATCTAGCTTTTCAAATGCAAATGCACTCGATAACCTTGTTTAGACCTTGCTAACTAAACTTTAAAGTATAGGTTTAGTATTTGAAATTTAGATTCTTATCAAATTAAAATATTATTATTAATTTATTTGCTTTTATCACTTTATATTATCAGAAATAGTTGAAATTATTTCATTCCATCAATCTTTAGGCATAAAGTTGTCGCTACTGTTTAGGTATTTGTACTTTCTGGTGTACGAACCATAGAGAAAATATTGCAATCTTCAAAATATTCGAACTCGAGATTTTTGACGAATATCCACATTTTACTCATCCCTGAGTTCTAAAAACACATTTTAGCATTATGTCAGTGGCTCATCTGTCTAGCTATGACAATGATAATTCAAAAGCGCTTTCAGCTAGACAGATGAAATTTAGTACATGGTCTTTACACCGAATTTGTAGATATCTGTCATATTTTGATCGAAATTCAATCAGATGAAGTTTATGTCCAGTTGTTCGATTACAAGTTAACCCTTTAAAGGGCCATTTTTTTCAAGTCATATTATGTTAAAATATTTTTAGGCTTGAAATTAGAATAAGAAAAGGGATTCATTTAGCTTATTAGATAAATTTAATTTCATTAATTAATTAATTTGTTTAATTAATAATTAAGTAACAAATCAAGACACATCATTTTGTCTGAGATAAAGAACTGAAGCATCTAAGTTTCTGACTTACTAAAAAAATTTATCATAACTGATGCCAACCTACATAATTTCATACAAAGATTGATGAATTTGGTGGGAAGCATACTTCCCACGGCCCTAGAAAGGGTTAACACGAACATGTAAAGCGAGAACTCAAACATGCAGTGACTTAAATATATCAAATTTGGCATGTGATTTTCCGATTACAATTATAGTTCTGTGTCAAATTTTGGTTTCATTCAGTCTGGAAAAATGTGTCTAAAATTCAAATTCGATTTCCAGATATTAATAACTGCATGCCAATGATCAATCGCCAATGAGCTCTCCAAGAATAACATGACAGATTCAGTAAAAATTCTTAATTCATGCCAGACGTTAATATTTTTAAATTATAACACGCAAGTGCCATTCGAGAAACTCTCTGCCTTACACAAAGTTCACATTTTTTTGCGGGAGTGAAAGAAAACATCTTCATTAGGAAATAAGCAAAAAAAATTTAAGGAGACCTTTCCCATTGATTTAATATAAATCCGTTTCGAAAAGCAATGAAGTATTTAAAACAATGCAGTTTTTAATGATAAACAATATTATCAAATTTTAGGCTTAAACACAATAAACACACTTCAACATTTAAAAATTATACATCAAAGGTTGGCAAAAAATGAATCACACACCGCAATTTGTGTTTTAAGCAATAATTTC
Source organism: Argiope bruennichi (assembly GCF_947563725.1). Taxonomy (NCBI): domain Eukaryota; kingdom Metazoa; phylum Arthropoda; class Arachnida; order Araneae; family Araneidae; genus Argiope; species Argiope bruennichi. The sequence continues at coordinate 41,218,485 of NC_079163.1, read as the reverse complement.
TAGATACACAAGCATCATGAACTTCTGAAAATAATATAAAAAGAAAATGTCTTGGTAGTCGGAATTACAAATAAAAAATAATTAAATGAAACTTGAGGTGTACGGAGTAGTGCAACAACAGTGCTCACATCTTGAAATCACTGTTTCACGTAGAAACTACACCGCATAGAATCAGCATAGACTGCTGTAAATAATGGAAAAGAAAATGTCTTCACAGCGTATTTCTTGAATTTAATTCTTCTCAGCAGTAGTTTTCATGCACTAACTGACTAATGCAATTGCTGATTAATGCAAAGTAATTTAAAAAGATTTTGAAAGTCTTTATACAGAAAAAGAGGATTCTTAACTTTGTTTGTTCACCTCTGTAATTATTCTAATTCAAGTAATCAAAAAATATATTTAAATAATAAAATATTAAATTTCCTAGATCATTTTTAAGAGGGATAGGACATCAAAATCTATTACTGTCTTCCAAACAATAGAATATTGATGTGTAAAGATGTTAGAAAAGATACTTTTAGAAAAATCATTGACTGTGTAGTTTTATCCAAGGAATGGATACTAAATCTCTAGATATTTAACCCTACGGGTAATAGATTTCTCTCTGCATTTCCATTAATTACACACGTGGGATTCGTCGTCTGGATGATGATGGATAAGACAAGTATGACTAGCTATTTCTAGATGTTACACTTCATGAATATATGTTATCCTTAATGTGAAATTGGTGTTGAGCACATTAAATCCTTATTAATATTTCCTTTTGAATAATTTTCTTTGTTTTTCCTGATACAGCTTTCTATGTAATATACCTTATTTTGTGATTTGGGATATTATATATTTCAAATAAACTTATTACTAATATTCATGGTTTTAAATTTATGGAATTATTTAATATTGGATCTATGGAATTATAATCAATTAATAATTATGGAATTATTTAATTTTACATTGGATCTATGTCTAATTTTATGTTGTTAAAATAATAACTGATGTACATATTGGATACATATTGTCTTTCACTTTCCAACGAAGTGTAAAAAAAGTTGAGCTTGAAAATTTTAGTGAAAAAAAATAATCTTCTTTTACAGAAGACAAAGAAAATGAATAATAATTTGTAATATTGTCTCAGAAAAAGACATTTTATATTAATAATTTTCTCCCAAATGCTGTATTTTTGTAACTGATTTTTAATGGGTATTGTAATCTTGGAGAAAGACATTTTATATAAATAATTTTCTACCCATTCATTGCCGTATTTTTGTAACTGATTTTTAATGAATAATATAATTTTAGAAAAAGACATTTTATGTTAATAACTTACTCCACAGTGCCATATATTTGAAACTGATTTTTAATGGGTAATATTGTTTTAGAAAAAGACATTTTATATTAATAATTTGCTCCCTAATGCTGTATTTTTGAAACTGATTTTTAATGGGTAATATTGTCTTAGAAAAATGCATTTTATATAAATAATTTGCTCACCAATGACGTATTTTTGAAACTGATTTTTTTATAGGTTTCTTGTAGGTGAAGTAGTATATTCAATAACTAGATAACAGCAAACCGAAACAATCATCTTCTCATTTGCAGTAATTAATAATAATACTTATAATCAGATATGTAAAAGAGATCTTTTTGATTTGGTCTGATTTGTAAAAACCAAGACCGAATTTTATAAAGAGTTACTGAATTGGTTTCAAAAATAATCGTAATGACATTTAAATAGTCCATAAAGAATTTTTGATTTGGCTCTCTATTATATCCATTGCAATTTACAACAGCTCAAGATAACAGGGATGAAAAAATTTGAGTCATAAATTATAACACATATGCTATCTAGTCATGATAACTTTGGGCGTGTACAGGAAACGAGTCCTCAAAAATGCAGCCTTCCGAAAGAAATCTTAAATAAAATATAATAAAATAATAAAGTACCCTATTTGCTTAATGAGAAAGTTTCTGATACGCCTGATTCTGATTTCTGATACTTTAATACGCCAAACCAAGACAGAACAGAAAATCAATGAAGAAACATTTTTTGATTTGGCTTTCTATTTTATCCGTTGCAATTTACAACAGTTCTAGATAACAGAGAGGCAAAAATTTGAGTTACAAAATATAACACATATGCTTTCAACAATGCAGCCTTAGTCTAAAAATATTAAATAAAATATAATAAAATTATAAAGTACCGTATTTGCTTAATGAGAGAGTTTTGAACATTATAATTTTAATACGTCGAGCCAAGGCTGAACAGAAAATTGATGAAGTATTTTTTATGAATTGGCTTTCTATTATATCCATTGTAATTAATAACAACTCAAAATAGCAGAATTGCAAAAATTTGAGTCATAAATTATAACACATATGCTATCTAGTCATGATAATTTTGGGCGTGTACAGGAAATGAGTCCTCAAAAATGCAGCCTTCGAAAAGAAATCTTAAATAAAATATAATAAAATAATAAAGTACCCTATTTGCTTAATGAGAAAGTTTCTGATACTACAACTTAATTCGCCAAACCAAGACCGAACAGAAAATCAATAAAGAAACATTTTTTGATTTGCCTTTCTATTTTATCCGTTGCAATTTACAACAGTTCTGGATAACAGAGATGCAAAAATTTGAGTTACAAACTATAACACATATGCTTTCAACAATACAACCTTAGTCTAAAAATATTAAATAAAATATAATAAAATTATAAAGTTCCATATTTGCTTAATGAGAAAGTTTCATTACAATTTTATTACATCGAGCCAAGGCTGAACAGAAAATTGATGAAGTATTTTTTATGAATTGGCTTTCTATTATATCCATTGTAATTAATAACAGCTCAAAATAGCAGAATTGCAAAAATTTGAGTCATAAATTATAACACATATGCTATCTAGTCATGATAATTTTGGGCGTGTACAGGATATGAGTCCTCAACAACACAACCTTAGTCTAAGAATGTTAAATAAAATATAATAAAATTATAAAGCATGAAAGTTTCGGATATTGCAATACGTCAAACCAAGCCTAAACAGAAAATCGATAAAGAAACATTTTTTTTTTTTTTATTTCCCAGAAAAATGTTAAAAGCCACAGAATTTGCGATCTAATATTTTTCAATGTAGTTTATAATCAAGCGTCGTATAATTTATATATTTTGTGCAGTTTCTCTTTTCGTGTTTTATGATAAAATTGATAATAATAACGCAGAAATGGGACACAATTTTTTCTGAATCATACTTAATATCTTGGTGATCTTGGTAAAGAGAAATGTCTTCAACACACGCCTCTATGAACTTCAATTAAGGAACTAAACAGTAAATAGCTTTTCGTGGAAACAGGCAGAAAGCAAGGCTTGTCGCCCAGATACGAGAGTAAAAGTAATTTCAGAAATTACTTTACCGAAGTACGTGAATTTCAGAAATGACTTCTTCCTGATATTCTACAATTCATTCTATAACAGCTGAAAAAGCAAGATCGTTTTTCTTTATTAAAAACTAATGATTTTCATTCTTAAAGTTGATAGTTTATAAAATCATTTTTATTTAAATTTCGATTCCGAAAAACTTATTCCATTCTCAAAAAAATGACTATTTCCGATTGAACTTGTTAGATTAGTACTTGTTCCGATTGACTAGTTTCCAGAAAGTTTTTCAAAACACCAGCTAACGGAAGTTTAAAAAAAAAAACTGCTTTTAAAGACGTTATTTTATGCAACGAAATTAGGTTCGTGATTAGAAAAGATTTCTCAAAACATTATGACGCGGTAATTAAAAAACATTTTGTACAATGCACGTATGAAATCAATCGATTTCATATTTAAAAAAATAGGATCAATTTCATAAACACCGAAGTACTCTAGATCCTTCTCACAGGACCAAAATTATAGTTAAGGATTATATCTCTACGAATAGTGATATACAAATTGCAGTTATGTGTCCATGATATAACATTTCCTGTAGAAAATGTGCTAGGAACTGAATTACTTATGTTTTTACTTTCTCATTATTGTAGGACAAAGTATTGCAATCGTCAAAAAATTCGAACACGAGATTTTGACGAATTTCCACGTTTCTGACCTTCATGAGTTCGAAAGACATTTTTAGCATTATGTTTGCCTGTATGTGTATGAACACGAAACTCAAATTTTTAAAGCTATATGGGTGAAATGTGGTATATGGAAATACGACAAAATTCGTAGATATGTATATTTCAAAGTTTGACGAAATCCATTAATGTGAAGTCTGGCTGTCTACCTGTTTGAGTACAAGTGAGCTCTATAACTATAAAAAGCGAAGAACTAGGCAGATAAGATTTGGTAAAATTTAGCATCTAAAATCCAAATTCTGACGAAATTATGAACCAAATCTGTTGAAATATTTATAGTCTGTCAGTCTGTATTTTTGCACGCATGTAAACACAATGATCTAATTCAATGAAATTCGGTATGAGATTTTGTGATTACAATTGTAATTCTGTGTCATATTTTAATTGCAATCAATCGGCGAAAAGGTGTTCGAAATACATATTTGTACAATTGGTTCAATAAAAATGCTAGATTCACGAAAAAAATCTATATTTTGTAGCTACTGTTCAGCTACAAAAGCTGCTGTTTGTTATGCTAGATTCACGAAAAAAATCTATATTTTGTAGCTACTGTTTAGCTACAAAAGCTGCTGTTTGTTATGCTAGATTCACGGAAAAAAATCTATATTTTGTAGCTACTGTTCAGCTACAAAGGCTGCTGTTTACTATGCTAGATTCATGAAAAATGCTAGATTCACGAAAAAAATCTATATTTTGTAGCTATTGTTCAGCTACAATAGCTGCTGTTTGCTATGCTAGATTCAATAAAAATACTAGATTCACGAAAAAAATCTATATTTTGTAGCTACTGCTAATTTCACTGCCTTTTTGAAATCGAGAAAAGTATATAAAAAAATCATTCCAAGAGATGAACCACCAAAATTTGATTTATTTCTTCCAAAATATCCCATAATAGATTATTATTTGATTTAAAAGAATAAGCTTTTCTGAATTTTGTTTGCTCTAAACCCTTATAAGCAAAATACCTCCAAAAGTTCAGTTTTCATAAAATGCTGTATTCTATTAATAATAAGATAGATAGACTAAAATTATAACTATAAACTGTTTCCTAAGAAAACTCAAATTAATAAATATAGGGTAGATATAATTAAAGTGAGCCTACTCAGACCTAGGTAGAACCCATTCTAGTTGAAATACTTCTTGAAAACTTGGTTTTGTGCGTTATATGGGCCGTGGTGAAAAGAAAATTGCAAAAAAATGAATAGTTTAAATTTCAACCAAAAGATGGCGCAATGTAGAAAGATCATTATTCAAATTAAGAATGTTTAAAAATGACAGTAGTCAGTGCTTTAAAATCGTTCTTCACCATGCGATTAAAGAAGATCGAGCTTTGCTGATTAAGTTGTTTTATCAAAACTACATAAGTGGTTTAATTGTAGTATAAGAATATTTACACTTGAATGGTTTGCGAAAAGAATCTATGTCGAAGAATGGGTTGAAAAAAATTATTACTAAATTAGAAGAGACTGAGGATTTGGATGTGCTGCCGGAAAAGGACGGAAATGGATTTCAAATGAAAGTGCGGAAGAAATCGCTATTTCTGTGGTTGAAAGAGAATTCGGTTCCAAATAATTTTCGACAAATGTTCGAGCGATGTCACTTGATTTGTCTCTCCCTTCGTCTTCGGTAAAAAGATTCGGCGATCCACTTCGCACAATGTTTAGAGACTGCTGTCATCATGAAAATTATTGCCCCACCACGTATTTCTCGACAAGTAAACCACTTTGAATCCATTTTGGAAAGAATCAGGTAATTGAAATACATTTTTTTTTTGACTACCTGACCCCCTAGGTCTCCAGATTTGAATCGCTGTGATTTCTGGTTGCTGAGATTCCTGAAAGATCGTATCTACGAAGAAAGTATACGGAAACTGAATAAACTGAAAGTAAGAATGACACACCTCGTTTCTGAAATTCTTCAAGAAATATTTCGATTTGCTTTGAATGCGCTATAGCACGCTTTGAACATGTCGTTGACGCGAATGGAATGTGCATTGAACAAATGATGTATTAAAAAAATTGTTATGCTTTAAATTTGTGTTTTCTACTCTTGATGCGTCCCCTTTACATCTGATGGTTGAAATTTGAATTTTAATTTTATTGACCTTTCCTTATTGTCCAATTAACGTATATACCAAGTTTCAGCATAATATATCTACCAGAACGGATTCTACGCTAGTCTGGGAACGGTCACTTTAATTATACCATCCTGCATGATATAAATTTAAATATCCATACGTTTGCTGAATTTCGAATTCTGCCAATAAAAATAAAAATTCGAAAATTTTCTGAATACTTTGCTTTTCAGAATAGACCTTTGTAGTGAAATTACATATAATAAAATATCGATAAAACCAGTACTTTTCCATATTTTAGATTTGAAGTCAACATAATTTTTTTTTAATAATATTTTAAAACCAGAAGGTGAGTATACATTTCAAGTGAGTTTTTCTCTATATAAAAAAAGTTTCTTACAAAAATTATAAAAGAATTTTTTATTCAACTTCGTAGATATTTATACACATTAATTTAGATTCTTTTTAAAAAGTTATAAATCTGGTATTATTAATTAATAGAGTTGGTTGGTTGCAGTTAAATTGCAATCATTGCAGAGTTCAGAATCATTGCAGTTAAAACGTTTTAAAAATAAAGTCATAAATAACGTTCATTTCTGTACCTCCATTGCCAGCTCTGCTTCGGATATTTCGGCTTTCGGTTCTTCTGGTATTTCTGTTTTCGGTTTGGGCTCATCTCTAAAATACATCAGAATGAAAAAATCTAATTGATTGCAAGTTTTTTAGATAAAAGAGTTTCTTTTACATATAAAACATATTTTTAAAGAAAAAAAATATTGTTTAATAAACTTACCTGCTTACAGTCATATAAATAAATTCATAAAGTACCTTTTATTAGAAGCAAACATCTATATCTTACACAGGTATGTTCTAGATACTTCCAAATTATACTTACTTCTTCCTAAATAAATAAAAAAATTCAAGTGTGAATAATAAACATTATTTCAAGGACAAAATAAAAAAAGTTTTACAAGTTAAATTATTAAAAATGTATCCCATTCACATAAAAAGTAAACTATTGAAAATTGAATTCTAAAACGAAAATGTTTACTGGCGAGCTCTTTCCGTTTTAATGAAATCCGTTATTTTATAATTTACGCTACTTAAATGAAATTTAGCTATTGAAAATAGAAACATAACATGTGCAGCGCAAGCGCAGCAAATTTACAAAATTTAATACCAAATACATTCAGGAAATAATTAAATTAACTTGATAAATGGATCGTTTATTTTAGAGAGTATTCAAGGTACATTCATTTGAAATATTATATAAATTTAAAATTCAGCTATATGCTTTCTCAATTAAATAATTCTGTTAAGCAACGGATTTAATTTTTGAAACATCTTTCATTAAAAAAACATAATTTGAAATAAATGACTCAAAGAAATAAAGGAAAAGTAGTTATAAAAATTTATTTTGAATTCTCGTGTATATTTTTCAAAAAGCAATGCTTGTATGTATGCTCATTTATTCAAAATAATGTCAGAAAGAGATGCATAAATCATGCATTTAAATCAAAAATCTAGTCATATAAATTAAAAAATATTTTTTAAAGAAAATTTATGCCGAATTTATTTATATTGTATAAGTTATTTCATAATATAATCATAACCTAACAATGTAGAATTACAAAAAGAGACCAATACATGGCTAGGAACACAAATACACAATTTCTTTTAAAAAAAGTACCAACTGATTAAAAAAAATAGATTTATTTAAGTATCAAAACATAGTAATTATCCTAGAATTCTGAAAAGTACGAGTTACTATATTAAAAAACTACATGCATACGCCACAGCAAATTTTATGAGTTTTATCAAATAAATTTAGAAAATATTCTAGCCACTTGATTCTTAAACAAGTTTCTTGCTTTCATCAGAGAGAATCGTTATAAATATATAAAAGAAGATTTAATATAGCTTACAAGTACCAAGATGAAGATTCGCTTGAAATTCCGTTAAGATGGGAATTCTTTGAATGATCGTAACATTTAAAAGGATTATGATATTAAAAAAAAATATTTTTCATTTAAGCAATTTCATTTATTCTTGATCCCTCAGATGCTATGTATTTAAACCAGCTCAAGTGATCTTTCAAGAATTTCCCACATAATTGCCCTCTTCTCTCTGGATATAAAATTTTGGTTTTTGGGCCAGGACTATGAACCAGGAGTGATCAGATATTTGTTTTCATAGATCCCCCACATGAGAGCTGTATAAAGATCAAAAGACCACCAGACATGAGAGACATCCTTAACCCCCCCCCCCAAACACACACACAAACGCACCAGAAAATCGAATGCATTTAAGAGCCTTTTTTCCAGCCAATTGAAATCAAAATTTGACACAAAACTTCAACTGTAGTCATAAGGTCGCATTCTAAATTTAATTAAGATTTTATTTTATGAGTTATCACGTTTAAATGCATGCAAAAGTACAGACCGACAGATGATAAACCCCTTGATGGATTTGGTGCAAAATTTGGTACAAATCTCCACTTTAGATACTAAATCAGTATACCAAATTTTATTTATCTAGCTCTTTAAGTTTTTGTTGTTATTGCGTTCAATTGGATGTGGGAAGATGGATAGATAGGCTTCCTCTGAATGGATCTCGTTCAAAATTTGATAGATGTCTACAAATTTGGTATAGAGGCCAAATAATCAGCTTCGTCCGACTCAGACTGTTTTTAAGTTATCGTGTTCACATCCAGACAAACTTTAAATTCGTCAAACAGATAGACTTCCTCTGAGTGGATCTCGTTCAAAATTTGATAGATGTCTACAAATTTGGTATAGAGGCCAAATAATAAGCTTCGTTCAACTTAGAGTGTTTTTTAGTTATCGTGTTCACTTCTAGACAAACTTTAAATTAATCAAAATCTCGAGTTCAGTTTTTTCTACAACTTCTTTCTCGCAGTATACTTCGTATACGAGATAATATTAAGTAGCGAAGAATAGGATAACGAAGTATTAATTTATGAAAAAAAAAGTAAAATCTAATAAGTATGAGAATCGGAAATTTTTTAATTAAATGTTTTAAATGAGGATCTGCTTTATTTTTATCTTCTCGTATACGAAGTGTAGAGGAAGCATTATAATTACAAAAAAATTTGAACTGGAGATTTTGATGAATCTCCAATTTTCTGTTTCAAATTATATCTGTCTGTTTGTGAACACTATAGCTTAAAACCGCTTTCAGCTAGACTTGTGAAATTTGGTATATAGAATTAAGACCATATTTGTATATTTCTGCCAGATTTTAAACGAAATCCCTTCATAGGGAGTCTGTCTGTCTGGCTGTTTCAGCACAGGAGAACTCGATACCTACAGAATACAAAAAGCTAAGTAAACAAAATCTGATGTACAGGGTGTCTAAAAAACCTTGACCAAAGCTTTTATTCATTAAATATTGATCACAGAGATATACTGTAAATTACAAAGTTGCGTAAAAGAAAAGGTATAAAATGTTATGAAATCGATTAAAATTTTCAGGGGATTAAACTTCAAAAAATACAAAATTTAGGCTTTTATACGGACCCCGTACAAAAAAATTCCAGTGAGCAAAATGTGCCCCATCCTCTTATAAGATCATGTACAAAATTTCAGCAATTTATCACAAAAAGTCTCAAAGATATGAAACTACGTAAATGCTGACTTAAACCACTTTTGCAAATGTGAGCAAAGAGAAAAAATCATGTCGTATGCTCATGTTTTAGGGGTAGTACACAAATTAACAAAGAAAGTAATGATTGAATAAATAAATAATAATTTTGCTATTTATTGGTTCAAAAGTGTTACAAATTTGTAGAAATAATAACTTAAAGGAAAGATTACATAAAGGAAAGATTACATAAGGAAAGATTACTTAAAGGAAAGATTACACAAGTTTTTTTACAAGTTCATTGACAGTGCTATTTTTAAGTTATATTCTGTAATTCATGATATAAAATTTTAAAGCATTTTTCAGGAAGCATAGATTTTAAAATTTGTATTTAAAACTAAAGATATGAATCATATTTTATTTCCTTGTGATGCATTTCTGCGTCGCGTCATCTGCACTGAAGCTGTAAACATTTGCATTTTAATTTGTGATTGACCCTTAACCAACTTTGTTTTAACATATCTTTGAGAGTTTTCATGATAAAATTCTGAAATTTTGTACATGGAAGTACATGTACATTTTTTATTAGAAGTATTGTACATTTGTTATTATACAAAATCGGGTAGCAACTGAATGAAAATTAAACTATTCCACCATCTCATTAACAGAGAGAAAAAGAAAACAAAATAATGAAGCATTGATCGATGATAAATAAAAAAAATTTTCATTAAACGAATTTGTGTGTAAAATATTAATGAAACATTTCGTTCCCAATAAAAAATTCTTTTGTAATATTAAATTTTAAAATGTATTTTTCATGTTTTTTTAAATACTTAATTTGATGAATATTGATCAAAATCATCAGTCTGAGTGCTTTCCTTCTTGAAAAGTCATAAGCGGGACATTTCTTAGGGCTTGAACCTATTTTCCCAAGAAATGCACCAATGAAAGAATGTGAGTTGTTCAACCAACAAGTCAATGAGGAAGAATGAAAAAAAAAAAAAAAAATCGGGAGAATAAAGGAGAGGGAATGAAGAATAATTTTTTTCAAATTACTATAATTAATTCTTTTAATGATCAGTGCATTTGCTTTTAGCGAATCATTAAATTTCGCTTATCGAGAGCAATTCATTATTCAGAGCTTTTCATGCTTTTTCTAATGACAGCTAGATTCAGTCTATTAGCATTCAGTCCGAAATTCCGCATTTAGGTAAAATATGACTATTTGCTGATATTTACTTAATTGATTTTATCAAAAATTTAAAAAAAATTGAGTACATTAAGATAAATTTCAGTGATATAGACGAATAGATGCATGTGAATTGTGGATAAATATTTTCCAGATTACTAAAATTGATTATTTTAATAATGAGAGTATTTCATTTTAACGAGTCAGTAATATTAGTTAATAGAGCTCAAAGCATTTTACCATGCATCCCAGGCTTTTTACTAATAACAACTGAAGATAATCTAACCGTATATATGCAGAAAATCTCCATTTATCTTTAAAAAAATATTGTCTGACATTTACTTTTTTTTTTTTTTTTTTGTCTTAAGATAAATTTTTAAGGAAAATAATTTATTTCATCTAATGATTGTTGGAAATCATTATTTGGATATATTTTCTAATATATCTATATTAATCGTCAATTGTTTTTACTAAAAATATAAAGCAAAAAAAAATTGGTATTTTTTATAATGATGGCAAATCAACATCTTGCCAAAACTATTTCGAAATTTAAAGAAGAAAGAATTGGCTACAAGCTGGGGGTCAAAGCCCTCTTTCCATTGTAGCCTTCTTTTATTCCTTTTGGCATTTCCATTGCATGAGAAAGAATATTGCAGAACAAGCGACCTATAAACGACAGCGTATCTCGCAACAAAATAATAGGATAAAAATAAAAATGACAAAATACTGAGCTCCTCCCAAAAATCTGTCATTGTTAGGGCTGATTTTCTTGAAGAATAGTGATGTACAGATATTGATTTCTTATCATGGTGACGTAAAACGGTGTAGACTGATTTTATTTAAGATCTGACAATTCGAAGCAAGTAAACATACAATTATCAGGGTGCCATCTATTGAGAAATGTTTTAGATATTCTTATTTTTTACCAATTATTCGCCAAAGAATTATAATTCTAGATTTGTAATGCAGGCTTAAATTTCACATGATTTATTACGAATTAAAAGAAATATTTGAGGTGCATTTTCGTAGCATTAATTTTATTTCAATAAAATTATTTATCTGGTATTAAAAAATAATTTGGTTATAATGAATGTCGGAAACTTTTGTTTAAATAAATTTTTTAAAGGATTTTTCTTGTCCAAAATTTTTTCTTCCGCTAAATTTTAAAGGGTAGATTTCAACTTAGAACACTTTCTTGTATTAAAAAATCGATAAAAGCCAACAAAGATGCAAATTATGCTCTTCAATTACGTTGTATCCAGGCTCATTTTCATGTGAAATATGTAAAGGAGAATATAATTAAAACCGATTTTATTCTTCCTGCCTTCAGAGTATTATTTTTATCAAGAAATAAAATAACTTCCCCTAGTAACGGACAGATGGCACCACTAACTACTGCCTAAAATTAAGGAAACCAAGTTTCAGAGCAAGTAATTTTTTTAAAAAAACTCGTCTCTCTCTTAAGATCATGTGTATGAATTTTGGGATCGTGAAAACACAGACAAATAGTGGAACTGTTTTACTTTCCAAAATAAGTAGACGCATATATTCGCAAAAGCTTCTTATTGAGAGATATTTCATAAAATTTTACCAAATAAAACTATTTAACAAACTAGAAAGTCGTTCGCTAAACGAACATAAAATATTTGAAGCTAAAAAACATTCTCAATTACTTGAGTAATTAATTTTTTTTTTTAATTAGCATTAATTTTCTGATAAACTACATTTCAGGCATAAAAACTTCAAAAGAATCGAGGTTTATTTTGATTCTTGAGTTTTGTTTTTTGCTGAATTTCGCATTTAAAACATATAACATTCCATAAGCAAAAAGAGGGTTTTCAAAATGGAAGTCAACAATGTTGGAAATTTGGTTCCTGATGTTTCGTGACAGCAACAGCAAACACGAGTTGAAGGCGGAAAAATCTTCTTGAAAATATAAAAAGTTGCTCTCTTTCAGAAGACATAGTGTTGCGGTTCGTAATAGTTAGAAGGAGTAGTTTAAATTTCATCTTTTGATGGTAAAGTTTTAAAAATTTCATAATTTTCTTTTGGGTTGTTATTTTCTAAAACCATAATTCCACTTCCATAAGCGCAAATGTTTTAATTACTTTATTAATTGCCATTAATTTAAGACTAATGTGTTTTCAAACAATATACTTGGAGCTGTTCGTAATTATTCGAACGGATAAGGAAGAAGATTATGTTTAAATAAATACAAAATGGCATTATTTTTATTGTGATTTTTTTTTAATTTAGCGTATTAATCTACTCGGTATTTGGGGGAGGGAAAAGGTCTGTTAGATAGTTGCGCCAGCAGTAATTATACTAAAGAGATCAAAGATTTCTGTTGTGCTTCTTCGCCGTCTTTTTGAAGATCGAAAAGATCGGATAAAGATTGGAAACTTATCCAAAAAGCATTAATTGTCAACTTGAGTATCTACTATTTGTGAAAAAAGCATGAAGCAAGAGGATCCATTGTCAACAAGAAAAAGGGAAGAAGTCAAGTGGACTCATGATTATAATATTGAATGAGAAAAGGATTGGACGATATATGGTCAACTGAAATTATAGAAGATTTGACAGTAAGTTAGCTCTAATATTTCGCAAAAGAATCAAGAATTTGGCATTGATTAACCGCCTTTCAAAGAAATAAGACATTCCTTGAAATAAAATATGGCCTAAATCTTTCAATGAATTCAGTTTTGGGGACAATGTTTTAAAGACAGACGAAAGCAAATATTAGGTCTTTGAATCAAAGAGTGCAAAAGGGTTGGCTACAATAAAATGAGGTACTTAAAAAGATTGCACTCTGTCGACAATAATGAGAGCTGAAATGTCCATGTAAGGACATGATTTCTTTCTACTGATATCGTTAAAATTGCAATGATTGATGTACGCCGATATCCTAAAGAAATCTACCACAAATTTGTGTATGGGTCTATGGCATAGTTTTCGGCATAATGAATAATGATATACAAGTCAAAAATTGCCAAAGATTGTTTCTTAAAAAATAAGAATGAAGTACTAGAGTGATCACTAGGGTTTATACAAAAACCAACTTCTTGAAAAACCGGTTTTCGAATTCGATATTTCCAAAAAAAACCGGTTTTAGCCGGTTTTCGAATTTTTGACAGAAAAAAAAATGAATAGGGAAAAATAAAATATTTTTCCCTATTCTATTTATTTTATTTTATTTTAATTTATATAAACTACCAAAAAATGAAATCAATATAAAAGTCAAAATATAAAAAACAAAATTAAAGATTACATATACATATTACTTACACAAAATAACGAAAACTCAAACAAAAATTTCAAATAATATTTATATTATTTTCACTAATTTTAATTTCTCCTAAGAAAATAGGATTTTAAAAACGATAAAATATCCACTGAACGGTGGCTAAGTCTCGTTCTTATCTTGGACACAATATTGCCTGAAATTGAAAATACTCGTTCATTAGTTACTGAGTTTGGCATCAAATTACAAATCTAAGTTTTTTGTTCTTTTATTCGTTTGTTCAAATAATGAAAATTCAGCTTTCAGTGTCTTTGGATTTGTAAGTTTTTCTTCAGGGTCTGCAAGAAACTAAACAATTATATTATTTCCGACAATTATTTTATGAACTACTTTCAAATGATTATATAGATTGCTCATAGATGATCCTTTGCAGCTCAACATTTTATTACAATGATTTCAGATTGCCGTGTCTATTCCGAACTTTTTGAAACTATCCCAAACTTCCGACTTACTCATTTTTATCTAAAAATGAAATTAAAGTTATTGAATAAATATTTTTGATGTTTATTTTACGATTTTATTATTTTAACTATTAATATTAATGCAATTTAAAATAATCTAATCTACACATTTTCTAGGAATTTAAAAAAAAAACACTTCTTAATCTAATTCCGATGCTTGCTAAAGACATAATTTATGTTAAGACGTTGCAGAAGAAAATATGGAATATTTAACACCCTGTGTTTTATATAAAATTTCATTAAACAGAAGCCAGAACTTCTTATTTTACACTAATTTTTGATAGAATAAATTTATATAATAAAATTTAAATTTTAAAATGCAAAATAGGAAATATAAACATAAAAATTAAACATAATTAATACTTACTTTATTTTTACCAAATATAACAACTTTATATTTTTGTTTCCAGTTTTCACCTTCACAATATTAAGCAAACCTGTCATGACTCGAGACGGATCGGATTCTGAGACCACATTTCGACAATTCCATTTCATTAAGGGGTAAGATGCGGAAAGATAGGCACATTTGACCTTGGATTCCTCTCATTAGATACTTCTTTATTTCTATTTTTTTTTTTTCACGTGTATGTGAATGTTATGTCATTTCTGACAGCATTTTATTTTAACTGAATATTTCGTATTGATATGGCTAGTTCAAGTGGTGCGAAAAGCATTAAATACTGTGATCAAGAAGCAGAAAACGGGAAATTATTTATTCCTTTCACACGTTCTTCGAAACGAGCCAGTCAAATTGCTGACGTTTCTATTAGCACCGACTTACGACCTTTTGTTTCATCTAGAAAAAAAGTGAAAAGGATGTTCATGAAAAACATAAATTGACGAATTGGAGGCGCAATTGTGCAGTGTACAAGCACTGGCCAACGCAACTTGCATTGTTGAAAAAATATGTTTGCTGCCCGTTTCATAGAATGAATAGCAAATCAAATAAGTTCAAAATTAATTTTTACATAATAATATGAATTCTTAAAACCGGTTTTCTTAATTTAAAAACCGGTTTTCAAATGTGACAAATTTACTTTAAAAAACCGGGTTTGAAAACCGTCAAACCCTAGTGATCACCATTTAGCCCAGACCCTAAAGCCAACGAAAATGTGTTGCCGATTTTAAAGTATTTGCATTCTGAAAAATAAAAAAAGTAAAAATCATTTTCTTGCGAAGATCGAAGATGAGTGGCAACATTACGAAGACAACAGTGCAGAATCGAGTTGATACCATGGATCAAAGACACATGTCAGTGACTGAGACCAAAGAAAGTTCGACTAAATATTAAACAATAGTTTGAAAACATTTTTTTAAGTTTATCTTTCATTGTAAATTTTTGATCATTCGAATAATTTTGAGTAATTCGTAATTTAGAGTTATGTAAAAATGTTCCTATTCTAAAATATTCTGTTTAGAATATTTATGTTTCTTCCATTGAATAAGATTGAATTAATGCTAAAATTAATATGTTTGAAATATAAATAAATAAATTTATTTTCTAAAATAAGAAGTGCAAAATTTTTATTTGTGTTCAAATAATTTTGAAAAAACACTATATCAGCTATATATTAGATTGAATCTTGCTTTTCGTTTGTTTGAACTTTACGCACCAAGCAATGACTTCAAATCTTTCACATTTTGCCGAGCTCAACTGATTAGCCTTACTAGTACAAAACATTCTAAAATATTCCTAGAATGTTAGATATACTGAAGGCTGTACAATATCGTGAAGATACCATTTTATTATTATAGAGCATCTTATACTAATAGGGAAGCTAAGGTAGAGTTATGGTTTCTCACGAGTTATTGTTACATACTATTATTGTAATGAAATTATTTCAATTTATTTGAATGAACTTGATATTTGCATAGCTATAGACGCTTAACCCTGCTATTCTGTTCGGGTCTAAATAACCTTAAATAAAATGTATACCTTCGTAAAAATATATAGTATAGGGATATTTTCATGAAACTTCTCGACACCTTTGGTAAATAATATACATATGTACTCCTAGAGGGATTTAAGTTTACTCTTATTTCGAAGGATTTATTTTTTTCAATTTATACCTAATGTATCGTTCGGGTCAGTATGACCAAAAGTAAAGAAATCATTTATTTTTACTCACACGTGTTCATTTTTGTTTGGGATGATTCAAAAGAAAAGAATAATTATAGTTTCTGTAATGTATCCGTTTTCTAAATCTGTTTCGTTGACGCGTGTGCTTGGTCACATGGCAAGAGAGCTCGTGCGAGGTCCGAAAGTTGATACAATTGGCACGGGCCAAACTCTTTGCTCTTATTGCAACGTGTCTATTTTTCTGCTGTATTTCACTTTCTGATATACTGTAAAAGATTTGTACCTGTGAATGTGAGAGAAAAACATGGTGAATCGAAGAAATTTGAGTCACGCTGATGTAGCTAAATTAATAGAAGCTTCTGGCAACGAAGAAGAAGTATCCGAGTATGAAAATAATACACGTGATGAAATTGAGAGTGAAAGTTCTGGTAGCGATTTCGATAGCAATATTCAAAAAATAATCTATAAAGGGGAGATTCAGTCCAAGAATAGTGAAATAAAGTGGAAACTGGATTCGCTGTCACGTTTTTCTCAATCAACAGATGCTAATATTACAAAAACTGCTCCAGGGGTCACAAGATATCAACGGCAAGGATAACAGAGATAAAAAGCGCATTTGAGGAAGTATTCAATTTTACAATTAGAAACGAAGTCATAAATATGACTAATATTGAAAGAGAAAGGGTTTATTGAAAAAAGTTGAAAAATATTGAAAGTAAAACTTTTCAATCATATATTAGAATTATTATTGTTAGCTGGTGTTTATAAATCATATGGAGAATCAACAAAAAACTTATGGGATAAAGAAACTGGCAGAAATATATTTCGTGCGACAATGTCCCTCGAAACATCTTGCACCATATCGAGAGTTATTTGTTTTGATAATAAATCCACTCGTCAAGAAAGAAGAAATTT
Organism: Argiope bruennichi; assembly: GCF_947563725.1. Classification (NCBI taxonomy): domain Eukaryota; kingdom Metazoa; phylum Arthropoda; class Arachnida; order Araneae; family Araneidae; genus Argiope; species Argiope bruennichi. The sequence continues at coordinate 41,200,751 of NC_079163.1, read as the reverse complement.
GGATAAATTAGCTGCAGTGCGAGATATCTTGGAAAAGTGGATAGAAATTCTAGCAAAATTATATAATCCGAATGAAAATATTACTGTAGATGAACAATTAGTAGGATTTCGTGACCGATGTAATTTCAAACAGTGTATACCAAGTAAGCTATCTAAAAAATGGATCAAAGTATGGATTTTATGCGACAGTAAAACCTCGTATGTATTGAAAACACAAATTTACACTGGAAAAGGACAAGGGTCAAAGCCAGAGAAAAATCAGGGAATGCGAACAGTGTGTGATCTTACTTATGGGTATTCGGGGCACAATATTACATGTGATAATGTTTTCACATCTTACAACTTAGGACAACTTCTTCTAAAATGGAAAATGACTATACTTGGCTCCATTAAAAAAATTAAATCAGAACTTCCTGAACAAATGCCAAACAAAGAAGTTCACAGCTCCTTATTTTATTTTACAGAAGACACAACAGTTGTAAACTACATCCCCAAAAAGAACAAAAATGTTATTCTTATGAGCACTTTGCATCATGACAAAGAAATTAGCAACAGACCAGACGAAAAACCATTAATGATCTGAGATTATAATTGAACTAAAGGGGCTGTGGATACTCTTGATCAACTTTTAAACAGACACACTTGTAAAAGAAAAACAAATCGCTGGCTCATGATAGTATTCTATAACATGCTTAATATTTCTGCATACAATGCACTTGTTCTATGAACTTTAATACATAGTGAATGGAACAAAAACAAATTGACTAAACGAAGGCTATTTTTGAAAGAACTGAGAAAATCACTCATTTTTCCATACATTGAAGCAAGGCCACACCTACCAAGAAGTGAGGAATCAATAAAAATAGTGAAACGAATACAGAGAAAAAGGGAAAATGTACCATCGAGATCTGCAAAGAATACTTCATTGTGTGTGAAACGTGCAAGGAAAAGCTCTGTCCATCAAGCAATGATTGGAAAACTAATATGTTATGCTGCAATTGTATAAATCACTTTTGCAAATCTCATGTAAAATATTATTGTTCAAATCACAAATAAAAGTAAGTTTCAATTTCGAATATTTTTCTACTTTTTTATAGATGCTTTATATTATTGTAAGTTTCAATTTCAAATAATTTTTGATATTTTTATGGCTGCTTTATATTATTAGATCTATTTTTAAACTTATATTACTATTGTTTAAACCATTTCTTAAATGTCACCTGTCAATTACTGTACGAAAGATTAGTTTTTTGAGTCTGGTCATATTGACCCGAACGCTACATACGTGAAGTAAATATGAACAGAACAGTAGGTTTGATTTGCGTTATTGGCTTTGTATGCATGTCCTTAGCAACGCTTGGGGCTCTCTAATCACGATATTGGGAGAATACAATTTTTCCGTTCTTATTAATTTTGACATAATCTAACAGTTTATTAAATATATGAGTTGCATTATTTTATAACAATACCAAAATCATCTACCAAAGCATACAATGAAAAACTTTATAGATCTAATTATATTAAATTTCGTTTTGCTTATTATTTATTCAAATTTTGTTGACCTGTTTATATGTACACGAGGAATCAAGAAAATCTTTTGAGAAAATATAGAAACTGTGTTATACATTTTGAGTCAAATTGAAATTGAGAGCAGAAAAGATGTTTTAAATCCATGCTCCAAGTTATTCTTTGATGCATTTTCAAAAAAAAAAAATGTTGAATTAAATCGTAAATTTGAGTCCAGCACATTTTATTCATGAAATCGATGCAAAAGGGTTTCATTTCTTTCGAGAGTAGAGGCTTTCATCTGCACGAAACTTCTACCAGTGACTTCTCAAGTTATTTTTAGATTGCTACTGATTAATGTATGCCGTTTTAAATCACCAGTTATCTTATCAAATTTAACGTTATATTTCTTCAAGAGAAAACTGATTTTCTTTTCCTAAGATATCATTTCTTTATTATTATTTTGTTATCAGAACAGCTTTGAACTAGAAAATGGAAGTTTTTGGATTTTGAAATTATTTAAGCACCTCACTTTATAGAAGGTTATTAGCAAAATTTGCAAAAAATTATAAAGTTACGCAAAAATAAACATGCAGTAGCAAATCATATTATCAGTAGCACTAAATAACATTGTGCATGCAATAAAACTACGTATTTAATGAATCGCTTTTATATCTCTAAAAGCAATGCATTAAATATTTTATGAAATTAACCCCTTAACTGAACCATTTCCATGATGAAATTATCCGTAAAATGCGAAATTTATTTCTAAAAATCCCTCACATGATACTTAATTTAAAAAATCAAACGATAAAGTGTATACACATCGAATATAATACAAATGGTTGCATAATAAATTTTGTTAAAAGGTCCTAGAAAAGTGAATAAGATTTCGTTTTCATTAAATAAAACACTGCATATCGACCACACCAAACTTAAGATTTGGATTGACATGTGTACACGTCAAACTCAGTTAACGGGTTAATAAATTTATTATCTGGAAATCTTGGCAAATACATGAAAGTATTGTATCATACAGTATTGCTTGCATAATGATTATTAAATGGCTATATAGAAAAGTTCGTGAAATAAACACACAGGTTTCCAATAAAGTTATATAAACAAACTAATGGAAAAAGAAATATCAATAGGAAGGGAGATCGGTGTCTTGTGAAAATTTTTACTACATTCTTTCAATATCGAATCCATATTTCATTCCATTTACAAAGTTCGCAGAATGCATAAGATGACAGCTCTTTCTGCTCAAGGCATCTATCGATCATCATAAAACTCGCACCAAAACATAGAGGCATCGGAATATCGGATTCTGAACAAAGTTATTTTGTAAGAAGAACCAACATTAAATCACATTTTACGAAGTCCTTCTATTTAGTATGCCATCTATCTCACATGCATCATTATTAGTTCAGTTTATCTCTCATAATAATTTTAGGGCATACCTACATATTGCAACAAACAATGTAAAGAACAGTTAAAAAGGCCAAAAGGGATGGTGTAATGCTTTATGATCAAAAGGGGCGCGTGCTTTAGCATTTTAGAGTCCCCCAGTGATCAATTGCATTTCAATCTTAAAGAGGGATTGCAAATATGGCTTTTAATCAATTTAAAATGAATTTTAATATTTCCCTAAGGATAAAAGCTAGGAGATTTATAAGAGCAATTTTATCAACCTTGAAACTCCTTAAAAGGCAGATGAGACATGTCTTGATACTAATGACTAGGAAAGAGTGCTCACGTTTTCTTCTACAGTGAAATCACTGATTCGTCTCTCTGTAATGTTTACAGCTCGTAGCTTTTAAATGTTTGGATATAGGTTTCAGACAAATTATCGTGAAATTCAAAAGAACCCGCAAACTTATGATTTAACTGTTAATATCAGGGCACTTGTGAACAACTTTATTATTGTTGTCAACATAAATTTCAGGCTTGGTCTTAGTGATATGTATCAAGTTACCAACATATTATGATATTCTTTTTGGATTATCATCTTTTCCTCAATTATATCCGTGCATTAGAGAATGCGATTCATTTCCAGTATTAATATCATGCTTCTGATACACGTCCTTCAAATCACATAGCTATGCTTAAAATGTAATATAAGTAATGAATAATAGAAATGTAACTTAAGAACGTCAGATTAAAAAAAATGCATAATTGAAATGCAACTTAAAAATAGTAGATAAAAAAATGCATAGTTAAATATAATATAAAAATCTCACTATAAGAAAACTTGCATTTATATTCTTACTTTAAAATAAATATTACTATCACAAATGAACATAAAATATTATTTTACTTGTAACAAACAATAATAGCATTTTGACGGAATAAATAAAAGACTCTGGTGGTTAAGAAAGTAATTTTTGTAAATAAGCTTGAAAAACAAAATTATATTTAGTGCAAAGTTTTTTCCCTTTCTTCTCCTTCTTCAAATAAAACAAAAAAAAATCTATGAAATCTAATCATTAAAATGGCTGGTGAGAAAATAATTTTTCTTTTAGAAACAGAATCAACTGTTTGCATACTGTAAAAAAAGTTCGCCGTTATTTTTTGGGAACAAGAGACTTCATTCTCACTAGAATTAAACAAAATTTTTATTAAAAAATCATTCAAAATAATTGATAAATGAAAATCCATGGCATTGAGTAAACTGCTTATATTTTAAAGTTTTAATTTATGATCGAAAAGTTGACGGAGAAATTTAACATTCATATATTTAAGTTCCTAAGTTGAAAATTAAATGCAATCTCTTTATATAATATTTTTGATATTTATATGTAGCATATTAAGACACTGAATTTACAAACCATATCACTTATTATATGATAGAAAACAGCGATCTTTATGTCTGCACTAGCCAAAATAAATTTAAAAAATGTATTATTACGAACAGCTAATCGAAATCGTTTAATTCACGCAGAACAGTTTTTAGTCCATGTTTATTATGTTCCCGAAATTGCGTCTATAATTCTTTATTCCATATCTAATCGCGTGAAATGTGTATTATTATACTCACTATCCAATTTCTTTTCTTTATCTAATGCATTATATAATCCCAAACCTTGTTACGAAAAACTTTATTCTCCAACTGTGGAATTACGTTTTTTATAGTGTTTCTCATATTTATGATTATACAGGGTATATAATAAGGAGTTTCTAAACCTTTACACAGATTACATCCAATTCCAAAAATGTTTTAAACAAACAAAAAAAGAAGTTTTATATTTTAAGCCAATAAAGGTACTGCTGAAAAATTAAGAAATGTAATGTTTTAATCAATCCCCTGGATTTATTAATAGTATTCATAAAAATATCCTTGATACACTGATGTCTTAGTCAAGAAAAGCTCCATCTTTCCTCGACTAAAATTGCTCGAAGCCACCTCAAGAGAACGGAGTCCATAGATTAAATGATTTTCCATGCGGCAATCGTAGAAACAGTCTAAAATATTGAACTTGAAGCTCCATAAATCTATCAGTTTTAGTCACAGAAGATTTTTTTTTTTGAAAATGCTAGTGAATCAAAAGCATTTTACTAAATATAACTGATAGGATGAGGAAAATAAAAAGATTCCTCGGCCTTTTCAGCAACATATTTATTCCCTCAAAAAACACCCAAAATATTTTTTACGTCATTTAAACCATTTTTCCAACTAGAAATATAAGCCCATCTATAAAGATTTAGATATATAGGGCTCATTTAGAGTGAAGATCCTATATTGGTTTTGCGGATTCACATAAAACTGTTAATAAATTAAATAATACCAAAGAAGCTGAATTTTTCTGATCAATCAGAAGTAGAAATGGCTTTAATGAAAGTAAAAATAAAGCACATAATGTAAATGTGAACAGTCAAATTAAAAAAACACATAATGTAAATGTAAATAGTCAAATTAAAAAACCACATAATGTAAATGTGAATATCAAATTAAAAAACCACATAATGTAAATGTGAATAGTGAAATTAAAAAACACATTATGTAAATGTGAATAGTCAAATTAAAAAAAAACACATAATGTAAATGTGAATCAATAATTAAAAAGTAATACAGGAAAATATTTGCTTGAAATTTATTCATCCCATTACTTTTGAAATTTGTTTTCATTTTTAAATATTTTCAACGATTTTTTTTTAACTTTGGAATAAAGCAGGAGTCTCAGACATTCTATTCCTTTTCAAAGATGATAATAATTGGATATTTTTACACCCATAAAAGTGCACTTTTTATACATGTTTTCAGAATGCTGGAACTTCGATTAAATAAATGTACGAAATGTATTTCATTTACCCAAGTATGCCCGAAAGTAAATAAATAAATAATCAACGAAAAATTTATTAATAATAAAAAATTAATTTAGCATTTTTATAAAATAAGTTTTAGTTATATATTTGAAATAAAGACGAATTTATGAATAATATTTGCTTGTATTGAATGAAATGACCAAAACAACAGTTCTCAATGCTTTTGAAATTTCTGAATTTACCTATAAAACCCCTATGGGTCGAACCCTTAGTTTACGAAGCCCTAAATTACACTAAAAGGCCATTATTAATTTTTTAAACAAAAAATTTATATACTGTATTTATATTAGATAATTATAATGATAAATTCATGATGCGAATGAAAATGCGACATGAAAAAAATGATTAAAATTAAGAATTTCTGCTGAGTATTAAAATCATTATTTTCTTAGAAACATAACATAAAATTTCCTTAAGAAAAAGCATCTTAGAAAAATTCATTATTTTTATTTTTTTATAAAAAATTAACAATTCGTTGTTTACAAAAAAAATGGAAAAACAAAAACAAAAAAAAAACCCTTGAAAAAAAAATTCTTTTTTTTTCATTGCAAAAAGAAGCAAATTCTTTAAAAATAAAAACCACTTAAACCACATTTCTAAAATTGTTTATTCATGCCAGAATTTTGGAGTTGAGCAATAAACTATAGCGGCTATCAGTTCAGTAGAGTTAGTTCAGTGAAATAAATAATCAGTGTATTCATTTTAGAAAACATTTAAAAAAATTTTACCCAACCAAATAAGAAGCACTTGCAAGATTTTAAAAAAGGGGGTAGGTCAGAACTGTAATCAAAGGAAATTTTTAACTTCTGTGACCCTAGGAACCATGATTTTCAATTAAAGAAGATCTTTAAATGCAATTTTCTCATAACTTCTTTTCATTAAAAAAATATTTCCGTTAACGCGATAATTCAAATCCTAATAGAGATAATTGCCTGAAACCAACAGTTTAAGTTTCAAATAATATGATAATGAAATGAGGAAAAATTTTTGCAATTTGTGAAATACGTTTTTTCCTTTATAGGCCTTTATATCAAAATTCAGTGGTAAGTTAAAGGGAAAATGTAAACATATCCCCCGTCTAATTTACTTGCATTTCAAAATGTTTCAAAGATTTTGGGTTATTTCATAGATCAACATCCCCTATAACTTGCGTGCAAAGAAAATTCCAATTGTGGCATTACAATTTAGAATAGAGCGTTGACCGTTTTGGCCAAGTTTCATAAAAAATTTACTACAAACTAACTTGCTTCTCAAAAAGTATTATATTTATAAAGAAAAAACATTTTCGTCATTCTTCCTTTTATAATTGCATCTAAAAATGCATCTAATGCATCTAAAAATAATGAAAGGTTATCAAAAATCTAATTTTTCAAAAATTTGTAGTCGGTCAACATAGTTTTGAATCGATGTGAAATGAAATTTTCAATTGATGTATTTAAAAACAAGCGATATCACTTTTTTTCTTCATTTTTGATACTGGAAACCGGCTGCCTAATAAATCTTTTATTTTGTATCTAAAAGCTCCAAGATTTATATTTTACAAATTTGCTATGAGAATATACATTAAAACTTTCTATATAGGATAAGAGATTCATTGTAATATTTTATTTGTTTTAGAGCCCACATTGTTATAGAGCCCACATTTTCTGTAAGTTTTGATTGTTAAATTAATACGTAGTTGGCGGAATTTGCTTTTTTTAGCGTTGTAACTATCATCTCAGCAATTATTTTAAAAAAAATCTAGTGTTAAACAAGCATTCAAACTTAATGCTTTTATGGCATGAAGAATTTTTATTTGTTATTGTTATTTTATTTGTTATTAAGATTTTGTTTTTTTAACAAAATTTACAGGCAATTATGATAACTAGTCATAATCATTATCACTAGTCATTATCATTCTCAATTTTTATTAAATAAATTGCTGATAGTCAAAACAGCTCTCTCAGAAATTTATTTGAATGAAACTCAAATCAAAAGTTTCACCATAAAAAATGTAATCATTCAAAACATAAGAACTCATTATATACAGAAACAATTTTTAAACAGGTTTAAGACTCTAATATTCATAAATATTGGTTTAAAATATTTAACGATTACGATATTTTGCATATCGTAACCATATTTCCTTATTGGTTAAATTAATTGAATGAGTTAGAACATGAAATGCAAATGACTAATCCCATGATTAAGGACAGAAGTCAGATGACGAGGGCAACATCTGGTTGAGTAGCCTACTGTGAGCTCGCTGCAGAACGAAATAAATTATTGGATTGGGACTCAAATAATGCTTCTACAAGCTGTGTATACATGGATGAGCCTTTTTTTGATAAAATCGAGATGATTAATTTCAGCCATCTAATTAATTTGGCTTTCTACTATTTTATCTTCACATTGCTGAAATCCAGAAGGCTTTAAAAAAATTTCAGGCACAAAGTAGTGCAAAACCTATGGATCAAATTTGTTCTTAAAGGATTTTAAACAAGCGAAATAGTCATGCGTTTTGCTTCAGCTAGATAATCCACATTTATGAATGGATTTATCATAGTACAAGATTCTCACGGCTGTCGGTCTGTTCAAACTCCAAACGAAAAATGTGATTCTGTACAAATAAAATATAATTAATTTATCGTAAAAGTTCTATCAGAGCTTGAACAAATTTATTCTTGTTGACTTTTGTGCTTTGCTATTCATCATCACTTACAAAAGGTAGAACTAAAATGGCTATTTTTCTAGAACAGAATTTTTAATGATATTAAATGTCCCATTTTCTAGCTGAATCAAAATAGAATAAGATTAATTTAAAGGTTGCACTCACTTATTAAAGGATGATTAACTGTAGGTAGAATTAATAATAGTTATTTTTCTCATACAAAATATTTAATAATATTAAATGTCCCATTTTCTATCTGAATAAAAATAGAACAAGATTAATTTAAAGGTTGCATTCACTTATTAAAGGATGGTTAATACTGGAAAAGGTAAGAGGAAAGCAGTAATAGATCAAAGAAGTTGTCACAGGAAACCCAGATACTATAAACATGCACTGGCCTTTCCTTATTGGCTAAATTTTCTGTCATTTTTCTTCAGCGTTACAGTGAAAAACGCTTCGAAAAATTTTGCACTGATTGCATTGCTTATTAAAAAAGTGTTTATAAATTAATACATTTTGAATTTACATATCTTGAATGTTTTTATTTACAGCTATTAATTAAACTCTAGTTTCGCACGCTTTCTTTTAAGTCCATGAGAAGGAAATATATCCTCCAGTTAGAAAACAGCTTGATATGTGATGACTTTTAGTGAATTTTTATCTCAATTCTCCTGTAGGAGTTAATTTGTGTATTTATACCTGAGACACATAAAGAGTAGCGCTTTTCTAAATAAGATATTTCTAGATCCTAACTTTCTTTTTCCAAGTTGAAAGACAAAGCTGTGCAAAAGCCATTTGGCTTCGGTTCATCGCTCTTGGCTTTCATAAGCTCATCGTGATTTACTTGAAGCTGAAGCTTGATTTAAATGCGACCGACAATTACTCATGAGAGTCGAGATAGGAGGATTAGACCCTGAAAATGCGCTGAAAGAAGCATTTTTTGAAGAAAAAAAAATTCCGCAGAAATTTTCATTTGAGCCCGAATCTAGCCAAAGTATTCGAAAAAAGTGAGAACTTAATTTTAGAAAACTTCTTGGTGAGATAAATCACACGCACTTACTTTTCTTCTACTCCAGTTCCTTCCTCTTCCTCTTCTTCCTCCTCCTCACTAGAAATATAGAAAAAATAAAGATGATCCATCATAAGAAACTTATAAACGTATTGAAGCTGTAAAGAAATCCTATCTTAAAACTTTAAATGAGCATTTCTTGTATATATGTAAATTTATTTCGTGTATCTCGAAAACTGTTCTAACGATTTGGAATCAAATTTTATAATATTAAGATAAAGTTTTGCTTTTTAAGTTTATATATATTTCTTCCTGAAAAAACGCGATTTTACACACAAAAAACATTTTTTTATATAACTGTCTATTAGAATAAGTATATTCAACTTCCGTTTCGATGTGTGGGCAATGCCGTATAGTGGTCAGAACAACAAGAATGACGCTCGTATTGCGGGTCCTCGATTCGAGTCGAGCTTTTTGCTTCTTTTTTCTTATGATTTATATTTAATATGTTTGCTTTTTAAGTTTATCTATATAGGTGTCTTCCTGAAAAGACACAATTTTTAATTAAAAAAATTGTAACTAACTATTAGAGGCATTTTCTATCTACTTTCATGCTGACAATGTTATATAGGGCCATAACGGACCACCCAATTTCACCATGGTAAAATTGAGTCTTTCAAATAACATATTAAAGCAAGTTTTTTTTTATTTGAATGACATGACCAGTGCATATACAAATAAGATTGAAAGATATTCATATGCAATCAGTATGTGATTTGTATTTAAATATTTTCTCCGAAAAATCACGATTTTGCAAAAAAAAAGATTGAAAGATATTCGTATGCAATCAGTATGTGATTTGTATTTAAATATTTTCTCCAAAAAATCACAATTTTGCAAAAAAAAAAAAAAAAAAAAAATGCAGAGCGAGATTTGGTTTTTTTTTTCAGATATTACATGTTTAATCCTATATAACACTTTTTCATCTTAAAGTATAAAATTATACATAAAGGAATATAGGGAGTAAAGAAAAGCATTTAAATTAAAATTAATATTCATTGATACAATTAATCTTAGAATTATGATCAGCAATATCACATATACGAATAATGACATTTCTGCAAAATCGAACAATATCAACCTAGAAAAATATTCTAAAAGCGTTAACATTAAGTTTGCTTATGTTCTATTAATTACTGCACGAGTACACTCTTAGTGCCACAGAAACACAGCTTGATATGAGTACAGGCTAAAGTAGAGCATTTATTCAAATTATTTTTTCCTCCAAGAATGCTTGTTATTGCCTGAAAATGAGGTTATGAGTCGAAATATTATGATCGTTTTAAGATTATGCAAATTTTAAGTTATTGGTCATATATAGTTACTATTATATCAAAAAGTTTAAGTTACGTGGTGTCATTTTTATGTCAAATTTACCCAAGCTTACTGATGTGAACCACTTGTATGGGTTAAACTACGCCTGCTTCCGAATTGTTGCATGTGATATGAAATTATTAAATGATTTAAAATTGCATGTTGTCAGAAAACGCCTTTTATAAATAATTTATTCTAAAAATATTAGGTTAGAGAAAACAAATTGAGTTTTGACGAACATATAGCTTAATTACCTTTTTCAATGATTTCTGTCAGTCATACGACTTATTTCATTTGATGTTAAATATCTGACGATATTACTTCACTAATAAGGCAAGCTCAGAATATTATTTAAAGCTGTTTGAATAGTATTGATTGCATTACGAAGAGAAAAAAATCTTCATTATATTTTATTTTCTGATTTTCATAAAGAGAAGATATCTAATTCGGATTATATAAAGGTACGTTAAATACGCAATACTTCTCAGAATCAATTTATCAAATTTCTGTCAACTGATTCTTTACCTGAAAGTTGACTAACGTTTCGGTAGACCAACTCAGATTGATGATGGCCTAATAATCAGTCACAACCGATTCGGATAGTCATATAACAGAATATGAGATTAGTGAAAAATCTCAAATTTGTTTTACAAATATCAACAGGCATCTACAGACACTGAGATTTCAAAAAAGAAAAAGTCAACATTTGAGTTCCATAATAATTAAAAGAGATTCAATGAACGTGGCGCACCAATATGTTTTACAACTCAAACTTACTTAAAACAATCCATTTTTTAAATGAAAAATATTACATCTAATGGCGATGATAAGTGGATTATTTGTCATAACATAATTGGAATGATGCTAGAGCAAACGTTATAAACTAGCACTGAACTAAGACTGGAGCTTGGAACATTAGTACTGGAGTTTGGACAATATCCCAATTTAATGTACATTAACGAAATTCGCTTTAGTCTGAACACTGGGTTTTGTTGGCTAACAATTAAGCAGAAACATTGATTTCGATTTCACCAGGAAACCATCACGGGAAGACATCACTTTCCGTTTAAGAGAGTCATAGTGTGGGTAGGCATTATGCTAGACAGCCTAACAGGCCTCTTTATGTTTCAAAACGGGATCCCTAATGCTAAAACAGAGGTGAAATTCTTGAACATTATATTGACCTATTTCGAGGTGCCATCGGTCCTGGCTTCATATTTATGAATGATAATTTGCTTTGTTACCTTGTGAGCATCGACGCCTTCCGTGAAACAGAAAATATCCAACGCATGTCATGACCTGCTCACTTATTTGATATAAATCCTATGGAAAATGCGTAAGATTTACTCGAGAGACAACCAACATTCTTTCCGCAACCACAAAGATCAGTTTTAGAGCTGAAAAGATTTCATTGAATCTCATTTGAGTTCAAAATTCATCCAAAATGTCCCAGCATGTTAAGGAAACAGTTACACAGCATGATTGTCTGTAAAAAGTGAGCACATACCTTATTAAATTGCAGCAGTATCTTTTTATTTCATTCGGTTTTAACTTAAGTGCTTGCTTTTCTTATACAAATTTTTCTTACAAACTGATTTCTTTGGATAATAAAGCTGATTGTTCTCGTTCTTTCACATCGTTTCCTTATTTTGTAACGGTTTTACACTCGCATATCGCGTTCCGCCATTCCGACTCGGATTTCTTTTATTATTCGCATAATTACTAATTATGCCTAACTTTTGAACACCAGGTTGCTTTTAGTGCATGGTTGGATGTTTTGCACACATCCAACCATGCAACACATCCAGAAGACATCAGTTCTTTTAGGGAGATTTAGAAACTCCATTGCTTTTCTTACATGATCACATACAAAATATTATGAATGCATATATTTATTAAGTGGATGCAAAAATTAGGTTAAAATGTTCTCTACGAGAACTATTGTATTAACAACTAAAAAGAAATCTACGCGTTTTCCCATAGTTATTTCATACTTTTGTATATAGGTTTCTCTTTTATAATGGACGATAAAATTTCTTGTATTAAATTTCATTTCATATTTTATTTTGAGCTTGTTTTTACGCTCTTACATTGCATTATTGTATGATTCAATACATTTTGATATCAATTCTCATTTTCTTTTTCTATCTTTTATGTCATTCCTGTGTCCCAGCTGTTCTTCGTGTTTTAAGGAGTATTCATCAGCCTTTATAATCGAGCTCCGGTCTATTACACACAAAATTGTCATTCCCTAGGCTCTATAATCCAGTCTATGTAATAATTTTTTTAATGTAAAATTGAATGATCTTTAAGGTTTCCTTTTTCGAAAAGAAAATTCGAAGTTTCTTTTGAAATTTCGAAGAAGAAGAAAAAATTGAAACATACTTGTATCATATAATTCTGCATCTCCTCTGAAAAAGGATTTAGAAAGTTCCCAAAGAAACAAACAAAAAAAAATTTAATTTTTTATTTTGTCATCTCTGAGCTCTTACTCTCTTTCTTTACGATCGATGATTTCTTTTTCCCCAATGCCATCACTCAATGTCAGTGGATTAGAATTAAATATTAAGAAATATATGAATTATTCATCAAATAAATATTCTTTTTTCATAAATAGTAATTTGTAATAAATAATTTGAAATTTACTAAGCAAGTGGGGTTTTTTTATTATGTTATTTTAATTTTGAAATCCAAATAAATATTTATTTCTAAAACAATATGCTTATTTATGCTCAGCTAAAGTAACAAGAACCTTTCCTTTTACTATCTTTTTCCATAGCAAAATCAGAATTTATGGCTTTTGGTGTATTCATCAACATTACTTTTATGCATTTACATTTACTTTTATGTAAAAGCATTACTTTTATTCATTGGCATTTACTTTTATTTATAAGCATTACTTTTATTCATAAACATTTATTTTTATTTATAAGCATTACTTTTATTCATTAACCTTTACTTTTATTTATAAGCATTACTTTTATTCATTAACATTTACTTTTATTCATAAACATTACTTTTATTCATTAGCATTTACTTTTATTCATAAACCTTACTTTTATTCATTAACATTTACTTTTATTCATTAGCATTTACTTTTATTCATTAATATTTACTTTTATTCATAAACATATATTTTTATTCATTAACATTTACTTTTATTCATAAACATATATTTTTATTCATTAACATTTACTTTTATTCATAAACATTACTTTTTTAACCCCATTACTTATACTGTGAATTCCGTATATACTTCGTTTTATATTTTTTGTATTATTAGTTTTTTTTCTTTCTTTATAAATAATTGATATTTATTTATTTTACACTTGTGTACATTTATCATCTTCATTTTTTTGTTACTATACAAAAAATAAATTGCTTTCATATCTTATCTGATTTTGGGGAGTGTTATTTTTTATTCTAAACTTTCTGCTTGCACATTGATTTATTCTGCATTCTTTAAAATTTATTTAATATATTTAATTATCGTTTCATACCTAATTTCTTAAATATCAATTTTTGAACTTGACATATCATGACATTTTTGCTGTGGCAACAGATATGTCGTCTTTATGCAAATTTTCTCTTCTATGCAATTAAATAGAACATATTTTATGAAAATCAAAAGTATTCTAACTAAAGTTATGTTTAATGGTAAAAGAAATTATATTATTAGCTTAAGAAGCTGTTTTCTATTTTGTTATCAATGGTTTTCTTTTCAATATATGCAAATTCTAATATTAAAGCAGGGCTTCATGATAAAAAATGCGAAACTCCTCACATTTTTCACTAATGTCAATATACTATATATATTAATTTATATTTACTTTTAAAGAGAAGTATACAGACTTAAAAATGTAAAACATCACTATTGCCAGCGTAACTACAAGAATCTTTCAAATGAAGCAATAAAATTCTACTTGATTAATGCACTACTGACTTTCTCATGAAAAAAAGACACTATTTAAGAACTTTTGATTGATTTAAAACATCAGGAGGTTAGTCTATTGCAGGAATCCTTGCAACTTTATTTGACATGCTTCCTTGTTCTAAAATAAAAACGAAACCGGTGGAAATGAAAGTTATACATCTATTCCTCAAATAAAAATTCTGTACGGGAAAAAAAAAAAAGATATTCTCCTTGGCCGTAAATGCAAATTTATATGTAAGCAAAATGAATTTATTTAAAAAAATTTCTCGGTGAAGACGTTTAAAAAAACATACTTTTCGTAAATGAGTTAAAATCCTTGCCAAGTGTCGTTAAGGATAGAATTTCTGGTAGGAAAAGTATGTCATAAAGAAAGAATAAAACTCACTCCTACTTTCTAACCTGAAATACGAAAACAGCATATTTTGACGCAAAATATAAACTGGAGGATCGCCAGCGGCGAGCATTAAGTTTTTCGTATCTTTTGCAGCTTGTCATGTTTTCCGGGTAGATAGAACGCGATCATGAACACATTCTTCATATTTTATTTTTGCAAAGTTTCTGTTCAATGATGTGACAACTCAATGAAGATGGCAGATGTAGTCGAAAGTCCAATGGGTTTCGTAGTCGAAGAGCATGTGAAATAAATAGCATAATCTAAACATCAGTGCTATTTCAACCTCAGGCGCTTTCCCATATCCGTTACGCGGTAACAATGACGTCATAAAGGTAAACATCCGCCAGTTGAAATGTTGGTTGAGTTGAAGTCTATCGAAAGCCTCGTGTACCACGTGCAGGTGATGTCATTCATGCTTTTAAGTTTTTTTGGAGAATTTAGTCTCGAATTTTTTACAGCGTTTTTATTCATTTATCAGTAACTTACTTCTTGTTTTAGCACCTCACTTATGAATCACTTCACACTTTTAGGATTGAGACGCTTTCAAAATTTTATGCTTTTCAGCTGCTATTTAAAAAAAAAAAAGGTGAAAGATAATTTTAAACAAAGGCCTATTTTAGAAAATTCATTATTTAATCAAAAGTTAGAAAAAAATGTGATAATATTTTAAGAAATTATATGAATTTTTCATCGTGAATTTCGTTGAGATATATAGTTTCATTTTTTAATAAAATTTAATCAACATTTTTCAGAAGAAATATTTGTTCTAAAAGTTCCAAACTATTTTCCTGAAGAATGTTAAGGGAGGTATGCTATCGTGTTTTTTTAATGCTACTAAAAGTATTAAGGGTTTTCTTTTAGCTGTATAAAGCGTGTTATCTTTGAAATATATTCATATTATATTATTTAATGATACACTATAGTACTTTTAAGTAAATTTCTTTTTTTTTCTTCATTTTGTTTAAACTATTCCTTAAAGGTACAAGAATATTTTATTCATTTGTTAGCAATTATTGCATCACAATCTGGCATCAAAGAGAAAAAAACAATTAAAATTTATTATCGCTACTGAGTGTATTTCTTATTAGATTTTAACATTTTTATTTTAATTAAAAAATTTATACTATGCATTTTTTGGATGTAAATTTAAGTTAAAATGTATTTTCAGTTCTACAAGTTAACCTTCGGTCAAAATTATATATATCAGAAAGATTGCTGCATTTCTCTCTCTTATAAATGTAATGAGCTACCTGTGAAACTCATTTTGATAAAAGGAAAATACTAATCCATCTTGCCAATATCACTAAAAAAGTATCAATTTTCTTCAAATCACACGAATTTAATATTAAGAAATCTAAATATTATAAAATCATCATCTCTGTTCAGCTTTTGCTAAAAAGCCGTATAGATCGATGGGGAAATTGCAAATATTTTACAGATTTTTTGAACAAGCGATAACTAAACTGCTATCAGACTGAATGCGTCTAAGGTATGGGAATCCAAGAAACAGGAAAAATCTGAAGACAGCAACAGGATCAGGCCTTTGAAAAAACTTTTCAACGTCAAACTATTAGATGATTACTCAGAATAAAGATAAAAGAGTAAGACGTAGAATTATCCAGCAAGTGTCTCAAATCCTGATTCATCAATATTCGTTATTGCACAAAAGATCAAAAGGAAATGACTTCTGAGACCATTAGTAGACGCTTAGGAGATATAAATTAATGCTTATTAAAAGGAAGCAAATGCAATCACTAATGGCAGATCTCATTTAATGAAAGCTGTTATCATTATATGAGAATTGTCCCCAAGGTAAAACTTCGTTTGAAGTCATTCTAGCAGAAGTGTTTAGATGCTTCCTAAAACTCTGCTAATAATGTTCTCTGCTAGTCTGCTAATAACTCTTACTCTGCTAATAATGTTATTTACTACAAAATACTTTTCTATTTTACCCTGGGCTGATTACAAATTTCTTTGAAAAATTTTTAGAGAGAAGGAAAGAAAATTTTTGTTCTAAGGACAATTTGCGTTGCAGTATTTTAAAATTATTAGAAAATAACAATGATTTCTAGTGAATCGTTGCAAGTTACTTATTAAAATACAATAAAACTAAGTGATATTGAGTTAGAAAACTATTACCAGTCTTGTATATATATTCTGCAAATTTTTGCTTCATCTTAAGAGTCGTAAGTTTGTCAAGACAATTCAAAAGAATCATTGAAATAAATTATCAGTGCCAACTATGTATTTTCAAAACGTTCATCAATCGGGTTTCTAGAATTGTGTTATTGATACCATCATGATTGTTGCAGTTAATTGTAGCTAAGCCCGAAATAATTCTTCGAATCAGTTTCTGTAAGCAAATAGTGCACTTGTTGAATTATAAAAACCAATATTCCTAGTAACAAGGTTATCAGTCGGTAATTTTAAGTTGCTTCTATTAATCAATTATTAAAAAAAAAAACAAATTTCCCAGTAACAAAGTTATCAATCGGTAATTTTAAGTTGCTTCTAGCAATCAATGTCCAGGAAGCATTTGCATATTACTCTCTCTGTGGAATCATAGGCACAAAATATAAATTATTCAACATTTTCAGAGTCATATCTAGTTATATATCCAACTAATATTTTAGAAAGACTAACTGATGATTCGTGAATAATATCTTAGTAAAAAACTAGAGAAACCATTAATCAAAATTAAATTTTTAAAAAAGAATAATTCCCTGATATTTATTTGCTGTGAATACTATAAAAGTATCAAAGTCGTAAATCAAGTCGTAAAAAAAGAGTTCTTGTGTATGCGTTGGAAAAGCTTCTAGTTAAAGAAGAAGTTCGTAAAAGATGTTTCGTTTGAAACATTTTTAAGCTCTTTTTTTCCTTTACACTTCTCGTTTTTCATGCGTTAACTGAAAACAGACTTTCCAGTAAGAAACTATGGCGTTTCAACGACAAAACGTAAAATCTGGCTAAAATGCCAAAATCATAATAAAAACAATGATTTTTAAAGCGGATGCATACATTTCTAACTGAACTATTTATTTATAAAAATAAAATCAATTATAATTCTTTGTGGCATCAAAAATTATTTATGCATTAAAAACAAAACCGAAAGAAATCATCAAATGATAGAAAATGAATCAAAAAATATTTTCCCCTAAACGTTTTTAAATTTATTCGAAAACGGATCTAAAATAATCGACTTCTTTCACTTCATAGATTCGAATAAATATTTATATTAATATTATGTCAGAACAATGTGTAATTTAATAATCATTTCTAAAAATGTTTCAGTTTATCTTGCTTGCTTCAAAACTTTAAGTTGATTTCTTTGCAAAATATTAGAATTATATTTCTTCTAATTTGTATTCAAATAGACTATATGTAATAAAATTAAGATGCATTTTAAGACATGAATATAACTTAAATTTTTAAATTAAACTGAGAAAATAACATGGTAAAGAATCTATTAGCAGACAGTTAACAATTGAATCCTAATTTCAAAACATTGTTAAACTCAAACTGAAAATAGATTCAAAGTGTTTGTCTCGTTTATCTATACTGAGTGAAAGACTACGATTTTCAATCAATCAATTTATAATCATAATAATGCAATAAATAATTAGTAAAAATAAAATTAGGAGTAGAAGCTAACTATATACATCATGTTGTGTGCTTTTATTTGTTCTTTATTCTCTTATTATATTAACTATCAAGCCCAATCTTTTTGTAAAAGAAAATATAGTAGGAAGAATTCCCACGTATTTCTGGACACACATAAATATAGACTTATGCAAATAAAATATATGTAAAAATATTTTATATATACCTATTCATATATTAGAATCGAAAAATTCAGCTATGACACATCAGCTATATCAGATTTTTCATATTAAGATTGTTAATTTCTGATTTATCTTAGAATTTCATTTTACTTAAATTTGTATTCAATTCTCATTGCTATTTTCATTGTTTATATGTTTTTCAATTTTTTTTTTCCTTATGGCATCTTTACGGAAACTTACACTTTTTCTCAATTTTAAAAAACATGTAAATATAAACAGCTATTTATTTACTTTATTTTTGTAATTTTTAATATTCCTCAAGTCTTTTTTGTAAGCTCGGAATTTAAAAAAAAGGGAAAGAAATTGTGAATATTTTCTGAGTTTCCTCTTATCCTTATTTTATATATTTTATGAAATATGATTGCTTGGCACTTACCTGTATTCTCTATCGTCGTCGGCCATTTCGCAAAAATATTACTACAGAAGAACTGCCTGAAACAAAATTAACAATAAATTAAACAAAATTAGACGTCAAATAACTTTATTTTATTCACAATATTTATGGTGCAAATGCTCAAAAACTATATTATTTCAGCACTTTCTATTCTTCCACTTCAGTTTACTAAACATTTTGCAGACACGAATTCTGAATAATTCGAAAAAGTGAATAGAGATTATAAATTTATATTCATTCGCCTGATTTAATAATTTTTATATTACCAATAAATTCAAGAATATGAGATAACTTACATCAAAATGTATTATTGGATGGTATTATGTTCCTAAACAGAGCATATTAAATATATGTTTTTATACAGAACAAATTTTTGTTGTCTCCTATAAAATAAATAATTACCATAAAAAAATAATAAATGGGAATTAATATTTAAAAAATGTTAACTATAATGGCTATGAATTTTTTATTAAAAGATTTATTTCATTTGATATCAGTTATCTGGAGTTTTAAACTTAATGCAGGGTGAGCATTTTGTAAAGCTGTTTTACATATTATTGATTTTATCATAAAATGTAAGAAAAAAAAAAGAAGAAGAAGAAGAAAAGAAAATCTTCATCACATTTTATTTTTTTTTATTATCATAAATAGAAAAGGTCTGTTTTTGATTATAAAAAGACACGTTAGATACAAAACACTTGTCAAAATCAGGTTATCAAAGCTCTTTCAATTGATTCTTCACCAGAAAGGTGACTAATGTTTAGATGGATTTATTCAGACTGATGATGATCAAATGATTGGTCATAGTGGATTCGGATAATATATAATGATTCCAATAGTCATATAACAGAGAATGAGATCAATGAAAAATCCAAAATTTGTTTTATAACCATCAACAGGCATCTGCAGACTCTGAGATTTCTAAAAAGGCCAATATTTTGTGTTCCACAATAACTGAAAGAGATTCAATGAACTCGGCAGTCTGGTTTACACGCCAAATGTAGAAGAATCCATTTTTAAATGAATTATAAATGGCGATGATAAATATCTAACGAGTTTCCATGACATAGTTGAATAGATCTTACAGCAAACGTGATAAACTAGCACAAATCGGATCGAAAACTAAATTACTTGAAAAAAAAAAGTTCATGGTATTAATTTGGTGGAATTACAAACTATTGAGTATTTTCAATTACATCCAAGCCACCAAATGAATTCAGATGTGTGCCATATTAATGTTAATTAATGTTTATTTATTAACACTAAGTGCTTTTTCAATAACACCTGAATTCAACTCAAATTTAATTTTTAATGAACTAAACATACTTTTTTTCTTCAAAATTTTCTAGAACTTATAGAAAAAAAATTTAGTTACTTTTGAATAGATGATGATTACAAGAAATTTAAAGAGATAAGTATTTAAGTTATTTTTTATATTTTGAATACTACAATATTATAATTATTAATATTTTTGTAATGTTATAAATATTTTTAACCCTTTAACTGCTTATCCCTTTATTTTGAAGGCTTGGAAGTCTCTTTTGTGCTGCATCTGGGATTTTTGCAGGTTAATGTGTAGATCTTTTACTATTAAAGATTTGAATTATATCATGCTATTATCGGGCAGCGTATATTAATAGTTCAAATACTTAATTCAAACAAACATTACATTTAAATAGTAATTTTTTTTAAAAAAATCAGTAATCATAAGGTTAAAAACGAGAAATAGAGATGATTTTAACAAAATAAGCAATGGGAACAAACCATCAGTTTATAAAAATTATTCCAAATGATGTGTAAAAGCTTATTAAAATATACTGAATTGTCGTTATTTTTTTTTTCGAAAAAATATATGCTTTTATTTCAGAAATATTAAAAATTGAAGAAATATTCTAAAACCGCACGTTAATTGCAAATAAAGAATACGAACTTCGAAGCAAAATAATAAAATATTTGAATAAATAAAATTTTTCCAATGAATTTCTTTCTTGTTACTGAATTTGGTTCATAGAAAATAGAATATAGCAGACGATAAAAGTATTTTATTTTATCAACAGAAAATATTTTGAAAAATCTTTTGCATCAATTCAAAGTTTTTTATTACGCTGTGGTGACGCATTGTTTGGGTTTCGCTGCGAAGAAATATTTTCTGCTGTACTCTAATATATGAAAAACAATCTTGCACTGAATTATTCGTAGCAAATCTTCTTTGTTTGTCTGAAAACAGTTTTTCGTTGATCTCACACAGAATCAAATCTGAGTTAAGCTGATAAAAAAGAGGATTCTCTATCGATCGCAAATAGAAACTAGTCTCTGTTTGCATGGTAACCCTTCTCTGAAGATTTCAGATAGAATTGCGTGCAGAAAAGTTTTGGGTATTGAATAAATATGATCTGGAGAATGAGACAGATCGTAAACTTTCTCAGAAAATCTGGTTTGTCGGATTATCTTGAAATTGAAATTGTAATAGAAAGGTAAAGTATCAGAAAACAAGAAGCAATTCTTTTATTTGAAAATAAACTTTGTAAAGGAAGAAAATTTCATGCATTTTAAAAAAGAATTGGAATTATTTATTTAATTTAATTGTAATTATTTATTTATGAGAAATTAATAGCTATTTTCTACAATATCTATTTCCAGCTGAATACTGCCTGTTGTTATATATATTGTTTATATCCTTGTTTCTTTGAAAAAATATATATTATCTTATTAGAAGAAGAAGATAAAAAAATATATATATATATTATCTTCTTTGAGTAGTGAAGAAGAAATATATATATTATTACATTTAGAGGATTTTTCTGCCCTTTTCATTAAACAAGAAGTTGTACATAACGTCATTTTCGTTTCATTTCATTTTCATTTATGTTTTTTTCATTTTTCATATATGTTTTAGTAAATATCATCAAGAATATCAATGATCTTTAAAAGACAATTGAAGAGTGTATTTAGAAAGAATTTTTCAATTTTAATTCCAGTTATAATCAAGCACATTGACATGCAAACGAGACAAATAATAAAATTAAAGTTGAAAACAGTTCAGCTATTCTTCTTGAAGAATCAGGCATCACTATCGTTTCAAATTTATAAAGAATATGACTTATAAAGTATTTATATATTTCAAAATTGCTTTATTTTCATTCTTAGAGGATGCAAACTTTTAACTTCTGACATACTGGGTTAGACTACTTTTATATTCTTTTTAATGGTTGATAAATCAAAATAAAGATTATATAAGAAGAATGATCTCTCTCCTTTCACTAACTAATATAGATAAACTTCTTTTGAATTTTAAAAAAATTACTGATAATTTAATACTATAAACTAAGAAGTCAAAAGAATTAGTTGAATTTTCAAATATTTCTTAAAATATAAGAACATATTACAGTGTTTTAAAACAGTTCAAATAATAAAGTACAGCACATTAGCTGCACTCATATTCATTTGTTCAACAATTCATTCAATTCCAATACACACATATTCTTATATTACTTATATATAAATGCTGTAGAAGAAGGATTCTTAAATACTGCTCGAAAGAAAATTAAGTTACGTTAATAACATAAAACTTGAAGCAATTCCAATTTCTTTTTTATTGTTATGTTTATTTTCTTGTAAATAATTGAAAAATTCTTATTTTGCTCCTGGGAAATATTAATACGAGATATAAACAATTTTCACCGAATGACTGTAACTAAGAAAATTATTTTATTGAAATTTTGCTCCCATTGAGGTATTATAATTATCATATAAATCAAATTCTTCACCTCTTAGTTGATATGCTCCTCAATATCACAGTTAAAGTATGCAAACACTTAAAAGTGACTTGATGAAAATGTTTTTGAATTTTTTTTTCTTTTCATAAAAATAAAATAATTTCTAAAACGCTGAAATAAATCATTTAAAGATAATTGTATAAAATTTTTTCTTTAAAATTTTAATAATATTATAGTAATAGCAAGCGTTCTGTGTTTTGTATAAAACCAAAAATATGAAACAGGATTTTCAATATCCACAATATTCCAATTTCCAACCCAGAAGTCTTAAGAAACAGGCTATTTTAAAAATATTTGTTCGTTTTGAAATTTTTAACAAAGGACAGAAGATAAATTTTTAAATTATGTCTTAGAAATTATGCACAGTCCTACATTTTAGAATTGATATGTGTGTCCTTAATTGATGTCTTCTTTTCAAAATTATTTTAATTATAATAATAATCAGTTTCTTCCATTAGCATAATGAAACCAAACTTGTTGCTATAGCTTGTAGCTATAAAAAATCTTGTTTGCTATAGCTATAAACATAAAATAATTTCGAATTAAGAAAAGCTTTTTTAAATGTTAGGAATAACTGTTAGTACTTTTAATTTTGGCTAGAATAATTGCAATAAATTCATTACAAAAGAAAACTAAAAAATTCAAGTAGCCATAGATTCAGAAAAATTTATTTTAACAAAGGAAATTAAAATTTCGAAAGAGATGTTTTAAGATTAATAAACCAAATTAAAAATTTAATAAATCATAATTTTCCAATGGAGGAAAACTTTCTCTCCGATGTGTATTAACTCTGCTAGAATCAAAATCTGACTTACCGGAACTGCAAGGAAGCCCAACCCTTCAGTAGGAATCGAGAGAGTGAACACTGACCAGCACCGGAAAATCCAAGCTGCGAATCCTTTTCCCTCTGCTATATTTATCCTAAGCTCCCTTCCACCCACATGCGGCTCCATCTTTTCCCAGTCATATTTATTTCATTTATCCGAGCCGAGCAAATAAACCAAGAAAGGAAGCGTCTTTCCGAAAAGCAGTCAAACTTTCCGTCATCTTTCTGCCAGCGCACCTCAATCACTTCTTGTCTAATTAGTCCATGGATTGTCCTCGGCAAAGACGTGAGGGAGGTTGTTGGGAAAACAATCTGCCACCTTCACTACAATTCAAAATACACTAGTCTAGCCTTTTGTTTTGGTTTTGCAATAACAAACTTAGTCTCAAGGTTGACTGTCTCTTCGACAATGCTGTCTTTGAACATGTTATGGATCACTTCAAAAAGAAAATTGTTGTGAATTGTTTGTTTGAACTTAAGAAGAAAGAAGAAATGTGAATGGAGAAAGAATAAGAATTCTGTAACATTAGTCATGTTTTGACAAGTTGCAAAAAAGGCATCCGTCATGGCGGAAACTGCTGATACTTCTGTTTTAGTTAGATAAACGTTTGATCCACCGTGTACATAATTGGCTGATCTTCTTTTGAATCGTATGGTCTGAAGCCATGATCTTCAGTTCCTGGAGCTGAAATCTTACCACGAAATACCATGATCCCATTTGATATTCAGGTAAAGGAAGCAAATTGGGTCATTAAGCATGAACAAAAGATCCATAGATATTGGTAGAGAATTTATAATTATGCAAATATTGGGCTGCCTAAGGATTTTACTCAGTGTAATTGGTAGGTAACAAAGAAATAATTGCACTAATCTATATAGCCAGGGAATATAAAGTAGGTCAGTCAGTGTAAATTAATTTGAAGAGACTTATCTGTACTCACATTTATCAAAAGAGTCGTCCTAAAAATGAATTGCTGTATAGAATTAATATTTGATTCAGCTTTTCTGGTCACCAAAATCAACTTCAAGAATACAAATTAGCAGTACAGTAACGTCTCAGTAATTAGCAAATATTAGACTAGAGGAGAACTAATTTAACAAAAACGCTGGATTAGTAGAGGTTCATGGATTAGCACAAGCAAACTATGTTTATTACAACAAAAATTAAGAAATATATAAAATTAAACAGAAAATTATACTATATTTAATATTATAAAGTCTGATTAGAAATATATCGATTGTTTATATCGTTTAGTATCGATGATACTTGCATGCAATAATTTTACCCACTTTAACGTTCTGCATTCGTCCTGCTGAAGATGCCAGGCTATAAGACTGGATTTTCGCATTGCCGGATTTCAAAGAGTCTACTGTAATAACAATTCGAAAACTGGAAACTAAAAATTCTTTTTATAACTACTGTCGATGAAAGATCTATGTAGCTTATGTAACTATTTTAATTTAGGGACA
The DNA here is from genome assembly GCF_947563725.1 of Argiope bruennichi. Taxonomy (NCBI): domain Eukaryota; kingdom Metazoa; phylum Arthropoda; class Arachnida; order Araneae; family Araneidae; genus Argiope; species Argiope bruennichi. Next base: position 41,175,253 of record NC_079163.1, on the reverse strand, counting down.
AATTTTATGGTAATACTACTTCAATAAATTTACTTCTTCAATAATACTACTTCAATAAATTTACTAATTCAATAAATTTACTACTTCAATAAATTTACTACTTCAATAAATTTACTTCTTCAATAATACTACTTCAATAAATTTACTACTTCAATAAATTTACTTCTTCAATAATACTACTTCAATAAATTTACTTCTTCAATAATACTACTTCAATAAATTTATATCTGATATATAAATTTCTATCTATTTTACTACCTGTTGTAAAAAAGGAGATGAAAGGGTGGGTATGGAATGGAAATAATCCTCCAACTTATGGAAAAATGAAGTGTGAAAAATGCCATTTCATTCAAAAGACTAATCAGAAATGGAATATTTCTTTCTCTAAAATTACTCTTTCAATTACGTAATAATATTATACATCAGACTGTGAAATCAATATAATATTGAGAAATCATATGAAAATTCAGAAAAAATGCTTGAGAAATCCTCGAAACGGGAGAAAAACTACTAAATAAAATGTGTTAAAATAATTTTTTCTCCGAATAATTTGCATGCTGTAAGTACTTTCAGACACATAACTCATTCTTAACTTTTCAATTTTAAAAGTAAATTGTAAGTGTTTTATCAGCTATTTGCTTTTGAATTCTAAAAAACTTGAATCAAGTTATTTAATTCCGAAAATAATTCACAATATTTGCATAAATAAGGAATGCTGCAGATGACGAACGAATGTAATTTGTTTCTTTTTCTTTTCTATCGAACTTTTTAGAATAAAAGCAATTAATAGGGTTTTTTAAGAATTATCATACAATTTTACTTTAATTAAAAAATTGCTGCAGATTGAATGAAATAAGACGGATTTTGTAATTTTGTTGCAAAATTTTAAAAGTCTCATTATTTCAAGATGCTTTTAAAAATAAAGAAATCTGTTATCAATCGCAAAGAAAGTGGTACTTTACAAATGAAATAGCAATATGCTTTGAAAGTGCAAAAAAATAAGATACGGTTCACTGCTGTTAAAAATGTTTTATAGTAGTTTGAACGCCAGAACCTGATCTTTAATAATACATATAAAAGGAAAATAGAAAGGAAAAATAAATAAATATTTTCAATATAAGATTGGATTAAAGAAAAAATGTTAAGATCACTATTTGAAAAATAAAATTTATATTTTTAACAGTTAAAAAAATGGCAATAGTTATTTATGCAAAAGCCAGAATATGAAATTCGTGGAAATTCAACGTGACAACTGGCTTAAAGAAAATAATAAAAAAAATGAAACACATGTCATTATTAAAATTATTAGAGATTTAATTCAAATTATTAAGATTAAATTATTAATTATAGAGATTAATTCAAATTATTAAGATTAAATTATTAATTATAGAGATTAATTCAAATTATTAAGATTAAATTATTAATTATAGAGATTAATTCAAATTATTAAGATTAAATTATTAATTATAGAGAATTATTCAAATTATTAGAGATTTAAATTCAAAATAATTAAAAGACTCACGTAACCCTACGGGATTTTATATATATATATATATATATATATATATATATATATATATATATATATATATGAGATTTTTCTCTAAACAATTAAAATAAATCTGTCTTTTCAGTTCTGTTGAAATATGTTGATATGTTGATGAGGTTTCATATCCCAGTATCGTCTCACTTCAAGTATTGTCAACAGTCAATCTTCCAATTTATATAATATTAGTACTGACGGAATAGCTCTTTTGGGCTTATATTAATTACATGTACGTTCTTTGATCACAGGTAATTCAAAGATGACCAAAATTCGACGCATCAATTATATATATTTCCAGAAATACTAGTTTCATACCAAAATACCAGAAACTAATATAATTTTTGAATCCAGATACCTATTTTAGAACTGCCAAAGGAAAATATTGTTCGCATGTCTAAGACATGGGTTAAGTGGTTCGCCTAAATCTTATAACTACATAATAATAATTTTAGCATGAATACAGAACACAGTATTTTTTTAATTTGTAAAAACTCTTGATCATTTTCTTAAGTTAAAGGCTTTATGGAACTCGAGCATAAAAATTCTTTAATACAAATACAAAAATTTTTCCACATTATTTTACGTTGCAACGTTATTCCGGCAATAAGTAAGATATTAATCCACGAGGAATGATATTTTTAAATTAAATTCCTGTCTTGCGCATATTAATTTCAATAAACTAAATGGCTTAGGATGGAATATGGATTTCTAAAATTTCTTTTAAATGGATATCTAATCTTAAAAATAATACAGATCACAGCCCTTTTCCGATTCGGAGAAAATCTTTATCACTTTCTTCAATTAAAGGCTTTGTAGAATTCAAGCATAAAAATTATTTAATACAAATTCAAAAATTCTTCCAGATTATTTTATATTTTATGTTGCAACGTTATTCTGGTAATAAGTAAGAAATTAATCCACGAAGAATAATACTTTGAAATTAGATTACAGTCTTGTGCACATTAATTTCAATCACCTAAATGGCTGTTTTGACAAAAAAAAGTGGTTTCGAATCAAGATTTGTCATTTAGTGTCACGACGTGAACAATCTGGATTAGGATATGAATTATAATTTAATTCGTGTACAAAAAAGTAAGACAAAGCAAAAAGAAATTTAATTCGTGTACAAAAAAGTAAGACAAAGCAAAAAGAAATTTAATTCGTGTACAAAAAAGTAAGACAAAGCAAAAAGATATGAATTATAAGTTAATTCGTGTTCAGAAAAGCAATAAAAAGCAAAATAAGTTACAATTCTGTTCTTCAAAGCATTATTGCGAATTTTTTTACGGCTGTTCTGGGTAACCTGCATCAAAGACGTCATTGATCAGAGATACATGCATCTGAAGCATAGAACCCCTATTGCTGATACATTTTGCCATGTGACATATCTCACACTTACGTTATAGAAGTGGGAAATCCATAAATATAAGTAGTCTCTGAAAATAAACATTCTGCTTTTCAAGTATTAATAAATTAAATTAAATCTCAATTAAATTTGAGAATCTTCTCATGATACCTATTACTAACTCTATTAATTGCCATGGAAATTTCTAAAATACATTCTCTAATTAAGATTTTCATTTAAGTGTGAAAGGATAGATCTAAGATATATTTACGAGAAAGAATTTACTGCTTCGAATAGTAAATATTAAACCTGATTTCGGCAGTTGAAATAACATAGAATCTAAAATACATTCTCTAATTAAGATTTTCATTTAAGTGTGAAAGGATAGATCTAAGATATATTTACGAGAAAGAATTTACTGCTTCGAATAGTAAATATTAAACCTGATTTCGGCAGTTGAAATAACATAGAATCAATATTTTTTACTAATTACGTTCACCCTAAGTCAATAAAACATTTTATATCTAAAATATTTTAAGCTGTTGTTCTATTAAAATTATTTTTTAAGAATTAATTGTTGTTGCTTCTTATAAAATTGATAAAATTTTAAATAATTCCGGAAACTGACTTTTATTTTCTTATAATTATGTTTCTCAGTTGCAGAGTAAAATTAGAAATTATAAAATTTTGTATATTCCTTGAAGGTGTCATAGAGAGTAATATGAAAAACATCGATTTAAATAATTGTTGAATAAATATATGTTAAACAATTATGAATTTCATTTATTATTAATGGGTGACATATCACTTTTTCCATCTCCTAATTATTGAGGACCAGAAACTCTCTCATCCTAGAGGAGAATAGTATTTCAATAAAAATAATTAGCTTAAAGTTACGAATCTACTTCTAAAAAAATGCTTTTCTTAAAAAAAATTTCTTTAAAAAATTCAGTAGCAAAAAATGAATTAGTTTTTATAGAGTATATGAATTATATTTTTAAAAAATCTGAAATATTTTTTTCATGATTTGCTGGTTGGGAGAGAATTAGCTCTCTCTAGAATAATTTGCAATCTTACTTAAAAATAAATTGCAAAAACTGTCATCATTATATTTGCTGCTTTCCGATAACGGATTTTTTCTTCCAATTATCAAAAATGGATAAAAGTCTTGTTTGGGCTAAAAATTTTATTTTACTCTGAAATAAACCTAATAATTATCGCCTTCATACAGGATTAAAACTATATTTGTTTTTAAAATTTTAAACATACTTTAGAATTGGTTTGATTTGTGGGTTCATGTTTTTTTTTCATTCCATTCTGCTTCGCTTGAATCTTGTTAGTTTTAACAAGAGAAGTTAATCCTACATTGCAACGTGTAGTCATTTCGCTACATATTTTTATTTCCATTTATAAGCTTCACATGATTGTTTCAAACGGCAGCAATAAATGTTTGAAAATCTTTTTTTATGCTTTTTGATGAAAATTGTTAGAAAAGACCGATATATGACAATAGTAGAACTTGAATTAGAATGAAACTGGAAATTTTGGAAAATACCAAGATGGCTGTTTTACGAATAGTTCTTTAACCATTCGTAAAACCATTAAGATATAACCCGTAAGACCATTTAACCCGTAAGACCATTAAAGATATTATCAAAATGTATTTTTCTTGAATTTTAAAAATATATTGGTAAAAAGGATTTTTTTTTTATTTTTATGGCAGAATTGTTATAATGCGATTTATGTTGCTGGGATATTGTTAATATAATGTAGCCATTTGGCCCATTTTAATTCTTTAAAAATTGCACAAAAAGAAATAATTTAAAAGCATTTTAATAATTTTCCTAAATTTTATGCAGGTACTCAAAACATATAAATCTTTTTTGTAAAAAATTAAAATTCATGCATTCTTGTTTATAAAGATAAAATTTTGTAAATGATTTTTCACTTTTTTTTCTTTGTTGAAATTTGAATATTCGTGTTTTCTAGATGACACTACACTAATTTAATATTTTCAGAAATTAGTGATCAGTCGATTGATTAATTGAAGTAAATTTTGATTCCGTACTAGTGAAGCCACTTGATTACGAATTCAAAAGCAAATTAATTTGAAGACTCTTTAATATTTATAACAGTGAATTGAAAATTAAAAATTAAAGAATATGAATTATTTAAAAAAAAAGAATTTCTGTCTTTTAGTACTATAATGAAAATGTGATTATAAAAATGTGTTTTTGATTCTTTAAATTTCTTTTCTAATTTTATTCTGTAAACTGATATTCATACATGTGCTATTAAATAGTTCTCTATTCAAAGTGAGTTTGAATAACTTAAAAATAATTTAATAAAATAATTTGTACCTCATATTTTTGATCTGAAATAAGTTTTTAAAAATTAATATAGAAATTTTAATTAAATTTTCTTTAGTTTCAAGAATAAAAATTGAAAGGCTTTTTTTTTTAATTCTTTATACTCACTGCACACTCATTTAATTCTTTATACTCACTCACTCATTCATATAATGTACACCGCTGCAGTTTAAAATAAGAATTTAAAGAACGTGAAGGATAGGGCTAATGCCTTTTTTCGATTTCGTCAAACCGCGTTTGCATCGAACAACTATTTATCAAACTTTTGCACATGTTTTACTATATGGTTCCGACACATTTGCTTATTTTTAGACATTCGTTTTTGCATTATTTTTTTCAGATAAAAGAACATTATTAGTTACAATTTTTTTTATCGACGTCTTGTTTTACTGTTAATTTTGTTTTGTCCAGTAACAATATTAGCAATAGTAACAATATTTTGCCCAGAAGTAATTATTATCCTATCCTGATGGTCGGAAAAGAATATAGCTTGAAATTTCTTCCAGAATCGTAAAAGTAATTTTTTTTCTCTTCCGGCAAGAAAATGAAGAAAATACGCGCATTCATTTTCTAACTTTATTGGATGTCTATATAGTCCTCCTACCGCTCAATCCGATGATATAAGGCATTCAAATAAGCATCAAAATAATGCCTACGTACTAGTTTTTTTCTTTAACATCAGTCTAGCAATATAACATTTTTTTAACTTTTAGATGTATATATATAGTTCTTGTCAGCTGATTGTTGGTACGAAAGCTGAATAAGATTACTAATTATAAACTTACTTATTGTTTCAGACAGAAGAGCTCTGTTTAGTAATTTTATTAATGACCATATAAAAATCAACATTGTATGTTTAGAATAATACGCCTGGAAGAAAAGCACCTTTTAAATAAAAATCATTTAAAAAATTCCACATGATAACCTTTTTTACATTCTGTTAATTATTCCAATAAAAAAATACTTATTCATTCTCTGTATTAGAATTATTTAAAATTTGAGTTATATGAAGAAAAAAAATTTTTAATTGTAGACGTATGTACTGTTGTATATTGTGTTAAAATTGATAATAACAGAAAATATTTATTTTCATATTGCTTTACGATCAAGTTTCAAGCTATAAGTCCCCCATATCTTATTCAATTTTATACTTATATATCGAAGTATAACTCGTTATGAATGCCTATTAATTACTAGAAATTATCAATATGCTTCTTTTATGTTTATTCGAAACATCATTCCATGGCTATAGGCGTTAGAACTAGAAAAGTTATAGAGTATGAGGATCTTCATAATATTAGGATAGATATTAACATGCATGATTCTAGTATCATGTTTCAATGAGAATTTATTGTGATATAGACAACTTAATTTTCAATGGATTTTATGTCATTTAAATAACCCAAATGTTAGTTATTCATACTTTCTGTGTCTGGAACTATGCCATTAGCACATCAGTAGCCTTCACATTATTTTTAGAAAGCAAAGTTGTTTATATTTTATAAATAACGTATTTTTTGATGGGAAAACTTTTTTTATGAGCTGAAAGCTGAAAACTGAATTACTGCCTACGCACGTAAGAGGAATAAGCATAATTAATCTTTTACTAACTCACAACCTGGGAGAGAAATTTCGATTAAAAACTGCTTCTCTTAAGAAAGGGACTAAATAACATTGGAAAGAAATATCTCCGCACATGTGTGCAAACACAGACAAACATATTGGGGCTTAAATTAAACACTGAAACCGAAATAAAGCATATAAGTCAATATGCCAAAATAGATTGTCTCAACGCAGTGTTCAGATTAAAAAATAAAAGCCACGAGAAATTCATAAAAGCCTCTGCTGTTTGTTCAATGAGTATGATCATACATTTTAATATATTTTCAAATGTGTGTTGACATTGTTAATATATGTATTGATTCATGGAATTTAGCATTTTTCATTTTAGTTTCTTATGATGGATTTAAATTTTTTTTAAAAAAACATCCTTTATAAAGTACACCCCCTCTCCTTTTTTTACTTTCTTGTATACTTAGTATAGACAAGTAGAGTATCTTGTATACGTAGTATATACAAGTAGAGTATTTTGTATACGTAGTATAGACAAGTAGAGTATCTTGTATACGTAGTATATACAAGTAGAGTATCTTGTATACGTAGTATAGACAAGTAGAGTATCTTGTATACGTAGTATATTAGAAAATTCGAACTCGAGATTTCGACAAATCTCCACGTTTTAGACATTCCCTAAGTTCGAAAAACACATTTTTGGAAAATGTCCGTCTGTATGTCTGTCTTTCTATATGTGACAAATATAACTCAAAAATGCGCTGAGCTAGAAGGTTGACATTTTGTATATGGTCTATACATTGAATTTACGGATTTCTATCACATTTTGAGTAAAATCTATTCAGAAGTCCGTTTGTCCCGCTGTCCGAAAATAAGTCAACACGATAACTACAAAACGGAGAAAGTTAGATAGATAACATTCGCTACACCTCTATAATATAGGCATCTGCCAAATTTAGAGCCAAATCCAACAAACGCAATAATTCAAAAGCGCAATGACTTAAATATATTAAATTTGATATGGAAGTTTGTGACTACAAGTGACTACAAGTTTTGTGTCAAATTTTTGTTTTAATCAGTTGAGAAAAACGTGTCTAAAACACACATTCGATTTTTGGATATAGAATGCATGCCAGGGATTAATCGCCAAATTACTCGCCATGACACCATAGTTTTAGTAAAAATGCTAAATTCAAGCCAAAAGTTAATATTTCGTAATTATTGTACGACAATGCCATGTAATACGTTCTCTCGCATGACGTCATAATAAAGTATGCGAAAAAGTTTTGGGGAGACTACTCCAAATGGTTTGTTCCATTGTTTTGAAAGAGTTTAGAGGAGGGAGTCATTACTTTTCCTATAAAATTTCCTTTGACGAAAACATACACGAATCTATATTCTTTCCTTGCTTTTCTTTTTATATAGAGTAAAATTAATGACCCTAAAAGTAATTTAAACAGACACCTAAAAATCACTTTTTCATTTCCGTTAAATTTTCTACCTCATTAAATTTCTTTTAAATTTTCCAGACTTAAAGAAAACTTCTAACTCTTCATAATTCCGATCGAATAGCTCATTTCGTGAAGAGAACTATTAATTTTTCAGAAATGCTATATTTGTTGGAGGCCTAAATTTTTGTATAACGAACATAAAACTCTCTCATTTTCAATGTTTACAAAATTTTAAAAAATTGCCAATATCCAGATAAATTTGTAGATACTTACAATATCATTTGTTTTATGCTTCAAACTCTATTTGTGTTCTTTGTAACTAAGTTGTATTCTTCAACAGTAGAAAATTTGTTTCCCTTTCATCTGTCAGCCTTTTGCTGTATTAAACTTTTTTTACTACTGTAATCTATATGCATATTTTCAGTGGTTAAAAAATACAAATGAAGCATTGTGGTAAATGTGTCTAATAACTAGAGATTGTTCAGTTATTTTTGAAATCAAAACTGCTAAAAAATTGAATAAGGTTTTTTTTTAGCGTGTTTCATGGCAAATGGGGAATCTTGAGATAAAAAATGGGAAATTCTCTCCTTTTGATCCACAGATAGCAAGACAACGTATTCCCTCATCTGCAATTTCTAAAGAGTGTAAATTTTCAATATTTTGTATATCATGTTTCTGGCGAGTTGGTGGTTGATTTTCGACCTCAGAAGATAAGTGCATTAACTGAGAGGTAGATAAGTTTCAAACAGAGAATGTTATTAATACCACAGGGCTGTAACAAATTGCTGTGAACTCAACACTTTTCCCCTCTCTCTTTTTTTATTAATAATGTACCTGCAATCGCGTGTTATCATAGCTGACTGCTCAGCTGCTATCCCCGAAGGCACACAGAAAATTCTGAATGACCGGCAATATAGGCGGAAACTAAGTTTGAGTCCTAAGTGCTATCACCGGCCACAGTACAACCTTTCCCGTACGAGTCATGTCCCATCAACGGTAAAGGTAACTCCTCCAAACACTATTTCTGTACCCACCAGGGTTCCTGAAGTCTCTCATCCCCATGTCTGAGGTGACCCCAAGAGATGCAATCTCGTGTTATGGAGAAGCAATGCGCTACCAGACCCGCCGAACATTGGAAATTATCCATATCCTAACTCATGAAAACGCACCAGTCTGGTATCATGAAGTTTTTATGTAACAATCACCAACTCTTCAAAGCCACGCTATGCTCAATTTTAACACCGGAGTTTGAGTACTTCAATTGTCTCAATGCTGTAAAAGATTTTTTTTTTGTTTGTTTATTTATTTATTTTCATAGCTATACTATCCATTCATTTAAGAACAGTTCTGAGAACTTATATCCAGTGATCAGCTCCCTTTTTAAAAATAAATCCCTATCTCATCTCCTTTCAATAGTCATTTTGTTATCATTGATACAGTGCAAACGATCCAGAAAAATATTTACAAAACATTATTATATTATTCAAGTTCTTTCATGGCTTGACTTATGAAAACTTTTTGCAATTTTAAATGAGTTTACATTATAATTTCCTCACATCCAACATTCTAAGTACAAAAAAAAATATTTCAAAATTTTAGAAATAATTCATTTTAATCTCAACCAGCCAGTTACGGTTTAGAAAATTAAAAAAAAAAATTCTTTTATATTTTAGCTGCGAGCATTAATAGGAAATTGCTTAAACTTTCAGAGCAATTTTCCATCAATTTAAGGATCAATTAAGGAAATTAAGGAAAGATAGTTCCTTAATTTCCCAATTAAAATAGAAATTATGCACTTACATAGACTACGTGGTTTTATAATTGAATAATTTGTGTTGACAAAATGATCGACCCAGAAATAGGATTAAGATTTCAAGAAGCTTCATCAGAAATTTGAACACTTCACCTCACTAATTAGCCTTCCTAGATATGCATCTTTAATGGATTTAAACCAAAATTATTCAGAACAAATTATATCCTCCTAACTTTGTTAATTTTAGAACATCAAACATATTTGAGGATAAAATAATGATGTAATCGGTCTATTGTTAATATATATTTTTTTTTTAAAAAATGGCGTATCTTTTCTTATGAAAATTTAACTCAAACGGTTTTACTATTATACACTTCTGATTGAAATGAAGCACTGTAGTATTTTTTTAAAAGAAGAATTAATTAGTTTAAACACTTCATTACTTCGGAATTTTTTCTCTTGCAAATATTTAAGGCCAAAACATTTTTTAGTTTGTGTTGAGTTCTAGCTTTAGACAAATCTGAGTTTAATAACCAAATTATAGTAAAAATTTGAATAAATGACAAATGAAAAAAGAAAACATCAAATATTTAACATAAACAAGACACGGGTATGCGATAGGTCTTGATGACTAGAAAATTAAACTGAATCATTTATTTCTCTATATTTTAATGCAGCTGCATTTAATAATATATTTTAGAAGATCCAGAGTATATTTGGGCCCAGAAGACCTTTAATTTAACACTGTAGCTATAACATGTTAAGCCAATGTGCCCTGGAAGTTAAGAGAAAGGGTTCTACTCAGGTCTGAACATAATTCAAATTCACTTATAACATTTTTACCACAAAAATATTGTAACTTCAGAACAAAAATTTTAATAGAACAAATCAAATCTTGATTATTTTTATAAGATTTTTAATTAAAGTATTTTTTTAGATTGTCAAAGATCGGTTCTAGAAAGCAATTCTACAGATCTATGAAGCAAATTAGTAGCGGCATTCTTAAGAGAATAATTTTTTCGTTTCTGTCCTTGCGGTCACTTTAAATAAATGATTAATATCAAATTACTAAGTCGATTTTGGAGAAAAGCATTGATGAATCTGAAAGGACAATATTATATTATGTTTAACAAGTACTTAGTTAAAAAAAAAAAAAAAAAAAAACGGAAAATTTTTTGGTTACAAAATTTTGATATCTAAAAACAGCACCAAATTAAACTCGATTACCAATGTCATAAAATGCAGGGCCTTTCCGAAAATTACTTTTTCCTTTGATCTCTTTTTTTTACGGTAGAAGAACTTGAGTCTCCTAATTGCGCTCGGGAATAAGATATCAGGCTATTTTCAGGCCGATATATCTGATAAAACGGAGAGTACATGGAGTTGCATACATGTATTAAAAGTTATCCTTGCTCCTAAAGGTAAATAGACGATGTTAAGAAGGGGTATTCTGTTACCCCATCTTAAACTAAGTGTTTTAGTTCCTTGTGTACTTCATTTTGGCATTGAAATTTTTTTTGCCTAATTATACGCTATAAATAATTAAAAATAATAATTAAAGTAGCATCAATTATTATATTCCTTCAAATTCAATGAATAGCTTAATAAATAATTTGCATTTTTTTTTAATTTACCATGTATGTTATATATGTTTTTTCAGGTAGAAGAAGTTTTTTCGGTCAGTATTGGGCTTTGAATTTTTCCTGAACAAAAGGAACAATGAGTGGAAAAACTTTAATTAGTGTTATTTTCTGAATAAAGATGCATGGATTACCTTGCATCAGGTTTTCAATTTATTTCAGTCATCAACATATTTCTATGAAATCGGAGATCTTAATTCCTGGAACTTGGCTTCGAGATCAGAGGGTCAGGAATTCGAGATGCGATTTAATTTAAGATCTACTAGTGTATTAAGGCATTTGAAATATGTCGTTTTAATTCAAAAGTCCTAATGCTGATGTGCTGCAAAGTTTGGAATATGGGATCGTGTTATAATCATATAATAATTACAATTTAAACCAAATTAAACTACCTTTATTTATGAATTTAAAAATATCCAAAAAAATGTAGCAGAAATAAAAAAAGATGGATGGATTACTTATTTCACCAACTAAATATATAAGACTAAGAAATTAAAATAATTTTTATGAAAATAAAATAATTTAAATTTCAAGTACGCTATCTCAAGAAATGAAATGTCTATTAAAATTTCGTGCGTCAGGATACCCGTCAAAGTAAAAATAATAATAATAATCAAACAAAGAAACAAGAAAACAATACGAAAATTTTAAATACTGATAAAAGGTGAAATTTTATAAAACATTATCCTGATGCATGATTGCAAAAACGTTGGAAGACCGACGATACGAAACATTGAAAAAAAATGTGATAATGAGGGGGGGAAAGCTACATAACCAACATGCAGAATGTTTACATATTCTCAATATTTAATTTTATCAAATCTTGGGGAAACATTGTTCTTACGAACAATGATATTTGCTTATTATTAAAAATTTGTCTTATAGAATGTGTCCCAATATTATAAAAAATAGCGATCAAGCGTAGACTCTCTGATGACTTAATTAAAATACAGAACTGAGAACAGAGTTTCTTTCTTAAGTTTTATTTTTTTTAATGATATGCTATAAATATATCTAAAAAAAAAAAGGTATTGAACTGAAAGTTAATAAAAAGCAGAAATATGCTGCTGAAAAGTTTCGGTCGAAACAGGCAATAATATGCCAATAAACCTGATTAACAATGATACTAATATAATTTTTCAAACTACTTCAACTTACGAAAGCACAAAATCCTACTAGCAGCTAATAATTTTACTCTTATAATAGAAATAGACTGGTTTGATTGTTAAACGAATTCTTTCAATATATTAATTGATAAATATTCGATAAGTTATTTAGAATATGCTAAAGACAAAGTAATATAATAATTTTGTGGAACACTGGTAAAGATTGATAAGATGGTTCTGATGTATATCTCAGAAACAAAGTAATAGGGTATTAATTGTGTTACAGCTTCAGGCCGATAGATGGCGTATCTGTCGAGTACAAAGTTCTGTTAATTCTTTTTTGTATCAGAACGGAGAGTGTAAGAACGATTCTATGACCTAGACGTGGCACCATTTGTGAGATGTGTCCTAATCTGTAACAGTCTACCTGAAGAGGCACAAAAAATGTGTCCGAAAATAAAATAGTGTTCACCAGAAAGAAATGAGTAATTATCTGAAGAGAATTACAAATTGGAATATTCAAGAAACTAACGTGATAGACAGATATGAGGATACAAAGAATACTTTTTTCTAACAGTTCAATTTACATTAAAATTATTATGGCAATGAAATGGTCTCATATAATTGATTTAAATCATTTTAGAATCAACCATTTTGAAATGCAGTCATTTTCTTCTCATAGGATACTTATAAAGTGAGTGCACTTAATTAAAATCGGAACTCAATGGTTATCTTGAAGTAGAAAAAAGAGACGAGATGGTAAAATACTGCATAAGACAACCTGCAGTTTGGTGTTAGATAATGTACTTATTCACGTATATCATGTGACTAAAACGTCTCTTGAATTGTAAACAAATGCATTAATAAATTTCTAACTTCAAAATAGCTTTCTAGTCTTTTTTTTAATATCTCCAAATAATAATATTTATTTATAAATCTGTATGGGAATAGGAGTCTTTGATTTGTGTTTCTCAAAAAATAGTATTATTATGATCTCCTTGTACGATCCTTAAAAATATTGATAGATATTTTTACTCCTTAAACATCACTCTTTTACCCACTTGGGCAATTAAACAAATAGTACGGTAATCGAATAGGGTTAAATATAAACAACTACGGTAATCGAATAGGGTTAAATATCGCCTTTGTTGAACAACTTAAAAGATAAGAATTATTTCCGCTTCTGATTACAGTCTTCGGTTATTTATGTGGGGAAAGCTATTACTTGAATTAAGGATTTAACAGAGGAAATCCCTAGTGACTAACACATAGCACAATGTAGTCACACGATGGGCATTTTTCATGATTTATTTTGAATGATCAGTCAACCCAAAACATATAGCCTTCATTAAAAAAATCTTAACAGATGAAGATATTACTTACTTCAAAATATATTTTCATCTAACAAAGCACAGCAAGATATTTATTCCATATCGGTTCCTGTGCTCTGAAACTTAATACTCCTTCAAGAAGTTCATTAACTGGCGCGTTACTTAAGTTAGTGCAAAAAAAGCAATTCACAGGAACATTTCAAAATGGCAATTTTGAATCTACAGAAGCACCTTCATAAATTAACTAAATATTATAGAAATACTCCTACAATATAACATCCGAAGTGAGATTTTTATTTCCCGCAAAACCATATTTAAAAAGAATTTACCGTTTCCAGCAGTAGTGAATTTATTGATTACAACTCACGTCAGTGCGCATTCTGAGGTGCCTCTTTTAATCAGTAGTGAATTTAGTTTAACATTTCAACACATTTTTCATTTAATCAACGTGCTAATGATTTATTTTAATTTTTTATTTTTGTAATTTTTTGAAAGTATATTTTTTAAATTTATTTTTAACACATCTATTAATTAAAAAAATAATTAAAGTAATCAAAATCTTGAAAAATTAAGTTCAAATTATATTCCCTTATTTAGAATTTAAATCATTTAATTATTAGAATATATTATAGGAAAATATAAACTTTAAACAGATATAAAATTAAAACTTTTTATTTTACATGATCTATCAAAAAGAATAAATTATATCATTTGAATAACTAGTTAACACTTTTTAATATATTTTACTTATGTGTAATTAATTATACTGTATGTAATTATGTAATGATGATTGTAATAATTCTATTAAAAACACATTTTAGACTTAATAGAATGTGCATTTTGTGTCCTAATAAAATGCGTACTTTTCCAAAATGATTTATTTAACAACGAAACTAAAAATAGTTTTTAAATTACTTGCTTGCAGTCCAGCAGCTACCTAGTCTAAAATCCACTATCAAGTTCTAGGTTCTTTTATATTGAAGTTATGTTAAAGATGTAAAAAAGTTTTTATGGAATATGTAAATTTAAATGCCCAATGTTCGCGCACTAGATCTTATTCATTTGTTCTAGCATCAAATACTCGTCAAATTATATTAACTCACACATACAAACGCTACACACTAATTATAACTAACACACACAAAATGAAATGAATTAAGTCTAGAATATGTAGCTAAGAAAGTGAGGAAAGAGAAAAGGGATGCAGACAAAACAAAAGAAACTGCATACCTTAAGTTATTAACTTAGAAATATTAATAAATAAGCGCAATCAACACTGTAAATTAACAAAGGCATTTTACGTTGAGGGAGATTTCGCAAAAGTAATAAATAATTACATTTTATGTCATTTTCTAAAACGTTGTAAATTAATATATTATTCTGTTTTTGTTTTCTACACCACATCAGAAACAATGTTAAAAGGTAATGTCGAGGAGAAGAATAATGCAAGTTCGGAAAAAGAAAGTGTCAGAAGCAAAACAAATGTGATTTATTTGCAAAGCCTATTTATTAAACAAAAGGTAAAGAGCAAAAAAGATGTTATATGTGTGATATCATTAATAAAAATTCGATTTTTTGCTCCCTGGAGCAAAAAAAATAAAAAAAAATAAAAAAAAAACTATTTACAAAAACCAATATTACATGGTTGTTATGATGATTAATACATTGAATGCCTCCCAGACGATGAAATACAGTCTGTACAACGCCTTGGCATGCTGAATATCAAATTATCTATCTGATCTTGTTGAATATTACACCACTCATCAAGCAATGCTCTCCGAAGTTCCGGTAGACATGTAGGAGGTGGTTGACCGGCTGAAACTCGTCGACCAAGCATGTCCCACACATGCTCTACTGGATCCAAGTCCGGTGAGAATGCTGGCCAGTCCATACGGTGATATCCTCCGATCGAAGACATTCGTTTACGACGTTTGCACGGTGAAGACGGGCATTGTCATCTATAAACACGAATTCTGCGCCCATGGTGTCCCGAAACAAATGTACATGTTGTTCCAGAATGACGTCACGATAGATATGGCCTGTCATGGTTCCAATTTGAACATGCAGGTCAGTTCTGGAACCCAGAATAATTTATCCCCAAACGAGCAATCCTGCACCACCGTAACGCGGTATTTCAATGATGTTCTCTTGGTGGTAACGAGTACTTGGTGCTCTATATGAAAGTTCGGAGAATCAGACTGCAAGCTACACCTGAACTCGTCAGGAAACATCACACAAGCCCACTGTTGCGGTGTCCACAATGCATGCTCTCTACTTCAGGCTAACCGCAGGCGGCAATCAGTTGCAGTAAGTGGAACACATCTGACAGGCCTACGAGCATATAGACCAATCTGCCCTAAGCGTCTGTACACGGTCTACCTTGAAACTGTCTTACCAGTGGCTGAAGAGAGTGGCTGACGAGATAGGTCTGATGATGTGCTCCGTCTGTTTCTTTTGGCAGTAACTGTCAAATATCGGTCCTCATTCGGCGTTGTAACTCGGGGGTGACTTGTGCTATTACGTCTACTCACATTACCATCATCTTAGAATCGTTGCCAAAGCCTGGAAATTTCACTTTGGCCGATTCCAAGTTCCTCGGATACTGCCAGCTGGGTACGCCCACATTCCAGACAGCCGATAATTTTACCACGTAAAAAATCATCCAAATGCGTCCTTTCTGTCATAACTATGCGGTTATTGCACTGAAAGGTTTATAAAGTGCTTGTGAAAAATTTTACTTCTTTGCCTGTATTCCTTATACATCACTTTCGTCATTGTGACGCACTATTGGTGTCATCTGGTGGCTTCCTGTAATTTGCATATGATTTTTGAAGATGTGTGTTGCCATTTTATGGGTGATATATGTATTTTAGAGTTCGATTTCCGCGTGACTCCCAATTATCCTTAATTTATGGACATAAGTGTAAATCGATTATATTAAACAGTTGTTACTAAAGATTACTACTTACCCTATATTATAAGAAGCTTTAAGAAGAAAAAAAAATGAAAAGAAATTTAATCTAAATGTTTAATTTTTAAAAACAAATATGAGATAGAATGAAAAAAAAAAAAAAAACAAGAATGAAGCTACTTAGTTACAACAAAAAAAAAGTAAATGTTAACCATACGATATTATATTATGCATAACTGTGCACTGCAATTTCAAGCAACGTATTTAAAATTTGAAATTCTTATATAACCCATGAATGAAACTTTTCCCAGTGCATGATTTATGCATAAGATATGCAAGTTATAGATTAGGATAATTACTACTGTCTTAAGGGCCTTCAAAAATTGTCCGATTGATTAAGTGTCATATATACTAAATATAATACTTATATAGATTTATAAAGCTCTCCATATTTCAAATAGCTGAAGGTAGCATTAAATTTAAATCTAGACACTACTATTTCCAAAGAAAATATTAAGAATGCCCCAAATTATGCCGCTCTGCCGCAACTAATTCTTTTTTGATAAACCCCTGTATTATTTTAATTGGTATCTTTAATTCATAACAGATAATATTTCAATTAATCAGAGAGATAAAAAAAAAGTCTTAGATTTGTGAACTTTTGATCCAGACCGTACAAAACATATAAAATACTTGCAAATCCATTCTTAGTATAAATAAATCATAAAGCTTGAAAAAAATTTTTTAATTTTTATACAGTGCTGTGGTATTCAACGGATTTTCGAAAAACCACTACTTATTTCAATTCTATTAGTTTATTCAAAGTATACAGCTTTGATATTATCCATTAAGATAAACATGTTCCTTCACATGTAAGATTGTTCTTCCAACAATCAGGTGTTGCTAATTATACTATAAATTTATCTCCATGAGATGATAATAAAAGAAAGTTATTAAAGACCTGATGCAATATTCTTCAGAAATTACTAATTTTTACTTAAAATCTTTCTTGCTTCAATGTCTGTAATTCACATACTAATCAAACAAAGCAATTTTAATGCAATATAATGGATATTTTGGATAATTACTTAACTATAGATATTAATTTAGAACATTCAAGTATAATAAGTTTAATCTATCTTCTTCGTCAGGTGAACTACAAATTCTCATTACATTTAAAATTTCTAAGAATAGCAATTTTAATAATTTTTGGAAATTACATTTTAGAAATTCCGGTTATCCCATTCAGTATATTTGGGTGGAAAAGCCATTCGCGGGTGAAAACAAAATCTACCAGTTTTTATTTTCTTTGCATAGTAAAAACTTAATTAATAATCAAACAATTTCATTTACCAAAAGATGCATTTTCATTAATTAATTTATCCAAATCAGTTTTCATTTATTTTTTATGTCTTACTGTTTTGGGTCCAGCGTAAATGCATTGGAGGTGTGACAATAGAAAAATTGTGTGTTGTTGTAACAACACAAATAAAAGACATATTTTTATAAAAAATTAGTGATTCAAAGTTATGAGGAACAGGATAAATGAGACTAACAGTTTTCTGCAAATCATTTCGTTTAATTAATAATATACAAATGAATGAAAACTTAATATTTTACACTAGCAAATTTAGTCCTAAAATGCAATCTTGCTTTTAAGAAAACTTCATAATATATGACAGAATTATGAATTTATTTATGGTCCATACATGTAAAGTACATTTGCAACTATTTTCGAATGCGCTAATTACAAAGAAAAAGTTCTATAAATGTGTTCGTATATGTTACGGAATATTGTTATATGTCAGATCATGTCTAATATGGAAATATATATGCAAACGAAAAAAATTATTTTATAAGTTTAAGTTTAGTATATTATGTCTACATAATGATGCTACCTTCGTCTTTTTATTCCAGGACAATTTTTTAATTGAATTGATAAAATTTTTAATTGTTGGTGAAGTGAAAGTGATGCAAGTTTATTATAGTTAAAAAAAGAAAGATAGACAAGCATATATAAAATTAATAAAAATAAATATATTTTGGTAAATAATACATTTTTTTGTCTATATATATTTACATTAGCTTTTAATTTCTGAGGAATTTTCATTGATAAGTTTAATTTTTTGTAGTAACTGAAGCACCTCCTCATTGCACACTTCAGGGTGTTTTCGGAATACGTAATGAGATCCTTCTTTAAATGAAAGTAATTTCAACCATGGCAAATCTTTACCTGAAATGACAAAAACTGACTCAATATACCAAAACACCTATTTTGTACAAGCATCCAATAAAATGCAGCATAAATTTTTATTCAAAGAGAATGAATTCAAATTTCAAACTGTTGAGATAGTATACAAATTGATAAAATATTTTCATATCTAAAAAATATAAATTTTAAGGGAAATACCTTTTTTTTTTATCAAATTATCAAAAATAGTAAATTTTATATTATTGTTAACTGTTCTTTTAGAACTTATAAAACATATATGAATAATGGAAGACTTCATAATGCGTAAACATAATTAATCATCTATAATGTAAAAATATTTTTAAGTATATAATTAAATAAGATTAAATAGTAATAATTATTCCAAATCTTATTAATTATTAATAAGATTTGGAAAATTCCATTAGATCAAATGCATCCAGAAGTTCATGAAAGTAGAATTTTGAAATTTTCTGCTAAAATTGGGACAAATTATAATTCCATACTAAAAGATAGATTTTACTTTTTGAACAATCATTTCAATAAGTTCTAATCAATTATGCACTAACAGGATATGTAAGGATTTACAGCGAAATTCTATTCTTCATTAAGAAATTTTTGATTTCAGAAATATAAGACATGAAATATAAGAATGCTATTCTAACAAAAATAAAGAATGAAAAAAGAAAAAAAAATAGTAGAAATAAGTATAGTGTTATAAGAGTCTTCAGATAAAAAAGTTGCTGGAATTTTTAAAAATGTGTTTTCTAAGCCATAATTTAGAAAGAATATTGCATGACGTGTAAGAATTACTCACATAGCTTGAAATATTAGAACATTTAATACACACGTCCAAAAATTAACTTTCCAATAATATCACTCTATTTTTTTTTTAAATCCAAGAATCAATAAACAAATGTATATATAAAGACAAATATGACAGTCTTTCTCATGCATGTATGTTACAAATTCAAATTAGTGAGTAATGATTTGAAACTGATTGTGCTTAAAAACAAAATTATTTGTGTTATTTTTGTAATATATTCTTGAAAGAATTTTTTTGTATATAACATAATAATTTTTATCTTACTTTTACAAAATGACAAAATATTAACTTATTTCATATATATATATATATATATTAAAGCGAAGTATTTTAAATGTTCTTATTTGGTTAAGGGGAACCCTCTGATTTTAATTAATAGATGATTTTGTTTAAACAAAGAGGGAAACAGATATTTTATAGATTCTTACTATTATACCAGGTAAATAAAGAAAATTAATTATGTGCTGTTAGCACATGGTTAAATACAGAAAAATTTTAATCTTCCAAAGTAATATTTTTCTCATGAAGACTGGATTGTTCATAAGTAACAGATTCCGCGTCTTGCGATTACAACAAAAATCTGCTGATTTCTATATAATGAAAAATAACTCGGAACAAAGTGAGTAATACTTTTACTTAAACTTTTAGGTATTTTCAAGATAGATATGTTTGTTAAGGTATATAAATGTGGATATATAAATCATCCTTTATTTAATTGACGAATTTGTTTAAGCAAAGAGAAAAACAGGTATCTTTATAGATTCGTACTTTTATACAAAAATAAAAAATTATTAATTATGCGCTGTTGACAAATGATTAAAATACGGGAAAATTTCAATCTTCAAAAGTGTTATTTTTGTCGTAAAGATAAATCATTCCTGAGCAACATCTTGATCAAGATAAATCTTGTGATCCACAACAAAAATTCAAGTTGATTTCTGTATTATGAAAAATAGCTCGGAACAAAGCAGGTAATAATTTTATCTGAACTTTTTGGTAGTTCTGAGCATAGAAATGCTTGTTAGAGAGTATAAATATGTCACATTAATCAAACATTTGATCTATATTAGCAAGAAAAGTAAAAGGTTGAAATTGCATGCATTTCATCATGGTTTTCTAGATTTTTTGTACACAAAAGCATCTCATATGCGACAGAAACGTATTACATCAGTTTGTTTATAGATGTACTGAAGTTACATTCTGCCGAAGAATATGAGTAATGATTCAATAAAAACAACATAAGAAATTTAGACGAAGAAATAAATATTCAAAAGAAGAGATTATTAAACTTCTTCAAATTCTTCATTTTACGGCAATTTTAATGAATATTTTAATTAAATTTTTAAAATATGGCCTTAGAAAAGTTAAATCTTGAAAATGCTTTCTGAATACTCAGGTAAAATGTAATATTAATCATTTTCTAACAGCTTGAAATATAAGAATATAAAGAAAATTTGTAGAAGATAAGTATGTATTTAATAAAAACAATACAAATAGTTAAATAATAAATTTTACCCTTCTTCTGCAACTTTCCCATCTCATCATAAAAGTTCACATTTTCTTTGGATGCCCCCAGCAACGATAAAATTTGGTAAGTCAATTCTTTTTCCACAACTTTGTCATCCTCACTAAAAATGTACAGAGTAGGTATTTCTTTCTTGGCTATTTCATCAAAAATATCTTTAGTCTAGAAATTAAAAAAATAATAATAACTACCATTAAATCAATAGTACGCCTCAGAATCAATGTGGTTTTTTTGTCAAAAACATCTTTATTAAAGGAAAAAATAATAATAGTCAGAAAGGTTGCTGACTCAGATAACTGAGACAATCATTAAAATGAGAAATTTACAATTGCTAAAGAAATAAAAGCAAAATGTCATAAGGTAAACGAATATCACTCCTCTTTGTTAATTTTATATCATGTGACAGAGAAAAGTATGAAAAATATTAATAGTGCAATAATGTGATAAACAAGTGTAAAATTAATCTTGCTATTTAGAGGTGCTATGTTAGATGAAGAAGATATATTCTAATCCACTGTGTTTGTTCTTCAAGAAATTTAAAGGGTTTAAATACATTTGTGTCACTGTTAGTCTCTTAGAAACATCATTAGTACTTCAGAATCAATATCGATATATTTGAATATTTCAGTATTTTCAGGGTAATAATCCATCTGTGCATTATTTGTAGCTTTGTGCTTTTTGATAAAATTAAAAATCAAAAACTGCATAAATACGCTCTAATAACTACTGTAATCTGGTATGTAAACAAATTTGCCGTTTCTTCACCATTTCAATTATATATATATATATATATATATATATATATATATATATATATATATATATATATATGCTACTTTAAGAATATCCTCCTTTTTTCTCCAATATCTAGAAGGATGAGTTTTTTATCGAAATTTCACATATATCAATCACTTTCTATCACGGAAACTCTTCTTTTCATTTTCTTTAATGAAATTATTTTCCTAATTAATTCATTTCTTGCTTTTCTGAAATCTTTGCTTTAAAAAATGTAAATATATATGAAATGAAAAATTAAAAGAAATTAACTTCCCAGTTGTTTAAAGCCAGTTACAAAGAATTCTCATTTCATTATTAACTGAGATTCATTCGACTATCTCAGAATTTTTGTTCAATAAATTTACATTTTTGTCCCACCGAATAATACAGCTATTATTTAGAAAGCTCTCATTCATACTTATTTCAATTAAGAGTAGAGACATTTTCTAATATTGGATTCGCCAGCTTTGTGAGTGATGAATAACTTTTCTCACACACGAAAATATTTGAGGAAATCAACATATATAAAAAAAATTTTACGATTAAATTTATGTTTCTATAGGAAAAAAAGCTATGTAGACGAAAGGACATTTCGAAATATTAAAGAAATGTAAAATTTTATCTCGGAAGTATACTAGAAAACATAATCTTATATCCCTGTTTCATATTTATTAAAATCAATTTTATTTATACAGTATGTGTATAGTAGCATGCTTCTCTTTTCACAGCATTCATTTTTATATTTCTTATTTCTCAATCAAGCGGAAGAATTCCTGGGAGTTGTATAAATATAAATGTATGTATATAAATTTTAATTAAAAAGTGATAAACATATAGAAATTACTCGATTTTATTCTACGTTTTATTAGTAGGTTACAACTGGATCTGGTTATGCTTATAAAACATTTTTAGAAACTTTATTTATATTAAAAATGCACGGTTCATCCAAAAGATATTTATAATTCATAAGTTTTCTGAAATGATTTGTACAATCGGTTACTTTTAAAGATCCATGGACAATTTAAAAATTTCAGAATTAAATAGAAATAGTTAAAATGAGTAATAAAATATTGATTTTAATTTTTTGGATAATTATACCAACATTCATAACTTTTATGATTAAATAAGCAATTTTAAAAAAAAATTACAAATAAAGAAATTAGTAAAAACTTTCCTAAATCCCTTCTAATTTTTAAAAATGTGCAGGATCAGAAAACTATGAAAAGAAAAACACACAAATTTAAGTAATACCTTCCAGAACTTAGAAAAAACCATTGTGACTCCAAGTAGAGCAATTCCATCAACGTCGTCATTCCTTATTGGAGTTCGTAAAATGTGTTTCATAAGAAATCGTCCCGTTTTCTGTATAAATATCCTAGTGAAAGAATTTAAATATAAATAGATGATTGTTCGTATAGCCCAATAAGGTCTCATGGTTCTGAAAAGATAAAAGAAAACTAGGTGAATAACTTAAATATAGTACAAAAAAGGACATTATAATATCATCATGGGATAAGCTACGAATTAAAAATATATATATTCTTAAAATGTTATAATTTTACATCATAAAATAGTAACGATAGTAAATCTTTAGAAAGCAAAATATTACTGGATCTAAAAAGAAATCAATAAATTAATTTCAATAAATTTATAAGGAATAAAAAATTATTATTTAAACATTAAAAGTCAAATAGTCATATATATATATATATATATATCGGCAATTTTCCATCTGCAGAGGAGAAATGATAATACAATTAGGTGGAATCGAAATTTGATATATAAATAATTTTTATGCTATCTAATGAGTTTTCTGAATTAATGAATGGAAGGATTTTCATGCATTGGTCTATGTTAGGACATGTCATCTGACAACTGATGATATCTATATACATAGTACTTTACTTTCTTACTTATATATTTTATGAATTTTACTGGAGCAGCAGTTGAGATATTGGAATAAGAAGTTGCCGTGTAAATAATAGGTTCTCGCTTCTCTGGTGGGCATAATAGTGATGTGGGATCGCACTGCTTCCCTCCGATAATGGATCATAACCCTTAAGTTGTTGGGATGGGAGGTGTTATACCGTAATGGAGATTATTTTACCTCCATCCCAGTACCAGAATTAAATGCCATGGCAAGTCGATCAATCATTTTACTCAGGACTGGAATGGCGGGGATTGCTAATTTAAGGCTATAAAGTTAAATTTAAGCTCATATTAAAAGATATAACATAGATAAAGATACTTAAGCCTCACAAATTTTTGCAGCTAATTCATTATGAGAATTTCAAATGCAGAACTTAAACAATTGATAAATTTGATTAAAAAGAATTATACATAATAAATTTATTATGCATAATTCTTTATAGCATACAGTTTTTTTTAATCATATTAGAAGTCTGAAATAATCATGTAGAAAAAAACCAGTAAAAAAAATAAATTTCTCTTTCTAGAAACATAAGCAAGTGTTTAAGACTTTTATTGATTTTAGTCATCTGCGAAAACGGACTATGATATCGGTTCATCCAAAATGTGTCTTGGTACTTGTTTGTGATTAATGATTATAAATAAATATTTTAATTAAAAAAGTTTCATGTCTACCTTTTCTGTTCAGTCGTTGAATTAATTTTATTAAATAATCAAAACTGGCAGCAACATTTTACTAATTGCATATACTTTTGCTCACAAGTCAATAAAAATTTTTAAATAAAACTCTTTTTTACGGTTATGTCGTCCAATTTATATAAAATAGATTTGCATTATGATATGATTGAAGAGCTTCACCAAGTTCACAAGCATTTTTTTAAAACCAAGAGTTAAAAAGTACTATAGAGCACTCAGTGAAATGCATATTAAAATAAAATTTACACATAACATCATTGGATCTAATGGCTTAACTATTACAAATTCAGCCATTAGAGGCCAGTTCAGATGAAAGTGATGAATATCAATGCACAATTTTACTGGATGTGTACTTTCTGAAAAGAAGTTATGTTTCTTGACCATAGCTACAATAAACAATAGACACAAGCAAAAGGAGTATTTCTTATTTTTTTCTTAAAAAATGATTTTTTTTTCTATGCATTCACCTCGTTTCTTTTGTTAATACGCTTTTCACACAACTGATCAATATATAATATTTATATATTTTACAGACAAGTCTTTATAAATAATAAAGATAAATAGAGTATATGTCAGGATTTTTGAAAAATACAAAATATAATCTTATATGGTTTTTTCAGTTTACAAAACATGTGATACAATGTCTATAAAAGAAATTCTTACACTGTTGGCTTGTGTCCACCAGTATTAAAGAAGACTTGGCATTTCCCTTTTATGTCAGGGTCTTTCATCAGCTGTAAAGCTGGATAAATACCACTACTGTGAGAAATTATGCAATCTACTCTACAAGAAAGTAAAGATAAATTTAATTTATTAAGATATCCGAAATTAATTTCTCGGAATATATAAAATAACATGAATAATTTACGCACATAAATTCACTTTAAGTTAGTCGGATTAAAATTAATTGGGCCAAAGGGCCTTTGAAGAAATCTCTTATATAAATACTTCTTTCACATAACGTAGATAATGGAATGAATAAATATTAGCGAAATAACTTTCAAACGGTTTAAGACATTTCAAATATATAAAACACTATGTAACAACTGTTAAAATAAAATTGAAAGGTAACTGAAAAAATTCATTATAGGTTACTGCTATTTTAAGTTCAAATTTGAGAGAAAATGTAGTCAACCTGTTAAATAAACATCAATAAAGTAAGTGAAAATTTTGAATCTAAAAAATGACACATAATCTTTTGTAAAAGAAAAGTTAATCAATATATTTCGAAATATAGATTTCGGAGGTATGGATCAGTAATAATAGTTTCAGTAAATCCATTAAAACATTACATATTAAAAATAAAGACCCAGTGCCCAGTTTAATCTTTATACGGGTTTTACCAACTTTTATTGGATATGAAAACTTATGATCTCTAGAGTCATAATCAATGGTCACCTGCTCTCCAGTTTCAAGAGAAATCTCAAAATCACCTAACATCTTCTATGAGGTAAAACCTTAACAAAATCCTTTAAGCATACTTATATTCAGATTTCAAAATTTTTATAATCAATATTTTCGACATTCTGCATTCATATTTTTAATTATACTTTAATTTATACTATTTTTAATTATTTTAATTATACATTTTTGTTTGATAAGATGTAGATCATCATGGCTCATTAAAATGGTGTACAAACAGCTAATCACCGAAAACGAATAGCAATTCAAAAAAAAAAAAAATACTTCTATTAGTGTACTAAAAAGCAGGATTTTTCTCTTGATTATTTTCTACATTTTGACTTCCAATTATTAATTTTAAAAATTATGGAATCTTATAATAAATTCTTATCAATCAGTAGACAAAGAGTTTCCAATGGTAGAGAAACAAAATTGAATTAAATGGAAAGATTAATTTATAATTAAGGTCTGAAAATATTAAAACAGAGCATTATCATTGAGAACACATAAGAATAAAAATTTTGAAAATTCTAGAATATTAAGAAGTAAAAGCAAAATAGATAATAAAATTCCATTTTTACAAATAAGAAACAAGTAAAACTAAATAAAATTGTGTCGAAATCATGGCACATAGTTTAAAATTCAAAAACGAATATAACTTATAAAAACCATACAACTTTCATTTGTCACTATAGATAATCAAAGAGCTTGTTGTTTTATTAATTTAAATCCTTTTCATGAAAATCATCAAATTAAGTTTTTCTCCCAGTTAATATTAAAATATATATACAGTACACTCCCGATTATCCGCGGAATTGGGTGGCGCAACCGCCGCGGATAACAAAAATCGCGGTTAATCCGAAAAAAGCTAAAAACGGTTATAGCAAAAGAGAAAACAGTCATTCCAACTTTGAAAAATCGTTTTATGTACAATAAAACGTAAAATAAACAGCAGGAAATGTTTAACCAACGCTTACTATTTTAGTAATCACTCAAAACTAACCTAAAATGCATTTTGTTAATGAAAACAGAAAAGTGCTTTGTACTTACGAGAGGCGTCAAGGATACACAGAAAAATTAATACATATGTACTGTTTTAATACTGTAATGTATTATGTAATTACAAAAGCATAACTGTAAAACTACACCTTTTTGAAAAAATCAGTCATTTGTGTTTGCTTCTTGCTTTGGAAGCATTTTCTCTTTTCTTGAAAGCAAAAAAAAAAAAAAAAACTTAGTGCGGCAGGCGCGGATAACCCGCCCACGGATAATCGGGAGTCTACTGTATTTACTTTGAAAATCTCTGCGTTTTCATACGGATCAAAGGTTAGGAAATGAGGGTTCGAGTTCTCATTGATTCCGCGCGTGAAAATAACTATATCAGCGAAAGTGTTACGAATAATTTGAAGGCCACTCCGCTCAGAGAGGAAGCCATTATTCATTCTCTGTTGGGGGGAGGGGGTGAAACGAAACGAAACGAAGCCTAAACATCACAGTGTGTTTTCTATTGAGGTTAGTGGTTTAAAACGCTCTTTTGTATGTACAGTAGACTCCCGATTATCCGCCCCTGCCACACTAAGGTTTTTTTTTTTTTTTTTTTTTTTTTTGCTTCCAAGCACAGAGAAAATGCTTCCAAAGCAAGAAGCAAACACAAATGACTGATTTCTTCAAAAAGGTGTAGTTTTACAGTTATGCTTTTGTAATTACATAATACATTACTGTATTAAAACAGCACATATGTACAGTACACTCCCGATTATCCGCGGAATTGGGTGGCGCGGCCGCCACGGATAACAAAAATCGCGGATAATCCGAAAAAAGCTAAAAACGGGTACAACAAAAGAGAAAAGTCATTCCAATTTTGAAAAATCGTTTTATGCACAATAAAACGTAAAATAAACAGCAGGAAATGTTTAACTAACGCTTAATATTTTAGTATATCACTCAAAACTACCCTAAAATGCATTTTGTTAGTGAAAATAGAAAAGTGCTTTGTACTTACGAGAGTCGACAAGGATACGCAGAAAAATTAATACATATGTACTGTTTGAATACTGTAATATATTATGTAATTACAAAAGCATAACTGTAAAACTAATCTTTTTGAAGAAATCAGTCATTTGTGTTTGCTTCTTGCTTTGGAAGCCTTTTCTCTTTGCTTGGAAGCAAAAAAAAAAAAAAAAAACTTAGTGGGGCAGGCGCGGATAACCCGCTCGCGGATAATCGGGAGTCTACTGTATATAATGAAACTAAGTTTTAAATAATTCCTACAACTTTGAAATAACAGAACATCCTATGTATGTAGATAAAAATAAAAATAAACAACGTTGTGAAATAACATATTAAACAACGTTGTGAAAGAATATATTAAACAACGTTGTGAAAGAACATATTAAACAACGTTGTGAAAGAACATATTAAACAACGTTGTGAAATAACATATTAAACAACGTTGCGAAAGAACATATTAAACAACGTTGCGAAATCACATATTAAACAACGTTGTGAAAGAACATATTATTATAACGTATGTAATTAAAAATTCAGCAGAACTTCAATTTCATCAAAAGATTTTAATTGATATTCAAGGCTATTTACCAGAAAACTAAAAGAAAGAAAAGTAAAAAAATCACTAGTTGCAAAAACTAATTAATTACTAGAAAAATTAAAAGTTGTATTTACTTTAAATACTACTTTTTAGGAAGCTTATTCATTTGCAACAACACACTTACTCAGAAACTTTGGCTGCTTTTAAAAAATCTTTGAAAACTTGAGTCTTTTCTTCAAGAGAATGTCGAAACAGTTCTTTTTGGTATTTTCCAGGCAAAAATAAAGTTTCTGAAAATAGAACAAACAGAAAAATAAGATATCTAATTACAAAGGTAGAATTAAAATGAACAGTATATTACAAACCAGTATCATAATTATCTTATACAGTTCTATTTATGAAATCAGACAGGCAAAAGAAACATATTAATAAGAACAACATTAATAAAAATAAGTATCAAGAAACCCAAAGCATTCTCCTCTTTCTGGCAATGGTGTAAAATCCAGAGATTTATAATAATCTATATGATGATAATGACTAATAATGTGTGAGGTAATGATTTAAAAAATTCTCATAAGATAAGTATAATTCGAATGAATAAGTACTACTAACACTACTAAAATCCTTAAGAAATGTATCCTGTAGCTTTTTAGGAAGTTTGCTTCACTTCAAGAAGATAAATATGCATATAAATT
Source organism: Argiope bruennichi (assembly GCF_947563725.1). NCBI lineage: Eukaryota > Metazoa > Arthropoda > Arachnida > Araneae > Araneidae > Argiope > Argiope bruennichi. The sequence goes on along the minus strand of NC_079163.1, from coordinate 41,145,623 downwards.
TCCAAACAATAGCACTCTTAAAGTACATGTCGACAATAGAGCAAATATTATGACATCCTCTAATTCTAAGAGTACAAACCAAACAGCGAGAAAAAAAATGTTATTATCCTCCTTTCAAATCGAAAATTTCATGGGCAAAAGCCGATATAGGCAACGTAAGAAATGAAAAAGCGGACCAACTGACCAAATATGTGTAACACGCAATGTTTGCAATATCTTGCCTTCGTCCCACTACTGCATCAGAGCGGATATTTTTTTCTTCTCTGAACACGGCCCTATATCTTTGTCTACCTTTACCCTTTCTACGGCCGTGGGAAGTATGCTTCCCACCAAATTTGAATTTCATACAAATCAATCGTTGTATAAAATTATGTAAGTTGGCATAAGTTCTAACAAAGTTTTTTAGTAAGTCAGAAACTTAGATGCTTCAGTTCTTTATCTCAGACAAAATGATGTGTCTTGATTTGTTACTTAATTATTAATTAACCAAATTAATTAATTAATCAAATTAAATTTATCTAATAAGGTAAATGTATTCCTTTTCTTATTCTAATTTCAAGCCTAAAAATATTTTAACATAATATGATTAGAAAAAAAAAATGGCCCTTTAAAGGGTTGGTTCAGTCTCTCTGACAGTAACCAATGCAGATATAGTAGAATTGTCACGGCACTCCACATTGCCATGCTTTATAGTTTCATAGCCGAAAGAAAGTAACCAGTACCAACCTTCGAACAAGAATGGCTGAAAAGAGTCGGCAAAAACTTCTTCTTCAGGCAAAAAAAAAAAAAAAAAAAAAAATTAAATTTATTAAGAAAAATAGATATTTTTTTCTACCCCCTTAGTCTGATCATTAAGAGTCTCTCATTCAATGACCAAGGCAAAGACAATATCATTGACTGCATTCATAGCAATCTTTTAAAATAAGTTTTTATTGTTTGCAACTATTAATCAAATTGTTATTCGAATTTACATTATTTTTTCACTGCTTTTTTATCTACCATGCTATGATGAAAAGTGTAATAATCACAGAGCTAATGATTTTTTAAAATTCAAAGTATAGATCTATTTATTATAATCTTAGATAAGTTACAAATTTTTATCAATTTTTCTTGTTATGCATGTTTGTAATTTCTGTAAATACCTATTGCTACTATTCTATCTGTAATTTTTCTGATGTAAATAAAATTGCCTCGTCATGCCCATAAAAAAGTTAAGTGGCCCTAATGGTTACAAGGACGTGAGTATGAAAATACAGTTCCCTTCTGTAGAATCTGAGGATGAATAAACGTTTGCGATAAGGAAGAAAAAAAAAATCATTTCAAAATTATTTCATATTTTCTGTTTAGCGAATGTCGCTTAATGCCACACTTGGCAATCTTAAAATTACGGCAACCCCTTTACCCGCCCTTCCGGCCGAGTCTTTCAGGGGTTCATTAGAACGTTGACCCGCATCGGCTCCCCAGCCCCAGCAGAAGCTGTAAACAACTTCAGTTTGTAAGGCTTAACAAAGCCAACCGCAATCAGCCTTGTATTATATGAACTACACACCGCAAAAGGAGTGTATAAAGAAGTTTAAGCAAAAGTACAGTCCACTGCTCTCTTCGATTCACCACTATCGAATGCCTATCTTTCGAATTATATAGAAAAAGATTTTCAAATGAAGCTATTGTGTCTTAATCCAGGGTTTCACCAACCACCATTCTTTGTTCCTCTTCTCCCACAGCTTAAGAAGAACTATTCAATTCCTGACAAGCAGGTCTTAACAATAGCCTCGTAGTTCGATGTTTTAATTCTTGTGTGTTTATGCTATGTTTTAGTCTTATAAAAGTGTGCTTGCATAAAAAATGCTCTCTTTAGAAAACCTGGTGTATTATTTGGACTTTAAGTTACTTTTTTATTCCATAGAAACTATTTATTGTAAATGGTTTGGTAAAAGCATTTATATCTGAACCCTGTTTACAACAGAAGCATAATCAATCCAGAAAATTATTTATTAGTTAACATTAAGTTGCAAAAGCCATAAAAAATGATTGGTTATTTGATACCTATCCCAATGACAACAGCACAAGACTAAATAAAATCTTTTGGAAACTGCACCATATTTAAACTGTTGCCATAAAACTCTTTAATAATTATTGATTATTTTAGAGACCTACTTAAACATGATAAAATGCAAAAATTTTCATTTTTGCCTTGCATCTGACAATTACAGACACCCACACAAAATCACATAAAATAAAAATAAAACTTACGAGGAAAAGTTGGCACAACAACTCTTACTCCATTATCACTTAGAGCTTTGATGAGGGAACTAAAGATTCCATAATTACCAGGAATTCCATGAATGATCAAAACCGTCTTTTGGCGTTTACCTTTAGTCTTTTCGGTTTGTTCCAAGGTATCGATGTAGCGCATTGTAGCGTAGATGCCGCTTTTAGGAATACGATAAAAGGTCCGTTCCTTCTTCCATTTATCGTAAATGTTTTCACAACTATATACAGTGACAGTCTTTTCTGGAAAATTCAAGTTACCTTTCTTTTTAAAGCCATTTTCTTCGGCACCTCCCTTACTTGAACTGACGCTCCGCACTTGAAGTCCATGCCCACAACAAATAGGACTGATCTTTGGGCATTGCGATCTCAAGTAGTATATTCGCTGAAGTAACGGTCTTTCCAGCATAGTAGATCCTGAAATAAAATTAAGATACAAATTTAATTCTTGTAATAAGTCATAAAAGCATGATAATTTATCTCGCAGAATACAAAGTTTTCCTACATTGTTTTAAGTTGATACATTCATTTTTTACTTCCCCCTATATGACGTGTCTCGGGGAGGGGGGCACCTCGAAATGAGGATGAGATGCTTCCGGCATGGTGGTTGGATCTCGCCACCCTGGAGGGTACACAAATAAGTGAGAGATCAGACTCCTCCCATCGATGACGGGACGTACTTCCTTCTGGGAGGGTTGTACCGGTGATGGCCCTTCGGACTCAACCGCATTTCCAGCCAGTGTTGCTGTTGTGGCGGTCCGGTCATTCAGCTTTATGGTTTAAAGCCGTGTGCCTTCGTGGCGGGTCGAAGAGTCAGTTGGTTGACTTCCCCATATACGACCTCACACTGGGGGAGGACACCCCGCAATTGAAGATGAGAAGCTTCCGGCATGGTGGTTGGTTCTCTCCACCCTGGTGCGTGCAGAAAAAGGTGGGAGTCTGGCTCCTCCCATCGATGACGGATGTACTTCTCAAGGGAAGGGTTGTGCTGTGGCCGGTGTTGGCCCTTACGACTCAACCACAGTACCCGTCAGTGTTGCTATTGCGGCGATCCAGTCATTCAGAGTTTTTCGTGTGCCTTCGGCAGGCCGGAGTAGCCGCTTTAAAGTTTTCATATACGAAGTACAAAGTATTGTAATTGCCAAAATATCGTATTCGAGATTTTGATGAATCTCCAAGTTTTAGACCTCCCTACGAAAGACACAATTTCTGACATCATGTTCATTTGTGTGTTTGTCTGCCTCTGTTAAAGATAACTCATAAACCCTTTGAGTAGACGGGTGAAATTCGGTATATTGTCTTTAAACAAATTTGTAGATTTCTATCAGATTTTGAGCGAAACTCCTTCAGAGGACGTCTGTCTGTCCGGCTGCTCGAATATAAGTTAGCATGATAACTAAAAGCCGAAGAGAGCTAGATAGATGAAATTCGGCATACAGATTTAACATATGTAGTGTACACATCTATCAAATAAATTGAAGAGGCCATACCAGAGTTGAATCTAGGTCATCTTTAACAAGCGATTGACCGTCTGTCGGTCTATATATTCAGAAGCACATGAATGCGATAGCTCAAAAGCGCAATGACTTAAATATATCAAGTATGGTATGTGATTTAGTGACTACTATTGCTGTTTTGAGTCAGATTTGGTTTCCATTGGTTCTGATATTATTAACCGCATAACTGGAATTAATAGCCAAAAAACCCGCCAATTATCACAAGATAGATTTATTAAAAAAGCTAAAGATTAAAATTTCGTTATTATCGTACATAGCAAGAAATTCTCTGCCTTACCGAAAGTCCACAATTTTTTTGCGGGGGTGAGGGATAATATTTTTATAAGAAAGTATGCGACAAACTTTTGGGATGAACACTCATGCTGGTTTACTCATGGAATATTCATAAAAGACAATAAAATAATTTAATTTTGCGATATACTGAACATAGCCAGGAACATTTGTTTCGTTTTTTTGATTTGGCCTTGTGGTAAGGTCTCGGCTTCGGAACCGGAGGGTTTCAGGTTCGAGGCCCGATTCCACTGAAGAACCGTCGTGTAAGGGGGTCTGTTGCAGGTTAAATCCGTCCTGACCAAACGTCCTCCCGCTGGTGTGGTGTGGTGTGGAGAGGGGGGTACCAGCTCAGGTGTCGTCCTCGTCATCTGACCGCGGTTCAAAATTACGAGGTCGGTCCCAAAATAACCCTACTGTTGCTCCAAACGGGACGTTAATATAACTAAACTAAACCAAACTAAACCTTTTTTTATTTCCTTTCATTGTAACTTTTTAAAAAAGAGGAATAAAACACCGAAGCCTAATCCAAGAATCAAATCTTGGTTATTTTGGTGCTGCTGTAATACCGTATGCAAATTACTATTAAATATCGGCAAATTACTATTAAATACCGTATGCATATTACTATTAAATATCGGCTGCATTTCTCTCAGTTTTCATCCATATTCTAAACAGTCATTTAAAATAACACTGAAAAGAAAATTATCTTCGATTAAAATTCTAGATTTCTAAGAATAAATATTTTAATTTACATATGATTTAAGAAAAAGTAAATATTAGAATTAGCAATGTTTCTTTTCTAATATTTTTAGATCTCATCTTTTTAATAACATTCGTAATTTCTTGCTTTATTTTTTTTTTTTCAAAAATATGGATGTTAAAACAAAATTCTAAAAGTATAAAATTCTGATTGAAATACTCTATGTAAATTTATATTTTAATCATATGTATGATATATTTTAACATTCCATGAATATTGAAGAACTTCTTTCTTATGATTACACTATGTTTTAATTCCTTATTTTTTGATTAAAAAATATTATTTTCTGCCTTTTATGCACTCATAAAATGGTTTCTAAGCTCTTATTTTTTTTTTTTTTTTTTATCATTTTCCACTCTTTAGACTTTAATATATTTCATAATACATGGTTACAAACATTATGGAATATAAAATTCAAAATTTCTCGAATTCATTCCGAGATGGCGCCACCGCTGTGTAATATTGTTTTTAGCTAAATTAATTGATTCATTGAGCTCCAAAATTATTAAAATATTTTTTTATCATCCGAAAGTAACAAATGCGGTACGGGTTCGGAACTTCAGTACTTAAAAAAGTGAAAGATAAATCTATTACAAACTCCATCTTTACAAACATAAAATATACAAAGTAAAAAGCCTTTAAGAATTTGGCAATTGTATGGATATAGTGGATAATTTTATGGATCAGCTTGTTAGAAATTCTCTTACAATTTCATCTCACTTATACAGTGAAAAGAAAATCAATAAAAATTAAAATAACCTCTCTATATCATAAACACAAAAAAAAAAGATTTCCACTACAGCGTTTTCTGATTTAAAAAACCGCAATTCTTCAGCTCAAGAGCATTTTTAAACACTTTATAAACAAGCATAATGAAAGATTACCATAAAATTAGAGTAACAGAATAAGAACTTATAAAAAAAATGGAGAATTAATATATGTTAACATCGACGGATATGTTATTTGAAAAATAATAAAAATAACATCATAAAGCAATCGTCAGTTGTTTAAGATTTATTTGTTAATTTATTTTTTGTTACCTGCTCTGAAACATCAAAAAATCAATAAAAAAGAAAACTATTCAGCAAAATTTATTCAGCGATATTTGCATGCTTTTAATCATTATTTTCACACAAATGGTAAAATATTAATATAGTTCTACTAAGGAAATTACGATTGAAATTTTCGTCCGGACTGAGAAATTCTTTTTTTATTACAGACTAAAAACCAAAATTTATAGTATTTATTAAAAAATCAGAGCAATTATCTTAAATGTACTATTAGAAAATAATTATACTGTATAACATTAGAGTGTTTGTTTTCTTAACCTTATGAAAGCATGCATAAAAAATCAAGAAAATATAAAAAAATTGGCAACTTTATGCTGTTTACAAAAGAAAACGCATAAAATTCTCACATTGAAAAAAACATTATTAAAAATTAGGGAATAGCAAAAATTAGTTCATATTTTGTTTATTCCAAATTCATTATAAATATCAAACTATTTAACTCCTGTATAGATAACCCACCACACTACACTCTGAGGAGAAGATACCATAAATATCTTTTGTAAATTACCTCTTCAAGCAACATTATAAATAACTTTAATAAAAAAAAAAATTAAAAAAATTAAATACATTCTTTCTAGCGTGTTAATTTTAGTTTTTTTAATAATATTTTCAACTTTTTTAAATCTTTATGATTCATATTTATTAATATTATGGGTTATTAAATTAAATTTTGAATTAAATTTGAATTAATTTTTTCCTAAATTCACTTCCAGTTTGTCTGATTAGTATCAAATCAAATTTAACAAAATTAATCAAGTAACTATTGATAAAGTTTGAAAATGTTAAAAGATTATATTGTAAATGCGAATGTATACATGCATAAAATTTTAAAATTCTAGCACCAGCAAAGGAATGAAAAATCGACTATAAAATCCCAATTTTACAAACATGAAATGAGTAAAATTAATTAAAAACACAAAATTTAAATCAAATGTTCGAAAAAAATACGTATATAAAATACATGGATTTAACTCATTAACTCATTTTAAGCAAATATAATGGCAATCTCATATTTTACCTGTAAACGACTTGAGGAATCTTGAATTAACTAAACGTTATGAGTACATACAATGTATTCTTTTTGATATCAGACAGTTGTGAAAGGACAAAAACAGGTAATTACAGATGTTTCCTTTTATCGCAGCCTACAAGGAAATTTTTGTTTACATCCCAACAATTTTGATTATTTTGTTTATTTAACCTCACCTGCGTTAATTGCGTTTCACCCAAAAACTTCCATAGCGAGTGCGTTGTCCCTAGCAACAGAATTCATTTCAATAAGACATTCATTCAAACAGAATCAAACCTCGGTACCAAAGTAAATAATTCAAACAGAAAATCGTATACAAATGTCAAATCAGTTACTGGGAAGCAAATAAGTGCTTAGTTCAACTTTAGCTACTTATTTTGTACTTAAATTATTATTACAAAATCAATAAAAAAAATTTAAATTTCACAGAAATAAATTTAATAAAAACAATTTTTAAAACATACCTTTATCAATGTACAGAACAAGAAGAATTCTTTAAATTGTTCTTTAATTATTTCCCCTTTATACTTTCTAATGTATAAAGTATAGAGAAAGTATTGTAATCACCGAAAAATTCGAACTCGAGATTTCGATGAATCTCCACCTTTTAGACCTCACTGAGTTTGAGAAACACGTTTTCGCTATTATGTTTGTCTGTGACAAAGATAAATCAGCCATCTAACTCTCCGACCCGCCACGAAGGCACACGGATTTAAACCATAAAAACTGAATGACCGGACCGCCGCAACAGCAACATTGGCGGGAACTGTGGTTCAGTCCTAAGGGCAGTCACCGGCAACGGTACAACCCTCCCCGAAGGAAGTACGTCCCGTCATCGATGGGAGGAGTCAGATCCCCCACCTATTAGTGTACCCTCCAGGGTGGTGAGATCCAACCACCATACCGGAAGCATCTCATCCTCATTTCGAGGTGCCCCCCGGGAGGATTGTGACAAAGATAAGTCAAAAGATAACGCTTTGAGCTAGATGGATGAAATTTGGTATACGGTCTTTAGAACAAAATTATAGATTTCTATCAAATTTTGAGCAAAATCCATTCAGCGGAAGTCAGTCTGTCCGTCTGTTCAAATTTCAATTAACACGATAACTACAAAACGATATGAGCTAGAAGAATAAAATTTATTGCACCGATTTAACATCTATAGTGTAGAGAGCTATCAAAGTTTGAGTCAAATCCAGCAGTGGGCTGGACGTTTGTCTGTCTGTATTTTCAGAAATATGAAAACGCGATTAATCAAAAACGCAAAGACTGAAATAAATATTCACTTCAAATAATAACATTTCGTAGCTATTGTAAGCCAATGCTACGAATTGGCTTACAATAGGCATTCTCTGCATTCTACAATTGGCTTACAAGGCATTCTCTGGAATAACACATTTATTAGAAAGTGTGCTAGGAAAGTTTGGGGAGAGCACTCTAGGCGGTTAATGTTTAATTTATTTTTCATTAATACAAATTTTATGAAATCCAGTAATCATTTTGTTTCTATAATTCTCCACCAAGTGGCTGTACTAGTGTGGAATCAAAATTCAATTAAATAACAAATTTGACGATAATCACATCCTCCAGAAATATTAAAATATTCCGATTGTCGTCGGAAGCGAAAAAATACACGGAATTTAAAACTCAAGCCCATCAGGAAATGAATAAAAAATACAAAATTCGGTCTTTAGAAGCATGAAATATTCAAGCATAATAAAACCTTGTAAAAACAGCTTTAAAAAGGAAAATGCGTCAGAACAATGGGCCTTGGCATTAATAACATCTCTAAATGTGACATTAAAATTGTATACTGATGGCAGCAAAATCGACAATTTTGCAGGTAGTGGCATCTATATTGTAACTCCTCAGTCTAGTTTTTCTCTATGCCAACGAAATCCAGACATCTGTTCCGTTTTTAGAAGAGAACTTCTAGCAATTGATGAGGGACTTAAGACCATGTTACACGAAAATAATTATAAGAACCTTTGGATTCTTACTGATAGCCTCAGCTCAATGGAACACCTTAACAATTGGACCTATGTTGGAGATAAAGCAAGTTTGTCTATTCTTCAGAAGTTGAAGCTGATTTCACTCCAACATGATATTCATTTCCAGTGGATCCCATCTCATGTGGATCTACTTGGTAACGAAATAGCAGACAGTCTTGCAAAGAAAGGAAGCAGCCTAGCGACTTCATCTTCTGCTGCACTCACTTACTTAGAACTCTTCTCTCAGGCGAAATTCCTAAATAAGAAGAATTGGATGGTACCCCCTACTCATGACAGGTGTAGGACCAATAAGCCGGGCCAATCCTTAATTCTTCTTTGTGATAGAAAAACCAACACTTGCCTATCGCGCCTTGCCAGTGGCCACCTTAAATGTCTTTTCTTTTCTCAGGGTGAAAAATCTTACCCTGTTTGCCCGAAATGCTGCCAACATCAGGCCTCTGCTGAACATATTCTAGGCTGTTTAGGACTTCTTTGGAGAGAAATTTATTCTTCTCCTTTCCTCGTTTTTGACTTTCTTCTTGTCAACGGATTTTTGGATTTGGTCTGACTAAGTCAGGTCACGGAGATTAGCAACAACAACAACAATAAAAACAGCTTTATCGTAATTTTGGCATTTTTAGAGGCCCCGTCACGTCATCGGGCACTTCCGATTGCAAAATGTATTTTTACAAGCATGAAACAAATAAAATTAAATTAAAGACAATAAGAAATATTGAACACGATTTTACGCGCATCAAATAGAGATGAGAACTCAGTTATAATGTTTTGTTATATAGAATAAAATTACCAGAATAACTGCAAGATGCACCACACTCTGACACTCTTTGTCCCATCGAATTGTCATGAAAACTATCAAAATATGGAAAAAATACATTACAACAACATTACTGCTTTAAGTTGTTAGGTTGGCTAACCAAAACGGGCTTCTAAGTTTATATTCGAATATCCCACCAAATAAGGAGGTGAGGGAATTTGAAATATTATTTTTTGTATTAAATAAAAGGATACAAATCTGAGAGGAAAAAAATATATTCAAGAAAATAATAGTTATTATAAAATCTATAAAATGAACTGTTGTGCATTAAGATAGATTAATTAGGTCAAAACTAAATTCATAAAAAGTGTAAATTTCGGAAAATGCTTTACTTTTTTTTTTTTTTTTTTTGCAAATTTTGGAATTTTATTTAAATATGTATTAAACAGGAAAAATAATTGGTAAAAATTTAAAGTCTGCAATTGCATTACGTTCTGGAAAATTAAATTTTATCTTAAAGAATAATGTAGTCGCGAAAGGCTCCAAAGTGCCTCTTTGTTTGTTCGAATTCGCGGGCCGAAATAAAATTCTGTTTTAAAAGTACTGTTTTTCAATTTCAATTGGCAATATAAGGATGGTATTGTTAGAGTGGGAAATTAAATTTGAAAAAGAAAAAAAAAAAGATTTTATTCAGTAATGAGTGATTTCAAAAAAAAATTAAATTATGTCCACGAGCGTAGCCATGCATGACATGACATTGCAAAACGCGTTCAACCATAGTAATTAATTATAAAAATAATATTCAATTATTTTGATTCATTACTATGCTTGATTCAATTATTTATAGGTGGTATTATTTCAAACTCCTTTGATCCAGGACTTTTTTTATTCAATTTAAGTTGCTGTAAATGACAGCTGTAGTAAGTCTCTCTATCTTTATCTCTCTCTCTCTCTCTCTCTCTCTCTCATATATATATATATATATATATATATATATATATATATATATATATATATATATATATATATATATATATATATATATATATATATATATATTGGCAGATATTCTTTGCTGATAAACGAAACAATAAATAAAACTAAGACAGTAAATGGTGATTGAAATAATATTCGATAAATATCATTACAATGAACGAAACTATCACACTTTTATTATTATTCACATGTTTATATACGATTATGGCAGTATATAAATTTACAAACAACACAGTCAAATACAATTACAAATATTTTGGAGATATATCGAAAAGGTCATTGAACCATAAATAAAAGAGTTGTGTTTCTTGAAGCAAATCAGCGCATTTATGATGTCAAAGATAGAGGTGAAATTGTAAACTAGTTAGTTAAAGAAAAAACTTACATAATGCAAGCAGACACAAGCTTTCGTTTTACATGATGAATACTAGTTTTTGTATTTTATTTTATTTATTTATTGCAGAATCATTAATCTCAAAACTGAAATAATTTTCCTTCTTCAGATTTATGTTTCTTATATGTTACCATTTAGATATAAATACTATTTATATGTGTAAAAGCTATGTATATATTCTCTCTTCTTTATATAGCACTAGCTGACCCGGCGAACTTCGTAACGCCTAATAATCAATGAACTGTTCAGTTGCACCATTTATAAATCAAGAACGGCTGTTCAGATTTTAATCATACTTGACTTGTTATAATAATATAAGGGGAAAAAAATTCAATAAAACTACAAAAATAAGTATTACACGATCTCACACGAACAGTGGCCAAAAGCAACGGTATGAGGAATTGTGCAATCGTATAGAAACGCTGCTCGATTCAAATCAACACTTGAAGCATCGCGCCGAAGATTATGTCGCTGTTGCAATTTTTTCAGCTTTTTAAAGAAACAATAATGAATTATAAAAAGTCATTTTTAAATACGCAACGGAAAATTGCAAATAATATTCCATTCGAAAGACCACCATCGAAGTTAAAGAAATGAATTTAAATTGTCACAGTCACAGTTCATTTTGAAGCAAAACCGAGCTGAAAATCGTCTGCCAATCGAATAACTGGAAAAGTATCCTGGGACACTAGAATCTAGTCTCTACAGATTCATAATATTTTATTCTTTAGTAGCGGCAATTATTTTTAAATTGTAATGTTTCGAAGTCAAATGTTCGAATTGTTTATGATCCTATCCGGAAACGTGTCTCAGAAAAAAGGTATCACTTTCCAGAATTTTTTTTAATGAGTAGAATAAATTTGATACGTTGCAACGGATCAAATATTATTATCGTATGTTTGAATTTTTTTATTACACGTGTGCACGGAGATGTTTATCGGAAATAAGATATTTTATTTTATATGAGTTCCACGTTTATGTGAGTCACGTTTTATATGATATGATGATATATGATGGTTTCCACGTTTTAATGATATATGATGAGTTCCACGTTTTAATGATATATGATGAGTTCCACGTGTTAATGGATCACTGATTTACAGAGTATACTGAAATTCTGCATTTTGTTTAAGAAGTTTGAAAAATACTTTGGCGTGCACACGGATATTTAATAATTATCGTTTTGAATGAATTGCGATTATTTATCTTACAGTTTACTAAGAAAATGCTGTACGGTAATAGCATAGTTCAATTCTCAATCTATTAAAATGTTTTTAATATTGTTACGAAGCTCAGTCATTAAATTGGTAAAAACAAAACAAATTATTTAGTTAGTAGTTTTGACCTACTTGACAGTTGTTGCAGTGTTACCAACTAATAAAAAAATATACCTAACATCAAGATTACTTTTGGTGAGATCGTAGTTTAACCTCCTGATTGGCGCACTTTTCAAAAATCGCCAACTCGCCAACCAAGAGCTGACGCCATGTTTTTCGGAGAAGTCCCACAACCCCCGATAGTTTATCGGGGGTTGTAGGAGTCCTAGAGTAGAGAAAACGGGAGTTGCCAGCTTTGGTGCGTTATCGCCAACGGCAAAGAAGAGGTTTAAACTACGATACACCCTTATTATTTTTTTTTACGATATTTTTTTGGTTAGATAGACTTTTACGATATTTTAATGGTTATTCTACTAATCGGGGCTGAGACGAATCCCCCCCCAAAAAAAACCAAATATCATTAAAATGGTACAGCCGTTCTTGAGTTATAAATGGTGTAACTAACACGATTTACTACTTTGTTTTAGATATGCAGATGTAAAATCCCCAAACTAAATTTGTGAGTTAATATTTATTAAAATTCTGTCATCCGGTGAACCCATATCCACTGTAAAAATATTCTGCAACATTATTTATGAGTATACATATAAATGAGGTACATGAGCAATAACAAAATAAAAGTTTCAGATAATAGTTAACGAATAACTAGAAGACTTGGTGATCAACTATTCTCCCAACATTTTAATAATATTAATTTAGTCTTGTTAGCTAACTCTGATGAATTGTATCGTATCAGGACAACCAAAAATATTATTTTAAATTATATTTTCAAAATAAATATACAGCATTCTGATTAGTGAACTGTACTTGAAATTAGTGAATACGCTCTGGTTGTTGAAGCTAATGGCTAAAAATGTTATTTTAGGATATATTCTAAAAAAAAATGAGGCGAATAAGAGAGGAGGTGACCCACTAAGATAAATCCAGAGGTCATGAATTTTTATATGGAATAAAAACTGTCGAAATATTTTCAATGACATTAGTTAGGAAATTTGTTAATGTTTTTGTTCATATAGAAAATGTAGTGACGTAGTGTTTTTGAGATTTCTCTCGAAAATGGAGGGGCAGGCAACCATTGATGACATATGCAGGAAATAAGAGCTTTTATATGAAATAAAATTTGACAAAGCGGTACATTGGTTGAGATGTGAGAGTCCCACCCCATAGACAATGTACAGTGAAATAATGTTTTTGAGATTTATCTCGATATTTAGGGGGAAGGACGACCATTGATTATGAGTCTAGGCAACATAACTTTTATAAGACATAAAAATTGGTGAAACCGGAACAGTGCTTGTAGCTAGGGTGACTCTATCAACGTTTTTGCTTACAGAGAAGGCACAGTTACGTAGTATTTTTGAGATTTTTCACGGAAGTTGAGGGTGTTAGAGAGAAGGAATCAAATAACGACTGGCGATTTATCTAGGGATCATAAGCTCTCGCTAAAAAAAAAAAAAATGGCGGAATAGAATCAGTGATTGGGATTGGAGGACGGTTTCCTTAGTTTTGCTAATTATATTAAATGCATGATATTAGCCACATCGTTTTAAATCAAGATAACCTAATCCAATATTTTCAATCATCAATATAAAAAAAAATTACAGAAGCATTCACTGTGAATGGTGAATCCGATTTTTTTTTAATGTGATCCATCTTGAAATGGTGATATACATTTAAAAAAATCATGTAATGCTTATGAGATGATCCTAATATGTAAAATAGTAAATTATACTTTTATTGTAAACACAAAAAACTGAAAAAATAAAAAAAAATAATCATAAAATGAAATAAAAATACAAAACCGATATTTGTAAAAAACTCCTGCTTTCTCATACTACAGCTAGATAGTAGATTATTTTCATTACGATATATAAAACAAATCATTTAAAATCAAACCGAAGTAAAAAGAAGAAAAAAAAGGAGGATAATGTTTATGTAGACAAGGCTAAGATATGTTACCCATCCGTGAAAATTAGAGCAAAATAGAAGTTGGTCATGTAAAAGAAAGAAATAGTTCACGCGTTCGATGAAGCGATTCAAGATTTCGCCAGGAATGAAGTCTCAACACTTTTTGAATCGATGTCTGAATTATTTAATTTAAACCCTAATTTTTTCTACTTTCTGGCATACAAAATATACTAAGCGAAAGTACTGTAATCGTAAAAAAATTCGAACTCGAGATTTTGATGATTCTTCTTATTTTAGCCTCCCTGATACATTTTTTAATTCTGTATGTCTATCTGTCAGTGATCATGATAGCAGATCAGATCATGATAGCTTTGAGTTAAGCTGGGGAAATTTGGAAGGTGATGTTTAGATCAAGTTTGTAGATTTTTATCAAATTTTGATCGGATACCATCGAAAGGAAGTTTCTCTGTCTAGCTGTCCGAGTGCAAGTAAACTCAACAACGACAAAACTTAAAGAGCTAGATGGATAAAATTTAGTACAAAATTTTAGTATTTAAAGTATAGATATTCCTTTCTATATTAAACCACTCCTATAGGTTTATGTTTAAGATGCTCTTTTAAATAACGTAAATCGCAATGTTTCAAAAATAAAGATTTCGAAAATGCGAAATAATTTTTTTCACTAATAGCCCTTTTTCAAATCTAAAAAAATAAATAAAAATAACCAAAGGTTTGTTAAAAGTATTCGGATCCCAATCCTATTTCATTAAAATAAAACTATATAAATGAAAGCTGCTTTCGTTCATTCCGGCCTATGTTTTTTTAAAAGGATATTACAAATTTGGTTGCATCAGTATACAAATAGGAAGATTTTTAGCAAGTTAGAGAAATACAACAATTTCGAAATTAAAGAAAATCACACAAATGTATTTGAATCTATTGAACATTGATAAGATGATTTCTTTGCCAGTTAAATCAAAGAGAAATTCTTAACCAAATGCAGTCGAAAGGATATCTGTTAGACAAACTACTCGCATTGGTAGCAGCTTTTCCAGACTCTCCCCATCATACAAAAAAAACATCTGAAGTAAAATATGCATGAATGGAAATACCTCCCCCTCCCCCTCTTTAAAAAACCTTCCAAGATCAATCCTACATGATATTTCAAATTACCCTCTTGATAAATATAATTATTATCGAGAAAAATTAAATAAATAAAACAATGGAATAAAACTGCTTTGTTTCTTTCCTGTTTTCGCTTAATCCTTTCATATTGATTCCTTCTTCAAAATCAAACAGAATGCTTAATTTTTATAATCATGCATCTTACATGTGGATGAAAACCTTGTTATGTCACTCCTAACTCGCATTTCTGGACAATTTCGGTAATAAAATCTTCAGCCCAATTGGTATATAGCTACAGTTCACTGAAGATGAGTTAGTACTGAAGAGAATTTTTCAAACAAAATATGATCAGTAGCACATATAGATTTAAGTTTTAAAGGCTAACTTTATAAAGGATATATTGCATAAAATGGCAGTCTTGTTCAACTGAATTATAAACAGGAAAAATCAAATAGTTTTTGTCCTCTTTCAATACAATAAAAGAAGAACTAGGCTTGGATAGTAAAAGTTTAAGGTTAAACAAGTACTTTAATTATATTTATTTCCCATTCTGTAGCAGCATTTTGAATTGGACATCGTTACTTTTAATTGTGGACAGTGAACGGAATGACAAAAGAGGACCAGAAAGACAAACATGTAAAAAATAATTGCATTACTGTTTGAAATAATGTTTAATTTTTGATTTCTAAATTTAAGCCAGTATATCTAAAATTTATCATTTTTCGAATTCTGTTAATATTCAAAGACCTATCGAATATATGAATAAAAATAGACATTAATATACTAAGGAAATGAATATAATACTTTGATGAAAACGAAAAATCAATATATTACTGAACTAGAGAAAAGTTTACATTTATTCGATCCATTTCCAATTTTTAAGGCTTGTACGGACTTCTATCAATGAATAATATATTCAAAATTGTTTCATAACTTACAGAACACTGATCACAAGCTAGTCTTTCTTCACATTTTGGTTTTAATAACAAATATGAAACCGGGCATAGAAGATATTGCTCATTTTAATTATATGGCGAGAAATAGGAATTGGATTTACTTAATATCTTTGTAAAAAAACATTTTTCGGTCTTTGGAAAAATATTACCTCTCAATTAAATCTTTTGTAAAATTGAGAAGACAACTCTCCATTCAAGTAATAGGTAGTTAATTGGTGATTTCGATCAGGACTCACGTTTCCAGCTAAAGAATATAATTGCTTACGAAATTGTGTTGCGAAATAACAATTGTTATAATTGTGTTGCGAAATAACATTTGTTATAATAGTGTTACGAAAGGTGAAGTGAGCAAAATAATGAAATACGATTCTGACGGAAAAGACATTTATGTTTTTACTTTTATCAAATGTAAATTGTTTGCACAATTTTAATTGTTTACATCAGTGTTACGAAATATGTATTAAATTATAATAATTATAATAATATGCATATGTTTTGTTTCTAATGTTACTAGGTGGCAACATATGTCAAACATTTCATTCTTGTCTCGGTTGTTTTTAGAACTTTTTTAGGGAGAAGAAAGTGTTAAGCAGCAGCAAGAGTTTAGGATAAAACCGTTTAAAACAGGAGAAAATGAATGCCGATAGTAATTCAGATGATTCTTATATAAATGAACACTTTGATAATGATTATCAACTTACAGAAAAAAAAAATTTTTATCTGCTGAAATTGAGATGGAATAAATGTGGCTTGGCATTATTTTCACTCGAAATATTTTATTATAATGTTATTGAAGTGATAGTAATTTTTATTTCATGTATATAATGTTTATGAGATATTTTATGCATCTGTAATAGGCATATTGTTTTATTATTCATAAAATTGTTTTGTTTTCGATATTAGTTACTTTCAGCCATTTAGAAAAGTCAAAATATGTTTTTGTGGTTTGGTATTATTTTGACTAAAATAAAAGTGATTTGTACATATTTCACAATCATTGTTGTTTTTGTTCTATAATATTTCATAATTAACTATTACATGATATTTCCATTATAATGTGCTCAGAAAATTATAATTGATCAAAAATTTTCAAGTTCATTATTAATATCATTATTATAAATTTTTAAAATATATAAAGTTAATAGTGAAGAGCCAACAATGCATGCAATTAATTTTAACACAACAGTACAATGCGTTATTTTATCATTATGTCCCATTTCCAAGGAGAAGGATACATATATTAAATAACGAGAATTCGAGGAATATAGAACAAGAAAGAAGAAAATGCAATTGTTTTTAAGTTGCAGAAAAATACAATGCTCCAAATACAATTTAGAAAAATAAAATTAAAGACGTTTTAAAATTTCTAGATTACATTCAATCAATCTACCATAATTACTATAAGAAGTTGGTTGTTGTTCCTGTTAAAACAAGAAAAATTGGGGAAATGTCATAAACTAAGACATTTTTATTCCTGACTTCTGCTACTTTCACGTGTCTTTTGAATTGGTAACTTTGTTATTCACACTGTATTTGCATATCATACTTTAGAATTCAAAATATTTTTCAGATTTATTATATATATGTTAATAAATAATAATCCATAATAATGAATAAGAAAAACTTTAAGAACATAAAAAAATCAGTTGATAATACTTCGGTTTGGTTTCATTATTTATATGACGAAAAGAATATGGTGGCACAATGTAAAAAATATTCAAGAGTCATTAAAGTGAACGGAGGAAGTACAAGTGGACTCCATACACATTTAATAACGAAACATGATACAAATTTGTTAAAGAGGAAAGAATCTAATTGCGATGAAGATACAAATTTAAGCACAATTTCTAAGCCCAAGCCATTAGAGATTTTAGATTATTTGAAAAGAAAAAATATAATTTGGATGAAATTATAAGTAAAATGACGGCATTGGATGGTTTGCCATTTCGAGTGTTTTGCACTTCTATTGATTTAAGAAAATCACTATCCGCCAGAGGTTTTAAAAATCTACCAACATCGATTAACACCATAAGAACTGTTATAAACTACAGTAACGGTGTTCGCAATTCTTTGAAACGAGCTAATACAATTAAAAGTAAATGGTGAAAAATTTAGTCTTACATTTGATGAATGGTCAAGTTAAAGAAATTGACGCTGTTTAAATATAAATATTAATTCAGAAAAAAAAATGGGGAAATTTAGGACTAACACATGTCTCGGGAAGTATGCCAGCCGAAAAATGTGTGGAAGTGCTTATATCTAAAGTAGCGAAACATGGATTATCCTTGAAAGTAGATATTGTATCCATAACGACTGATGGAGTAACAGTTATTAAAAAAGTTGGAAAGTTCATTGTGCAAATCAGCAATTGTGCTATACTCATGGAATTCAATTTGGAGTAATAGATGTATTATATCAAAAAAATAAAGAACAGTCGAATACTGTGTATATAGAAATTTCGGATTCCAACTTTGAAGAGATTGAGAATGTTATTGACAATAAAGATAATGACAATGTAATTGCTGAAGAAGATATTGCTAATGGGAATGAAATATTAATCCATCAGAATTCCTTCCTATAATTTATAAAGTTGAAAAATTGTTAAGATATTTAAACGTTCCCCAACAAAAAATGCCATATTTCAAAAATGTATACTAACTGAAAATAAAACAGAATATATGTTAATATATGGTTCTAAAACACGTTGGAATTGTTTATTCCTAATGATGGAACGATTTTTGAAACTGAGAAATCCAATACAAAAAGCAATAATCGACTTAAATCTGCAAATTAATTTTTAAGATAGTGAATTCGACTTAATATCCAGAATTGTATCCTCTCTACTTCCAATAAAACTGACTATTGAAGCATTATATCGGAGAGATTCAAATTTATTAACAGCTAATGCAACATTAAATTTCATGTTTCAGTCACTGAAAGAACAGCACACGTCACTATCTGAAGAATTATATATTACATCGAAAAATCGCACAGAAGAAAGGTATACCAAAATAGAAAATGTCTTACGGTATTTACATAATTATAATGATTTTTAAAATGAAAATGAAAAATAGAAGAGACTAACCAATTCAAATCTGATCAAGTTTATAATAAATTTTCTTAAAATTTTTTACCCACAAACTTATAGGGAAAAAGAATTGTCTCTTGAACAAAAATTAGAATTAGCAATAAATAAAAAAAATTCAACAAGCCAAAATACAATACAGAAATCAGCTATATCCAAAATCATCCGACGAAAAATCGATTTTTTTTGAAGATGCGTGATTTAGAGGTAAATACTTGGAAAAAGTATATTGCTAACAGTACCACCAACTAGCGTAGCTGCTAGTTGGTTGTACTGTTAGCTAGTACTAGTTGGTGGTATTGTCCGTAGATGCAACTAGCGTGACACCAAGAGCGTTTTCGACAGCTGGTAATTTTTGCACAAAATTACGTTCCAGGCTTAATGACAGTACAACTGATACATTATGTTTTTTAAGATAATATTTTAAAAATTTGTAATAGTACCATGGACTGAATAGTGATATTTACAATTTTTTGTGATTTAAATAAATAAGATGTTCCATTACTTTTTTGTGACTCTTTATATACTGTTATAATTTATAGGTTACAAATAATTTTTGTGATATTTGCACTCTCTAATAAAACTGGCAAATAAAACAAAGAAACACCTGTGTTTTCTTTCTTTTTTAAAAAATTTGTACTACCGGTATTAAAACCGGTATCCCGGTATTAAGATGTAAAAATACCGAATACCGGTATTGCACTTTTGGTTCGATATTGCAATCCCTATTTATGATATATATTTTGATTTCAATACTTGATTTAACTTTCAAATCGATATATCTCAGAAGTTTAAAAATGTGGCTTGGAACTCTGCTGTTCCGACCCACTCAGCTGCTTCTACATGCCTGGTGTGAAGCTTTGAAAGAATGCAGTACGCGTGTATGGTAATACAGTGCACTCCCGATTATCCGCGGAATTGGGTGGCGCGGCCGCCGCGGATAACAAAAATCGCGGATAATCCGAAAAAAGCTAAAAACGGGTATAGCAAGTAAGAAAACAGTCATTCCAACTTTGAAAAATGTACAATAAAACGTAAAATAAACAGCAAGAAATGTTTAACTAACGCTTAATATTTTAGTATATCACTCAAAACTAACCTAAAATGCATTTTGTTAATGAAAACAGAAAAGTGCTTTGTATTTACGTGGGGCGTCAAGGATACACAGAAAAA
Organism: Argiope bruennichi; assembly: GCF_947563725.1. Taxonomy (NCBI): domain Eukaryota; kingdom Metazoa; phylum Arthropoda; class Arachnida; order Araneae; family Araneidae; genus Argiope; species Argiope bruennichi. The sequence goes on along the minus strand of NC_079163.1, from coordinate 41,124,962 downwards.
TTAATACATATGTACTGTTTTAATACTGTAATGTATTATGTAATTACAAAAGCATAACTGTAAAACTGCACCTTTTTTAAAAAATCAGTCAAAAAAACAAACAAAAAAACTTTGTGCGGCAGGCGCGGATAACCCGCCCGCGGATAATCGGGAGTCTACTGTACTTAATTTATTTTTCTTTTGTGGGGCAAATTCAAACAGCAGGTGTTTTATTCCCCGCTACCAACTGACGCTGATTAAAAAAAAAAAAAAATGCGTATCTGCTGGTTATCGAAGAATAACATCACAGATGCTGAAAGAATATGGAATGAGTTACCGTATCGCTTTGATATCGTTCTTATTTTAGGAAGTGTTTATAATAGACATTTATAATAGTGTTGAATTTAAATTTTAAGTTGTTATTTGTAATTTCCGATTAAAAACAAGGTTATACTTTGTTTCATTTTCTTCTAATAGCCTTGCAGAACTGGGATTTTTATTTATAAACATCCTGTACAATAAAATAAATAAGATAACTGCGGCTGAAAAGGTATCTAAATCTTTTTTCCTATCGATGCTTCACACAAAGTATCTTCCTTATTTACGGTATGAGGTTCAATAACCTCTAAAGGAACTAGACAAACTAATGTTGCTTCTGAGCTAAATCCTTTATAATGCAAATGAAATTATAAAAATTAGTTATAAAAAAACAAAATAAATGTATGACAAGAATGATTTTTATTTGACAGCGTTTCTGTTCGTTAAGCTGTGTACTAAAGGGAATGCATTTTTTTTTTTTTTTTAATGTAGATAAGTTGTTGACGGATCGATGCATATGCATTTTTACATAACCTGTTTCGGATCCAGTTCTACAAAGAAGTCATGGATATTTCGAACTATAGAATGTAAAAGTTAAATAACGTGCATGTTTCCAGGCTGTCATTTATGTTAAAGAATCAAATTTATGAAAAAAAAAAAGAATTCAATATTGTATAATTTTTTAAGTGAAAAATTTTGTTAGTGCTGATTTTCTGGGAAAAAATTTTTATAGCTATTTTTTTAACTTGGAGAAGTTGCTACTGAATATTTTGTGGCTAAAATATATTTTTTAACCAGTTTTTAATGATTAAATATTTCGGAAAATATAAGGTTGAACTTCTGTTTGATACTGAATTACCAAGTGAGAGCATTACGATATCTGTGCGATTGGAAAGTGTTTTAAACTTTTAACATTTAATACAGTTATTATCAAATGGCATAGTTAAAAATAAATACCAAAATAAAATAAATTTTATCCAAAATTTTAAAAATTAATTTTGTTATTTATAATTTGTTCTGAATTTAGTAAATTTTAATTTATATATTTAGAAAACTGTCTGAAGAATTCTTAAATTCAAACAAAAAAAAACAATTTTATGAATGTAAATGAAAATAATACGTGAAACTATCGTAAACAAACAATAGATATAAGAATTCAAATATCCCTGTAAGAAATTGTATGATATTCAAAGTCGAAAGCATTGGAAACAAATTGATACAAACTAATGTGGTTGGAAACAAAATATTATGCAAATACAATTGAAAAACAATGACTAGGACATCAAAACTCCTTTTTATCACTATATCTGTCAAGATAAGAGTAATAAAAAAATACATTTTTATCAGTAAGATACTTATTTGTGAAACACTATTCTTATCTTTTGATAACGACAGCTTTATGCAAATGCATGAATAGCAAAATTTTAGAGAAATAACAAATATGCTCTAAACGTAATAATTTCAATACTTCACTGCCGTTCTTAATCAGTACAAACTTTTTGATTTTCCTTTCGTTTCCTCCAAAAACTTTAATAACCATAAAAATCGATAATTGAATATACATAATAATCGGAGAAAGAAATAGGAAAATGGACTTACCCTTTTTTTCTTCATTTTTAATAATCAAAATATAAATATATATCTACATAGATATATACTTTATAAAATAAAATCTAACAAAATCTAAGGTTATATATAATTTATTCCAAAACAATAACCAAAAATTAGAAAAAGGTTTTATTTATTTTATCCAATTAAACTGGTTCGTCTTAAAACGGCTTATTTTCAACATAGGAAAACTATCATTTATTATGGGAAGCCATTTGCGATAGAAATGGCAGATTAATTTCGCCATAAAATTTTATTTTTTTTTAACAGTAGACTGAAAAGCAATGGATGTGTTTTAAAACATCATGCATTTCATGAAAGAGTATCTCCAATAAATGTAGTTAAAATATGCTGAAAGAAAAGAATTATAGAAATGAGGATACGATGTTTAAAGCAAACTTTTTTTATCCACAAGTAAGCTGCAATAAATTTTGTGGACACAATTTTAGAGAAAAGGAATAAATGGATGAAAACAGAAGACAAAAAAGAATAATTGAAAAGAGGAGACAAAATGGTTTCACATTTGTTTCTTTTGGAAATTTATATCCTAATGCACCCAGAATTTACAAGCAATATGTATGGGTTAAAATGTTTTTAGGTTGAATTAGCAGCACTTACCAGAACAATCGCATATTTTTTTTTAAAAAGTAAATTTTTATTAATATTGTCGAGAAACAAAAAGATCAAATCGAAATCATTTTCATTAATTATTTTTTAAATTTACAAGGAATAAAACAATGCAAGTGATGGGTTTAGTAATTTATTACATCGATGTTTTTGAATTATGTGAAGAGCAATTGAAATCAAACAAAACAAAAAGAATTTATACAATATAAAAAAGGATTTGTATATTACAAAACCATTTGTTGATCTATAATGACAAAAAGCAGCCAGAGTTAATAAAGAAAAATCATCTTAAAGAAACTAAAATAAAAATATATAATTATACTAACACACATAAAAAAAAAAAACCATAATAAGAATAACCATACTAACCAGAACTGAAATTTTCTATGGCTTTAAAAAACAACAAAAACAAGAAATTAGTTTTAATAAAACAGTGCATAATATTCAACCAATACTCTGGCTTATTTTCGACTTTTTCGTAAAAATCTAATTTTCAGTCTTGAGAAAGCAAAATTTCGCTGAATTTCTTTTATAAAAACTGCTGCAATTCCGTATGCGTTTCCCTTCTGTATCGTAGTGATATTCGAAAACTAAACAAATCATAGCAAATCACTTTTAAAATACTAAAATAACAAAATAATAAAACTTAAAATTCATGAAATTGATACACTTACCTTAATTTATTTTGGGGGGTCAGGAAAAAACATTTCTTTCGAAAAGTAGGGCTTCAGAATGTGTTTGCTGAAAACATTTTTCTAGGAGCCTCACATTATATTAATTGTCATTAGACTAAGATGGTTCAGTTCCTATTGGTATGTTATGGTCATGCTTGCGGACATGTTACGTCATCAGAAACATGCTGCAGCATAGTCACAAAGAAAGTTTCCCTTACATATGTACGCTCCAAATTCCACGCTAAGAATGTTTCACTAGCGGAAGAAAGAGAGGCAGGAGGGAAACTTTGAGGTCATTACCACAAAAGATTGAAGAGCGGGTCTAGGGTTGCAAATGCAAATAAACTGTTTCGCCAAGCTTAATCACAATGTTTACTTTATCGCCCAATTTTTCTGATTCGTTACTCGCAAAAGTGTTCTCTATTGTAAAAGAATTATGAGATGTGCCAAGGCGCGACCTTCGTTTGAACGTCGTGGTTAAAAAATGTCCGTGTCGCTATACCGCGGAAAAATTGAAAAATGTTTAGAAATACAATAAGAAAAAGAATTCATAAAATTAACTATCTTTTTATATAATTATCTACTGAGTACTCTACCTCTTAAGAGTAATAAAATTTCTTTCATAAAAATTGCTCTCTATTTTCCGATTGCACATTGCCTTCATGATAAACAAAAAATACGTGAAATTATTTCAGTATACTTTTAGCTCCTAACCATTACTCTAAATGTTCAAGCACCACCTTATCAATGAATTATGGTAGACCGATGTGTATCCATAACATAAAATTATTTGGGTCAAAAAATGTATCAACTTCCTTTATTTATTAATTTATTTTATTTCATTTATTTTTGCTTATGGTAGGACACTGTAAAATAAATATAGGAACTTTATTTAATTTTCTTTTTTTTTAATAAAGAATGAATAGAAGAAAACAAAAGGTAACAAAAATTCAGAGACATTTAAAAAAACATTTCAACTCCTGAAACGTCTTAATATGATTTCGGTGTTTTGAATGATATTTTACTCTTTCTTAATCGTCCTGGGAAGTCTGATTAATGGGGAACTCGAGGCATTCAAGGTAAAACCGTCATTTCTGAACTCAATTCCCCAAATCTTTTCAATTTTTCTGATCCATTGGAATTTGACATCCTAAATATAAATATAGAGTGGTGGATCCCTCTTACACCCTCAAAAAATATTTTTTATAATCGTTTTCGGACAGGGATTTCTCAATGAAGAAGAAAAACCCGGAATTCGATGAAAGAATCGACTTTCCAGTTAAAGAAAATTATATATTAAATTATTTTTCAGCCGTTCGGGATAGTCCAAAATGACTATCGCTTGCCTTTATCGTTTGCTAGTGACTTAATCAGCTTTTAAAATCTGTTGCCAACCCCGTTCTCTGAATTGTTTTTTGTTGTCTAGCGTCGCGTTCGACATAGTATTTACAGTAGGCGAGTAATATACCTTATATTCATCCATTCTGTGATATATAACCTAGCTATAATATTTAATAACTGTGACATAAACATTTTCAGAAAAGGGTTTTTTCCCGCCTTTTAGTACCATTTAAGTATTTTATTTGCTATTGTTAATCATTGAAAGAGCCAATGTATCAAGATAACGGAGCCAATTCTTCAATTACTTTTATTTATTTTATGATAGCTAAAACATTTCAGTTACTTTAAATCCTTATTGAGTGTTTTTGATTGATATAAGGAGTTTAGATACGTAATGCCCAAATTATAATGAACCATAAATCAAATTTCCAATAACCAAGCGGAGAAAAAAAGGAGTAATACAAACATTTAAACACCTCAGATGTTTTAATAGTTGAAGTGATTTCTTTAAAATTTCTCTTAATTTATATTGATTTTTGTATTCTTGCCATTCATTCTTCGCTAACACGTGACATTCTAGTTCTGCTTACTTTTGCAATGAGTTCATAAATTAAGGGAATAAATAAAGTTTATATTTTGTTTGAATCTATATAATCTTATGCTGAGTTATACATTAAATTATTGTAATTCATCAACAAGATGATGCGTGACGATTACAGCATCGATTAGAAGTTAAAAAAATGTAATGAAATAATCTCTCATATTTTTATTTATTTTGCAGGGAATCGGCAATCAGAAGTTGCAGACAGAGTTTTTTAAAAAATAAATTTTATTGCTCTTAAAAAGGTAAATACATTTTATGTTTAGCAAATGCTATAATAAGCAGATAGGGAGAAACTTTAAAAAATAATAATAATAATTTTCTCTATTTTTTAATAATTTTTAAACGGAAGATATCAAACAATTTTATATTAAATCTTTTTTCCCCATCTCCCACCATTTTGCAACTTTTCCACGATATATCGACAAGAAAAAAAAAATCATCCCACTCTAATCTATTTTTTTTTTTCTTTTACATAGTGATTAACAACCAGAGGTTGTAGGCAGCAAGGTTTAAGGAGTGACTTGGACTTATGCAAATTTTTGAATTAAAATAAAGTGAAGGGACGAAAAGTAATATCATATTACTTCGGGCGCCATCAACTTTCGCTATGCTAATGATAGCGAATGATGGCGAAAAAAAATCGCATTCTATTCCGGGCGCAGTTTACCTTCATTACGCAACTGTTTATGTAACGAGTTGAATCGACTGGTGATAAAATGTAACAGTTAAGCGATCATAGACCTTTTTCCTGCCAAGTTCATTTGAACCACTGTTTGAGACATTTGAACTTTGTATTATCAACAACGATACAATGTTTGCGGAATATCTTTCAACTGACTTTGGAAAGAAACATATTAGATATGAAACTATTAAACGTAGACATCAGTAGTGAAAATCACTGTTTATGTACTGTTATGAGTAATTATATTAATTTCGGAGTATTGAATTCCCATATACACTTTATAAATTATTATATTTATTAATTTACTTAAGTTAAAGTTAATTCCTTGTATAAATAGCAGTTTTCGACGATCAGCTGCGTTTCTCTTATCATTACAAAAACAATTAAATTAAACTGATGAAATTTATCATTTGCAGGTCGTTTAAAATATTTATTACTTTATTTTCATCTTTCGATGGATTATTCAAAACTGACAATTCATAAGTGTAAATAAAATAGGGTTAGTTTGAACTTACATTACCGAACAAAATAGTTTCAGAACTAAATTATAAATGCAATTGAAACATAATTTTTGAAAGATAGAAGAAAAAAATTAGAACTTTATAAATAGAAAACAGAAACTTCAAACAGGCTGACTATCAAGTAATGTAACATAATCAAGTGAATTTTGAAATGATTTTGATGAATGAATGAATGATGAATCAATGACTTTTAAATGGTTCAGAAAATGAATAATCTTAAAAAAAAGAGAGCATCCATCTGAATTATTAAAAAAATAATTAAAATTTAACAGGATGTATTCATATACACTCAAAAAATTTAGTTTAATATTTCTATTCGTTTTAATGAATTGAGAAATCCAGATCTGTCGTAGTTATTAATATTTATGGAATAATAACTCAAAAATTATTAATATTTATATATTAAAAATTATTAATATTCATAATTATTAATATTTATGGAACAGTAATTCCCTATCCGCTGTTTACTTTATTTTAAACATTATTGAAAATTTTTTATCATATTATGGACACAGCTGAAAAGAATTTTAATTTTGAAATAAAATTAATCTTAACCTAATTAATAACCTCAGTCGATAATTCTATAAAGTTAATAGATATTTCAGAAAATAAATTACATTCTATATAATTAGAAAGTAAAATAATCGAAGTTATGTAAAGGATAACTGGATTAGATCCAAACATCTGCATTCATTTTTGCATACGCCCATATCTTCAGCCAGTTCTACACATTTTCACATTCATTCTATGTATATTCAGACTGCCATCTAGGCGCATACTTTATATTTTTCTTGTTCATTTAGTTATGCTTATTTAACTCGAAACTATTATATAATTAGAGAAAATTTGGTTCCATTCACTTCTTGTTACTTTATGAGCGAAATTATTGTCAGAATTAAATTTTTATGTTAATATCAATGACAGAAAATATATATGAAGCATTTTATTTAAAGCCAAAGCAAGCTTTGGAAGACAGACCGCTTTAAAAAAATAGCCATTGAAAAAAAAAAACATAGAAGCTAAAGAGCTCTACACATACACAAGGCTACAAGACGCAATTTTAAGTCATAATAGGCTGTTCATAATCAACTGTTTATAATCAGTAATAGGTTGTTTGTAATCAACTGTTTATAATCAGTAATAGGCTGTTTGTAATCAACTGTTTATAATCAGTTATAGGCTGTTCATAATCAACTGTTTAAAATTAACAGCTAATTTGTTAGATATTGTTACGAAATTTCCAGGTTCGTTTGGATAGTGGAGGTGATATGGTGTGGAGAACGCTCAATCATTAGGCGGCAGTAAAAAAAAAACAACGACGTTTATTTACACGAAGACAGGACAGCACCAAGACGACGAGTACACAAACGACAACTATGTACAGCAGAGACGAACACAGTAGACGACAGTAGCACACTTCAGTAGACAGCAGCACACGAAGCGGATAGACAGAATCCAGCAGGAGAGGGGTTCCTGGGAGCTTCGCTCTACCGTCTCTCCAACGGCTGAACTTCTCGCTTTAGCTGCCGACTCGCTACTTCTCACACGACTTTACTTACACCCCTTTCTTCTTCGCAGCTAGATGACAACGGTTAACGGAGTTCCCGCCCGAATTGGGCTACCTCCAAACCTTGCAGTTGTTGACTAAACCATTGCTTCTGATAAACTGACATTAGCTGAACTTTCTCAGATGGTGAAGATGTGAAAGATTCAGCGGTGACCAATCAGCATCAACTTGTAAGAGACGTGTGGGAGAGGGTGAAGTTGGAAACGATTCCTTCTGCCTGGTGGATAACCCATTGTTCCATGCAGGCGAATCCGGAGCTCGTCTCTAGCTTCTTCTTAATCGACTTTCTCTTCATCTTAATCGACTTTCTGCTCTTGATGTGGTGAGGGGTAGGGTGAAGGGTGGTTGAACTGCTCTTCTTTCATATTGGCTGCTTGCGTGTAGTGTGTTTTGCAGGGGTTTGAATTTAGTTTGATATTAACTTATGATGGAATTTTATGGCTTGGGTGATATTAGGTATACGAGAAAAACAGACATAGGTCAGGGTATTTCTATTATAGGTATTTATTATTTCTAGAGTTTGTTTTAAAGTGAGTTAAATTATAAGTCTTAGGGAGTCTTTTAATTTTAAGGTCAGAATTCTTCGCAGCTTCAGAGTGCCCGTCTTTTATAGTTCCGGGAGGAGGGGCTAGAATCTTCAGACCAATCAGGACGTCTCTGGGTGTATCTCGGTTCCTACTGGATGGATCGTGAAACTTCTCGAACTTTCCAGTATAATCCATTTTGTCGCCAAAGTCGCCAAATTCATCGCCAACTCGCCAAATGATAGCCAAGTTAGTCGCCAAGCTCTGAGTTCATTAACGCTTAGCACGCACAGGACAGATCATACATCCTGTCTTTCTTACGATGACACTAGTTGTACTGGGAAGCAAAATTACAGGTTTGTAACATTGCTCCCTCTTCAAAGACTGACGCCCCGGCAGTCCTACTTCAATCCAACAGCTGGCGTAAGCTTCCGAATGATGTGATGATGATGCTTTAGGCGACTTCCGATCTTTCGAAGATGACATCGTTTATTAATTTGGCGGGGACTAAAGATCCATCCGAACCTTCTCAATGATTTTGACTCGGACCTCTTCGTCGTTTCGGATTGTACAACCAGACTTGATTCCGCTCCTTAAAATCCAGGATGTCCCATGGAGCCAAACTTGGTATCGCAACAGGACTCTCCGAAACGAACTCTAGCCAGGAAGGTCGGTTGGTTACTTTGAACTTCCTCCATCAAGCCAACCGAATATCAGGATTGTCTAACAGTGCCTTCCGGAGTCCACTTGAAAGGCAGGTATTCGCCTTCATCGCCAAAGCCTTCACGGGAATACGTCCACCTCTTCCGCTCTATTCTCGACACTCGAGAATTGTCCGACGTCCTCCACACAGGATCTTCTGAAAAGCGCATCTGTTTTTGCTGGAAGGGTCCTTCTGCGACGACGTAACATGTCCGGATTCACAGGAGATTCCTTGGCTCCTATTTGCATCACACTTCTATGAAGATTCACAGCAAGGATGAATTCTTGAAGGAAATTGAGACCCTGACTACAGGGATCAGCGATTCCAGCCACGTAGTCTTCTTCCATGTCAGTATGCAAGGAGATACCAAGAGGCTTGCAGAGAGGTAGTCCCTTTAATCTTTGGGACGAATCCAATCCAAACAGGGTCGCATTAACTCTTGCATCCATAGGCATCGAGCACGGGTCGCCACCAACAGACCTGTCCGAAGAAAGTCCATCTTCTCCCTCCTCAAGTGCCTGCACTTTCGATTCCACTTCAGGGGACTCATCGGAGAAGACTGTTTCAGTTCCGCAATTATTTGACATTCTCCCCGTTCGTGCCTTTCCTTATTAAACTTCGGTTCATCCTCCGGATGGCTAAGCTCCTTTTCGGTGACACCGGTCTCCATTCGATCTTCAGTCTTTTCTTCCACTTGGCTCTCGCTGCTTCCTTCAATTTCTTCTGTAATAACTTGGACGTCTTCGATTTTATTAACTTGGTCTTCTAAAGCTTCCTTCATCGACGAAAGATCTTTCTGTAATTCACTCCTCCTGGCTTTCATTTCTTCCAAAAGTTTCTTTAGTCCGGATTCCAATTTCTTCTCCAATCCGGCTGTCATCTGCTCCATTCTTTCTTGACCGGATCGCATCTCCTGATCCATTCTTTTTTGTCCTTGCTTCATCTCATTTTGCCTTTTCTTCATCTTCTCTTGTCCAGCTTCCATAGATTTCTTCATCTCCTCTTGTCCAGCTTCCATAGATTTCTTCATCTCCTCTTGTCCAGCTTCCATAGATTTCTTCATCTCCTCTTGTCCAGCTTCCATAGATTTCTTCATCTCAGCCAACAGAGCCAGTAACACCATTACCGCTATCAGCCATCGTAGCCTGAGATCTCGTTTTCACCATACACTGTTGACCACTATCCCACTCCTGACACCAATTGTTACGAAATTTCCGAGTTCGTTTGGATAGTGGAAGTGATACGTGGAAGTTTGTTTGCATCTTGCAGTTGAGCTAGTATGAACAAATGATTGGCACTTATAACATTGACCTATTGTCCTTCTAATGAATTTTTCAATTTTTACTCTCATGTATAATATAGTCTTTTCTTCATAAATTTTGGCTATATTTGCTGATTTAAGTTAGGTGAACTTGGTAGATTGGGAGAAGGGCTTTTGTTTTAAATCTTCTGGTTGACTTAAGAAATATTGTAACCTTTATTTTTTAGTTCTTCTTCAATTTCCTCACAGGTGGTGTCAATTGGTAGGCCTTTAATTACTACTTTAATTGGTTTTTCAGTTTGGACAGAAATGACGAAGTATTCCAAATTTTGTTCGTTGAGGTAGTTAATTAGCTTCTTTTGATCGTCCAGAGTTTCACAATAAATGTGGAAATTCTCTCCATTGGGTTTGGCTGTGATATTGATTTTATGGGTATTAATTCTTTGGAAAATTACTTTATAGTTGTCCCTTTTTTTTAAACTATGGGGGGGGGGGATTTTCTGTACATCATGAGTTTTTTCTTTTAATTCGTCTAGGCTCTTTCCCAGTTCTTCATATTTATTTTTAAGTTGGATACCTGGGGGTGGGTCAGCTGCTATTTTTTTAAATTGACACTTGGGCGCTTTTTATTTTTCCTAGCTCGTTGGGTTTTGAAACCTTCTTCAGATTTTTCTTTTTCCTCTGTTGTTTGGATTTTTTCCTCATTGACCAGGTCAGAGGTGCTATTAGTTAAATTAGGGGGTGGGGGTTAGTCACTACATTATCATTATCATTCAAGTTATTCTGTCACTTACCCGGAACTTCAAGTTGCTCCAGGATGGTTTTTGCTTCCATGGTCCTTTTTATAAGTTCCCTTGCTTTCTCACTTGGTTGGGGAGTGTCATTATCCAATTCATCTATAAAAGGAATAGCCGTTAGTAAATATTTACAAATGTGAGGTGTGAGAATATCGCTGTTTAGGAGATTTTCTACATCATCGAATGATTCGACAATCAGTTTCATTTTTGGTCGAGGACACCCCTTTCTTCTTCGCAGCTTCAGAGTTCCCGTCTTTTATAGTTCCGAGAGGCGGGGTTAGAACCTTCAGACCAATCAGGACGTCTCTGGGTGTATCTCGGTTCCTACTGGATGGATCGTGAAACTTCTCGAACTTTCCAGTATAATCCATTTTGTCGCCAAAGTCGCCAAATTCATCGCCAACTCGCCAAATTCATCACCAACTCGCCAAATGATCGCCAAGTTAGTCGCCAAGCTCTGAGTTCATTGACGTTTAGCACGCACAGGACAGATCGTACATCCTGTCTTTCTTACGATGACCCTAGTCGTACTGGGAAGCAAAATTACAGGTTTGTAACAATATGCAGTTCAATAGTAAAATATGCATATTTATTGACATAAACATAAATGTTGTCAAAATATACCTGGGCAATCCCTTTAAGGGATATAACTGATGATTTATAAATTAATTTTAAATGGCTTTCAAAAAGTATTCAAAAAAATATTCAATTACTGCAAACGGATAAAGGACAAAATAAGTTCAAAAACAGCTCGGTCTGGCCTTCACATGAAAGTAAAATTGAATTTAAATTCGATACCTTCAATCAAGAGCAAAAATAGTTTCCCTCCTCTAAAAAAATCAAAATTTACGCTAGAATAAGGTATATATGATCTCTTAGATGTTACCCCATCCATGTTGTTGAGGGAGTTGAGGAAGATTCATTCGTTGCCGAATTTTCCTTAACTCTTCAATTTTCCTCAAACAGCCTTTTCAGTGTTTTACGTGTATAGCAACATTATTATATCTGAATAGAATGGCATAAGATTTTGTTAACAAGAAATTAAAGTAATTGTAGACAAATACATAGAAAGATATTTTGACTTTAAAGAAGGGTTTTGTGAAAGTACACTATGGCGTTTTCAACTCACTCGCCCATGATTTAAATCATCTGGATAACTTAGAAATCTAATAAAATATTCCACATTCCAATTTTAATCCTTTTCTTTAAAGTAATATCTGGAAATCTACTACTTTTAATATGTTGTTTCATCAGATGTGTCTTCGATAACATTATTAGCATTGATGTCTTTCAATATATAAATGACAAGCAATCTACATAAAAATATTGTGGCCAGTAAATATTTCTCTGTACTAACTATTATCATATTCATTCTTTAATACATTTCTCTGTACCAAAAGTTATCATATTCATTCTTCAATATATTTCTCTGTACCAAAAGTTATCACATTCTTTCTCAATATTCTTTCTTACTGATGCGAAATGAATCTTCAGCTTTGAATGAAAGATTTTGTGACTTTTTGGCGTTTGCTTGATTATGAACACTTATGAATATTGGTTTCCTTTTGGTCCTTCAATACCATTTGCGATTAATACTTATGTCCAACCACATCAAAATACTTATGATGCTATTAAATCCTATAAATACCTCGTTTTTTTTTCCATGTCAAATTTTATTTTACTAATTAAAATAAGCTTGCATTTTCAAGATTTTTGTTTCTAAAATAGTTTTCCATTCATTGAAGATTTCATGATAATTTTCATATACTTTATATAAAGTATAAAAAAAAAACACTATTTCTAAAAAACGAACTTCAAATACCAACTTTATTTTTATCATCAAATGCTTCCATGTTTCCATGCTTAATAAGAAAGAAAATACACTTTTGAAAATACAGTTCGAAGTATACGAAGGGAATTCAAAGATAGTAATGTTTTACGTTCAGTTAATTTATTTTATTTTATTTTTAAAATTTTCTCTTAATTCTTTAGCAACGATAAAATGTAAACAAAAAAATGCATCTAAAATCGTCGAAACACGCATGTGTAAATTAAGCGAATCCTTCCCTCAAACCATAAACGACAGCCACAGGGAGCTAAAAACTGGCAACTCATTTCAATTACAGCTCAGTAAGCGTCCCCCCTCCTGTAATTTCCCTGACGGAAAAGATGAATACATTCTGATTGCATCCACGAAAAACGGTTCTGGACTTTGAGTCACTGGAATCCTCACTCTTGCTGGGCTCATTGATTTAAAAGAGTGATTAACCACAAATTCATTCAGAGAAAGCTATTATTCATTGGAACTACCAAAAAACGACAAAAAGATGCAAATTAAACCGCATTGATTTAAAAGACCCTTCTGCAACAACATAAATGCACCAACATCGATCTAAATAGCAGTTCTTTACTAGCATTTTTACAGGAATCAATTAAAGTTTCATAGTTTGAGACAGTAATATAACAAATATTCTAGTTATTTCTTAAGTGGTAGATTTGAATTTTATCAGAAAGTATATTGTTGCATGTTTTATTAATTTTCATAAATTGATTTATAATAGTGTTTTTACTAAATTTCGAAAAAATAGAGCTGGAAAAATTATGGCCATGAACTATACATTTAAATTCGTTTGATTTATCATAAACATAAATGTTCTGTATTTTAATTAATTAACTAAATATTTCTGGATATTGATTATCACTTATCAATATTGATTAGTTTTGAGCTATTCTATGTAAAGTATCATTATTAGTGAAATCTTAACCATGTTACTGAACACAAGGAAGAGAGAGCCGTAGTGACCTGGTGGTAAGGTCTCGGCCTCGGAACCGGAGGGTTTCAGATTCGTAACTCGATTACACAGAAGAACCGTCGGATAAGCGTCTGGTACACGTTAAGCGGCTGTCCCATGATCGGTCCAAATGGCAGGCGGGCCACGCGTTCCCCTTTCAACCACTCTTGCGGTTTTCTGGGGTGCTTCGATGTTTGTCCAGTTCACCGACAAATTGTCGGTAAACTAGACAGGCATCAGAGCACCCCAGAAAACCGCAAGAGGGGTCGAAAGGGGAACGCGTGGCCCGCCTGCCATCCGGACCGGTCGTGGTACCGCCGCTTTAAACTTATCCGGATCAATCGCCCTCCCGCTGGTGCGGCGTGGTGTGGAGAGGAGGGTGCCAGCTCAAGTGTCGTCCTCGACATCTGATCGCGGATCAAAATTTCGATGTTCGTCCCAAAATAGCCCTAGTGTATAACTAAACTGAACAAAACACTGGGAAGAGAAAAAATGTGATGAGCAAATGAAGGTTGTTCGAAACAATGGGAAAAAAATATTTCTGAGTATGATCATCAAATTAAAAGTGTGCGGTACCATGCTAATTTTAAATATAATGAGATCATTCAAAGTCTTTTCAAAGAAGTGCAGAAACGTGTAAGCCAATCTAAAGATGTTGCTATTTTTCTAAAGGGTGCCTTTTAATTTTTATGAAATATTATCTTGTATAAAAATAAAATCACTTTATACGTAGTAGGTAGTAATATCTTTCCAATAAGTAAGAGAGATAAACATTTCTGATAATAAGTAATTCTTGATAATAAGTTCATTAAAACATCTTGCAATTTGTCTAATGGATTCTTGGGAACAGCTCTCAGAAGTCATAAGTTTCTAATCAATTTCCTCAATTTTATGGTTTTGGAGGAATTCAATAACTTCGTTATTATCTATATCTATATCTATACTTATAATAAAGCTCAATGTGTGTGTGTGTGTGTGTGTGTGTGTGTGTGTTGGCGCTCTACAGGCCAGACCGTTTCACATACAGCTACCAAATTTGGTACATGTATACCTTGGAGGTTGGGAATGTGCACCTGGGATTTCTTTTTTCGAATTTTTTATTAGAATTTTAATTATTAATTAAAAACTAACTTTCCCGCCAAAAAAATCTTCCATTTTCTCCACCGCCAACTTTTCCGCCAAAAAAATCTTCCACTATCCCCAGCGCCAAACGAGAAAGGCTTTATTTTATTTTTCTCCCAACAGTAATAAGGCTAGGGTTAACATTTTACGGCGGATTATTTCAAACGATTCTGTTTATTTTCTTAATGTTTGATGCATTTAAAATTAAACATTGTTAATTAATCCATGTTTCAGATTCATTCTGAAGTACTTTTGAATTAAAATAAAACAGAATAAAGGAAATTAAAAATTTCTAATCCGCATAGCGTTACCCCAACTGGCGTAGAAAAAATCACGTATTTGCGTTACGTAACCGGCGAAGAAAATTCACGCATGCGCATTCTGTTCTGATTGTTGCCATGACAACGTTATCAATGGATGATTTAAATTATTTTTGGGTTAGTTGCATGCTTTTGTAAGTAAATTGTATTTATGTTAGTTATATATTTTTTGTATATGCTTATAGTTTTAAGTACTTCGTTTTTTAAGAAGTTTTTTTAAAACCTGTTTTCAACCGTTTATTTTAAACGATTCGTTTTATTTTCTTAGTGTTTGATGCATTTAAATTTAAACATTGTTAATTAATCGATCTGCTCATAATGAATCTAAGAAAATTTTGTTGACCAACTCTTGAGATATTACATAAATTAAAAAAGATATTCTTTAGTGCCCATAAAGTTTAAACGCTGAGTGACTCTATTTTCAGTAATCAGATTATAAAAAAATGCTTTGTTTCAGTAAAAAATATTATTATATTAATTGAAGATAAATTCTTTCCACTTTAATTTAAAGCATAAATTCTACGGGTGCTGACAGAAAATGAGAGAGATACATATTACGTTATGACTGAAGGCCTTTATAATATTATGAATGAACTATATGATAATCAAAATTTGAAGTTTTAAAATATTTTGATGAAGAAGCTATTAAAGTAGAAATTGCATAAAATATTTAATTATTAAAATTTTAACGAACATTAAGATTGGCGAACCGGCTGGTTGCCAAAGGCGGCTAGTTAGTAATAATCCAAGTATAATCTTGTTCAGTATTTTTGAGGGTGATGCTGAGATGTTTTGAAAAAATATATCCAGATTTGTTCATATTAGTACCACAAGTGAAATATTTAGATTTCATTGGTTGCTTAAGAAACTTAGAAAAGACAAAAAAAAAAAAAAAAAAAGGTAAATTGTTATATACATTATAATATTTAATTTTTGTTGTTGTTTTGTTTAAAGACGAAATTTCTTGTTAATAATGATGATATTAGACATCATCATTATTTATATATTTGATTTTGGTGATTTTAATTTTTTAACGAATATTTGAAGATAAAATATTTTGCATATAATAATCGCCAGTCATTTTAATGATAGAGGTTATAATTATCTTTTGACACATTTTTTGTAGAAAACTTGAAAACAATGCTGATGTTGGGCTTTTAATTATTAATTTCTTTAATATTTTCTTCTCAGTAGAAACCAGGTTATCATTAAGAATTGTTTAGAAAAGGAATATCTCCATCATTCCTATATTTATCTTTGTTTCAAAATCAATGATTATCATTTTTTTTTATCCCTACGTTTTTGCAAAAAGAATTATAGTTGACCCTTCTTCAACAGTTGCGTTATATTTAAAGCATTTAGTTATGTATTTGAAAATAAAAGAAAAAGTCCTTAAGAGCTTTAGAAACTCAGCGCTTAAATAAAATTCAGTTTACTTTAAATATTGAGCTGGATTGTCGAAATATGAAGTTTTAAAATTTATAATTTTAATATTATGTAAATGTTTGATTAATTATAATTAAATATAAACAACTATTAATAATTGAATATTTGTTTTTTCGCCCTTTTACCATATATTTTTTATCCTTGTTTTATTAAGATCATTTATAAAAACGAGGAAATGGCCTTTATCAGTTTTGTAAATATACAAAATATTTTTTTAAAAAAATGGCAGAATTTAATTTTAATCGAAAAAGGGAATTTTTAGCCGTAAAACTTTTGAATGAAGGGGATTTTTTTGAATTCTAGAAATCTTGATCGGGGAAAAATTGCAAAATTTTTCTGGAAGTCGTGTCGTGATTACCGTTATATTGAACAGGCGTCTTAAAAGTAACCTACTTATAACAGTTTCTGTATAATTAAAAAACCAAAAGAAATGAAACTTTCCCTTTTCATAATAACCATTTTTCCATTTTATGATATTTCCATCCTTATACTTGGTAATTAAATCTTTCGTATTCAATTAGTTCGCTGGCGTCCATTTTATTTCATAAGTTTTATAAGAGTATCTAAAAATTAAACAATAGTATTTAAAAATTACACTACATTTTTCATATTAAAATAACTACGTACTACAAACACTTTTTATGATCGTTCAAACTAACTAGCATTAATATTTAAAAAATTGATACTGAGTATAATTTCGGTAATTTGAATTGCCACATAAAAAGCTACCTTACATTTTGCGCCTTTTATAAATTTAAAAGGAAAATTTTTTTAAGGAAAAGAAATTGATGGAATTTTTTTAAAAAGGAATTTTAGTTAGTGGAATTTTGCTTCCCATCCGAAAAATCTCATTATTCACTGATAACAGCAAAACTGAATTATCAGTGTGACGAACCTGTGATGCTGCTTCCCAGCATAGTTGGTTCCATAGGAGGTCCCAGAGCTTGGCGACAAACTTGGTGACCATTTGGCGACTTGGCGACGAATTTGGCGACTTTGATGCCAAAATAGATTATACCCGAAACATCGAGAATTTTCCCGATCCGTCCAGTAGGAACCGAGTTACGCCTCGAACGTTCCTGATTGGTTGAGAGGCTTCTAGCCCTGCCTCATGAGACCTATAAAAGGAAGCAGCCGCAGCTGCGGGGAGTAGTCGTGAACCAGTGGAGTGCGAGAATAGTCGAAAGCGACAGAGAAGGGAGTAGTCGGAATCGACGGTGAAGAACTGGTCTTCCAGAGATAAGCGGAGCAGCGACGGAGTCAAGCTAGTGCTGAATTAAGTTGTGCGCTTCTGTCTGCAGTAGAGTCTGGTTGTATGCTGCACGTCTCGGCTGAAGATAATCGTCTTCTGTGCTGTATATAGTTGTCGTCTTTGCTGTCCTGTGTGCCTTCGTGTAAATAAACGTCGTTGTTTTATTTTCTACTGCCGCCTGGTGAGTGAGCGTTCTCCACACCATATAACTCCCACTATCCAAACGAACCCGGAAATTTCGTAACATCAGGATTGTTCAGTCAATGGGTGAAAATTCAGAAACGCCGCTAAGCTAGTTACTGGTCAGTCTCATACAGACGTCGCTTGATAGTTAAAAGTAATCTAAATAGTGTTTTTTCAAATAATAAAATAAATTCGAAAATACAAGTACTAATGCCAGGAAAGGCATCTTGGATTTTTCAAACTCTAGGGAGCCTGGAAATTATAATTATGTACATTAAGTGCAAGATGATATAAATAGCAAATGCCAAGCGAGCTATTTTCAGACCTCATTGTGGTTAGTAGAACAATAACGTCGTGAACCTTGACATACCTTGTTCGGCAACACGAATTTATTTGTATTATCCCAAATAAATAAGTGCCCTCTACATACGAGTGAACAATTAAGAGTTCAGTTTAAAATTCTTATCTCTGAGTTTCCATTTGGGGATCTCACCAAGACAGACTTATTTTCGTTCTCTACTAGTCTCCCGCAATGCTGATTAGTAATGCTGTCGATACTGATTCATTCAGTGGTGGCAGGTTGAATACAAAAACGAGAAGTCTCCCTCACAGCAATGTCTCTCTCTCTTCACTTCACATCCTTTTGGCCGTGGACCAGAACAGTTACGTGAATATTGGCGGCGTGATAATAATGTTTAGGCAAACCATTTGTTGCTACTTAACCGATAAGAGATACTGGTGATATGCGGTGATACTTACTGCTACTGATGATATGACGACCCAAAACACATTACAGAAATCCAGTTTTTGAAATCAAATATACTTTTCTTGGACATACTAAGATTGGGACTATGTTTTATTCATTGAAATGCCGACAATGGAGGTTGTATCTAAAAATATTGGTTTTCCAAGAAACAATAGAGGTCCACTCACACCTGCAATGTTTTCATTCAATTTTCATAACGAATAAATGAGATTTTAAAGAATGTGAAAGTTGAAAAAAAAAAAAAAAAAAAGCGGAATGTAAGTTTTGCAAAATGCATTGGGGGTTAGCGTATCATCACCGTGGAGGTGCTGCAAATTAAATAGTGATAATTTCTACATGGCTTAAACAATGGGTATTTTTTTAAAATTAATATCAATCAGTATAAATAATCGATCACTTTGTAATGCTGAATAGAGTTAAAAACATCCCCACCCGTTTGGTCTGTGTCATTATGGGAAGCGTAATCCCAGTTTCTGTTTTGATGTTTAACAACACAGACAGTTTTTTTTTTTTTTTTTTTTTCTATACTTAAAGTGACTAAAGTCTACAACATTTATTATCTTATATGTGTGCTTCGATAACGTGATGTTTACGCTTGCGATTCATTATATTCTCTCTTTGCCGATCAAAATGAAGGTTATAGGTAATATTTTCTTTCAGCATTTTTTTTCTATTTTTAATCGGCATTGCATTTTTTTCTATTGATGGATCACTAATTGTTATAATCAAATTCCTATAATTAGTTTCAATTGAAGAGTTCGTGAGCATTACGAATATAGAAAATCTCACTGCAAGGAAATAAAATTGCTAATGTAATTATATATTTACATCTAAAGTGTAATGTGTGTAGCTGTGTGTGTGTATATATATATATATATATATATATATATATATATATATATATATATATATATATATATACACACACTTGCCTTCTGCTTCACATAAAATATTCTTGCATATATATATATATATATATATGTAACATTATTTGTTGGGAAGCATGATGCAGTTTGAAGACAGTGAAGATACTTTTAATTTTTGTGACGTCGTTTCATTTCATTTTGAAGAAGCAAGCATATGTACAAGCGATGAGCACACAGAGCGACACAGAAAAGAATGAGGAAAAAGCTCTTGGACATTTTATCCCTGGTCTTATATAACCTATGATTTTGATAGGAAAAACATTTCTTTACTGTGCTAATGTATTATGAGATTTCAATAGGGATTTTCGTTATACGCGTGGACAAGGTAGGGGAAACACAGGGAGATTTTCAAAAAGAATTTGCCTGATCAGCGCTATTTTATCTCTTCACGCGCGGTGTGGGAAAGTTAGATTTTAGCTGATTCAACTATTTGATATATCTTCTCTTGAATTAATTAAGTAGAGACAGTGGAGTTGGATCACGAAATAAGAGAATATTTTAGAATGAAGTTACTATGGGCTAAATTAAGATAAAATCTTGAAAATTAATTAAATTGAAATTAGAGTTAAAATATCATCACACACACACACACACACACACACACACACACACACACATATATATATATATATATATATATATATATATATATATATATATATATATATATATGTATGTATGTATGTATGTGTCTGTGTGTGTACTCTGCCAGCGTACATGAAATTTTCTGACTACTTCCGTTATATATATATATATATATATATATATATATATATATATATATATATATATATATATATATATATATATATATATATATATATGTGTGTGTGTGTGTGTAATGATATTTTAAAGTCGTAATTTTTAAAGTCGTAATTTAACCCTTTCTAGGGCCGTGGTAAGTATGCTTCTCACCAAATTTATCAATCTTCGTATGAATTTATGTAGGTTGACATAAGTTCTGGCAATTTTTTTTAGAAAGACAGAAACTTAAATGCTTTAGTTCTTTATTTTACACAAAATGACGTGTCTTGATTTGATACTTAATTATTAATTAATTAACCAAATTAATTAATTAATCAAATTACATTTATCTAATAAGCTAAATGAATCCCTTTTCTTATTCTAATTTCAAGCCTAAAGATATTTTAACATAATATGACAAGAAAAAAAATGCCCCTTTAAAGGGTTAAACCAAATTAATCTCCAAAGCTTTATCTTAATTTAGCCCGTAGTAATTTCATTCTCTTATTTCTTGATCCAATTCCACTTTCTGTTTAATTAATTCAACCGAAGCTTCGTAAAAATAATGCGCCCTAAGTTCCACGTGGCTTCGTTGTCCTTGACAGAGGTCAGCACGCGTCTTGTATTGACACGTGGCCGCACACGCGGTACCACATTAGTTTCGGTCCCCTTACTTCTGGTTACTTACTTTCCTTAATTCTGCTTTTTGTTCCGCGCTTTTGTGGACTTGTTCTGTCCGCGCATGTTTGCAAATAAATTGCTTTCCTTTGATGGATTAAAATGAATTTAAAAATGTAAAATGTCTCTTCACTGTCTTCAAACTTGCCTTCTGCTTCACATAAAATATGCTTATATATATATATATATATATATATATATATATATATATGTGTGTGTGTGTGTGTGTGTGTGTGTGTGTGTGTGTGTGTCTGTCTGTGTATGTACTGTGCCAGCGTACATGAAATTTTCTGACTACTTTCGTTAATTAATGAGATATTAGAACATGGTAACAACCCATCTAGATTAGTACATCTTCAAATAGTTTAAGAATGACTTAATAAAAAATTTTTATCACATTTTTGACTTCATGAAAAAAATTTTTAATAAAAAAAATCACTAATGTTTTTTTTTATTTAAAATAGCTTTAAAATAAATTTTCTCAATTATTTTTCTATTTTTCCTTACTGTTGATTATAAGAATTTAGGGAATTGTGGTTGAACATTGAAATAATTTATCGAAAATTATAAGCTGAAGATAATGTATCTGTAGGTCTAAAGATAATATTATTTAATATTGTTACTAAAATCTATTTGAAATGAAATCTATTTTTCTGGTTTCACTTCAAGCGAAAAGATCAAAGATCGTTTTCTTTATTGCCTGTATGACTGACTCTCAGTTAAAATTACATTTTACCTGAGTGGATAATACAACAGGTGGCACTAGTACTGAATAATGTTGGGAATTGAGTAAGTTTTGAGAACATCTCCTTTCAAATTCTTCAGTATTTGTAAGAAAAAATCAGTAAAAAAATTCTAATCATGTAATTATCAAAATAATAATAATAATGGATTTTTTATGCATTATTAATTATTTCTTCATTTTTATTTATAATGTATTTTCAGATTTTATCGTATGGGGAAAAAATTTACTTGGGAAAAGTACTTAATACCCTGTTTTCTTACATCAATGATGCCGCGTTAGAGACATTAATTATCCTTTTTTAATTAATGCTCCATTGAAAAAAAAGAAAAGAAAAATGAGCATCTGAAAGGCTTAAGATTCCTCTTCATTTGAACAGGTGAAAATGAAATTTAAAACTTAAAGTTAAACTGTTGATGGATTTAAGTATCGCATGCAAAACCAAATGAACAGGCGATTAAATTTATTCACTGAAAAAAGTTAGGGAGGAGGGGGTACTATAATTCCGCAGTTCCTAAACACAAGCCGATCCGTTATCTATATATAAACTCAGGCAAAACTCATAAATAGTTTGCATAGTAAAGAACAGACAGCTGAAATTTTCTTCATAAAAACTATGAATTATAAAATAAAAAGACTAAGTCGCATTAAATAGTTAATTTTTAGTTTATCAAAAATTTTCCTTACATTTTTAGTATTGCTATTCCTATCGAATGAAAACATTGTGGATATTTTTAATCATTTAAGCTTAGCCTCTCGAAATAGTTAATCAAATTTTGCATCATTCTTTCTTTCATTATTAACTGAGGGAAAAAATTAGTTTTGGGTTGTTCTTAAAAATCAACTTATATTGCCTGTAATTTTTCTAATAAGTTATGAGATTTAAAAATCATTTGATACAAATGATACTTTCTCTTTAATTAAAATTAAAAGTATCAGACGATAAGATAAATTTTTTAGGCTATGATATTTTATGTAAATAAATTATTTATATTAAATCATTGCATACTCAAAAAAATGCGTGTATTTGCATGCATTATATCATTATTATTATTATTATTATTACATCATTATAATAAATATCATGCACTATTATTATACACATATTAACTTTTTTTCATATGACATTTGCACACCGTACTAAACAACAGTTGCTATGATGTAATAATTGAGGCCTTCGTAATAATTTAATCATTTAAAACTTTACTTACCTACTGTGTCTTAAGTGAGTGTTTCATGACAATTATGTAGTTATTTTTTATCTGTAAAAGACATAAAAATATTTTGATCTCTAGCAACATCAAGTATATTAGAATTGATTAGTAAATGTCAAAAATAAACGTAAATAATTTAAAATCAATATAACATATTATTTACAAAAATTGAAAAATTGTTCTTAATAAATACATTTTTTTTCCTCATCTTTTACAATTAAGTTTTAAAAAAAGGCAACTTATTTTACTAAAAAAGACGGAAAACATGCTCTTTAATCTCCAGCTTATTCATTTTACATTCCATTTAAATTTTGAATAAACAACTGGATTAAACAGTGTCTCATATTTTTGTCCTAAAGTACTTAATGGTGTTTGTTTCCTGTTAACAACACGGAGGGATAGAGCAGCAAAATAAATTTGTTCCTCTAAAATATTTTAAAAGATACCGCTTTTTGAGATGGTTTAAGGTAATCCTTCAAAACCATTATCTCGTTTGGCTCCAAAAAGAATAAATTAAAACGTAGAGAAAGAGTATTATACCTAATATAGAAAAATAAAAGTGTACCACAAATTATATTGCTGTCCTAAATTTAATATACTCATATTTTTTCTATCATAAAAAGTAAAATAAGCATTCTCAAATACATTCTCTTAATAATAGAAATTATAATAATAAATGTTAACAAAAAATGAAATCAAGAATTTGGGAGGACAAGAAAATAAATATTAAATAGCATTGAAATACTTGTTTTGAAATGGCAATAAAAGAAATAACAAAAATAAATGATGACAAAAAAAAGCAGAGTAAAATTGTATGAAATATTAAAACATGTCAAAGGAATAAAATGTTTTTTTTTCTTTTAATTTTGAAGAACTTTTGCGTCTTCATGCGCAAGAAAGAATAACAATCTCATTCCTGTCATTTTTAATAATCAGAGTTATAATTCAATAAGTGCGCCTGTCTTAATTAAACCGCAAAGAATACTTAATTATTTTTAGAAAAGAAACCAACTTCTGTCCACTCGCGTTGCAAATTGCTACGGTGGAAAGTTGCGGCCACGTAAAATATGTTATTTCCAGATCCGTCTATCGTTCTCTCGTATTTAAAAAAGAAAATTATTGAAATGATATTCTTCTTATAATCGACTTTCTTACTAAGAAACTAATTTATAAAAGAAGAAACTTGAAATATTTTTAAAAATATTTCTTAAAATGTTTTTCTATTTATTTTCTCTTTAATTAAGAATTAAAATCCTTACTATTCAGTTCTTTCAGTTTCCTATAATCAAATAAAGACATGTGACAATACCGAGACGAGTTTTAATGTTGATAAACTTAAACTGAACAAAAATGAGTAAAAATATTTGTTACGTAATCCATTATATTATTTACATCTTAACCGCGACAAATCAGGAAATTAGTTTAATTTTATTTAATTAATTCAATGCCAATTTAATTAATAAATTTTAATTTAAGTAATTTAATGTTAATTCAATTAATATATTTTAATTTAATTAATTTAATGTTAATTTAATTAATAAAATTTTAATTTAACTAATTTAATTTTAATTTGATTCATTTAATTTAATTGAAATTTAATTTTACGATTAATACAACCGTTGTTGATTTCAGGCAATATACAGTGGCGTAAGCAGGTTGGGGCAGGTAGGGCAAGTACCCTGGGTGCCACCACCAGAGTGTCCATATTTGTGAAATAAATTAACTGAATTTTAAACGAAATATTTTTTTTTTTTTTACTCTTATTCCTCAGAACAAAAAATAAAACTTCTTGGAAACAAAAATGAATATTTTTATTTCATTTTGATATTTAGCTATTAATTTTCCTTTTGTACATTCCTTTCATTTTGTATATTTTTTGTTACCTCAATTAATTCCGAAATTCAAATTGCTAGGTTCTTAATGCAAATATCGTTTCAGACTTAGAAAAGCAAGCCATGAATATTTGAAAATACTTTTTTGCTTAATTAAGCAAAGACAAATATATTTTCATAATAGAAGTGAATCATAGGAGTGGTGAATTGACAAAGTAGACTGAATGTGAAATTGGACTAAAACAAATGGACTCTGAAGGTCTTATTTTCCAAACATTCTTTTCAATCAGCGAAAAAAAAAATCTGTTAGAATTTTGAAATGTTTAATGGATTGTTTAGAATTGCTATAAACTAAACTGAATTTGAAATTAGAAATAAATTCCATTAATAATAAAAGTTCTTAGTATAGAAATTATGAGCCAAATAAAAAGGAAGTTTTTATATAATAGAAAAAGTGTGGATAGAATAAGGAGCTATTAATTGGATATTTTTGCTGAAATGTTAGGCTGTAATGAGTTTATTTCAATATAAATTCGAATCAGAATGACCAAAAATGAAAGTATATTCCCCCCTTCCCAGCACACACACAATATTAGCGTTACGCTTGAAAACGAGTTCTTACCAGGAGTTAAACTCTATTTAACAAATTGCTTCAATTTATTAAAATTCTTACAGTAAATAATCATTAAATTACTGCCCAATATTTGAAACTGATTAATTAGTAAGTAAGTACATAATTAGTACATGGTAAGTACATAATTAGTACATGATTTCATTGAACTCCAGAACATATATAAATTTCTTAAGAATTCAAAATATGTCCAATTTATAAAGTTAATTGCTGAATTTTTAATTTTACTTTTTTAGATGCAATATACTAACTCATTGTTTCCATTTTATTTTAAAATAACATTTTTGAATTCTTTTTAAATAATTAAGTTAAGCTAATTTCATATAATAGTAGTGATTTCAATCAAATAATTGAATCATACATTTCTATTTGCAAACTTTTAACTATACGAGTCATGATAGTAAATTTTTTTATAAGAATGAATCATAAATGGATAGCTAGAGATTTTTTTTTAAGTTTCAAAATAAGGAGAATAGCTAATTGCTTATGAAAATAAGCAATTAGCTATTTTCCTTAATAAACAATAAATAAGCAATGAATAGCTAATTGCTTTTTTGTAGCTTTCGAATTTATGAAAACGTCTTAAATAATTTATGTACACGATAAATTTGATATGAATCTGATCGTGAAATAAAAATTCCTTATGCTTAAGAGTAGAAAGAGAGAGAATCTAGAAATCTTGTAAGCTATGAAATCACTACTTTTCCATTGCTTAAGACTGAAATAAAATTCTTGATTTCGGAAGTTATCTGAGACGTTTTTCCCACACAAGAAAAAAAAACGATTTAGCGAAATAAGAAAATAGGTTTGACTTAAATTTCAACAAATGGAGTCACTGTATTTTTTAGATATTTGTTGGAATAGGGGGAAGGGGATTGCACAACTAAATATATCATTGAAAAAGATATGTTTAAATTTTCTTTTGCTGACATTGTTTTTGTATATTTAAAGCGATATAATTGCTAATTATCTTTGTTTCAGATAATATTTCAGAATTTATCATTAAGATGATCGAAATTTCGCTTCATTTTTAATTAATTAAAACTAAATGAAGTGCCGAAAAGTTGTTTTAAGGTGCACATTTTCATCTTTCAAAGTATGTTTTTGTCAAATTTGGTGACATTAATTCTAACAGTTTGGTCTGATGTGTCAACTGATATACAGACTAGAGACACGATTTTGCTATTAGTATTAACAGATCTAATTGCATTTAAAAAATAAAAGACATCATAATGATATATGATGCATCTTCATCTGTGTCTAAAAGACATCATAATGATATATAATAAAATGTTTTTTTTTTTAATTTTAAAATTTTTTGAAAGCTTTTAATGAAATTTTTCTATCCTTGCTCAGAAAATGTTTGATATAATATTAGTTTAAAACACTGAAAAAAAATATTTAAATTAGAATTTCAAAAGTATTTGTATAAAAATTTTGATATATTAGAAAAATATAATTACTTAATTTTTATAGATAATTTAATTAGTCGGTTTGAATAATTAACCCTTTGAGGCATAGTGGCTTCGTTTGAGTCCACCTAGCCTTTTATTTTTTTTAGCCTTGTATGTCGCTAAGATTTGCGACAGTGGCTTCAAATGAAGTCCCTCCTTAACTTGTTTGCAAATGTACAAAAAATTAATATATTGTCATTTTCACTTCCTCATTGAGTCTTTGATGTAATTTAATCAATTTCCTTCTGAAATTCAGTAAATTTTTGTTCTGTGCTTCAAAGGGTTAAGATGTATTGATTAGCTAATGGATTATATTAGATAAAAATTGGTTTACATATAAATATTTAGGCTCAACTTCAACTACACATTCCGGCATATATCTTTTGGATGGGTGGGGGATATGAGAAATGTAGTAATTTAAAATATTGGAATGGGGCGCTGTTTTGGTATTTTCCCTGGGCACCCTTTTATTTAAATACGCCTCTGACAATATGAGATTGGTAAACATCTAGAAAGATATTGTAATTACTATTTAAGTTTTTAATTTTTTTAGATGGGTGAGAAATTTGAGGATTGTAGTAATTTAAAAAGTTGGAACTGGGCGCTGGTTTGACATTTTTCCTGGGCCTCATATTATATAAGTATGCCTCTAACAGTATGGGATTGGGAAATATCTACAAATACATCTGTAATTACGCATTTTATTTATGAGATGAATACGTATGTAGGTACTCACTTGTTTTTACATCGACATTCTTTTGTATTTAGTTGCAATTCCATCTCAAGAAACTACAAGTTGTCTCTCTCAAAATCTTCTGTTACTGCCAAAACTGCTCTTTATAAACTTAAAAATACCATGCCTTTCATTTTAGCATCTCTTTTAACACTTTGCTGGTCAAAAACGCATGATTTTTTTTTTTTTGTCCTTGAATCGGGAATATTATACCGCGCTGAGTTAGCGATCGGATCATTGTTGCTGCGGTGAAGTAAGCGATCCACTTCATTATGCCACTAGCTGTCCTCTCACCACAACTTTTAATCTTAACAAATCCACCCACGACGTCGATCGAATCTGGGAGATCTTAAGGGAAAGAAGATGTTTAAAATTAAAAGCAATCTACAAGACAACTAAAAATTGATATTCCCAGACCCAAGCCCTGAATAAATTTTTGTCTGGTTCTTCAATCAATCCTTTCTCCAAGAAATATTAATTTTTTCAAAATTCCTCAACTCATTCTCCCCACCAAAAACTCCCTTTTTCATTATTTTATTGTATAATTTTATTATTTTGTGTACCACATGTAAACTTAACATTTTTTTACCCCTTCTCAATAAATCTTTTCACGCATATCCATTCAACCGACAGAGAATCCTAGAGATTCCAAGTTCGTGGAAATTCTGTGGCGAAAAGAAAAGAAAAAAAGTATGATTTAAAGTTGTTTTCAATACCTTTTAGCAAACTCAAAAACCTTCACTTTTAAACACAAAATTCTAAGATATAAACATGATTCCGGGCCCTTTATTCATATTTCATGTCTTCAATGAAATTAATATTTCTAAAAATCCTGAAAACATCTACAAATCCATTAATTTAATGCATGACTTCCCTCCGCCTATTCATTCCTCTATTCCCAGCTCCGTCTATTTGTTGTCGCATACCTGGCTGCAGATAAACAGTGCGCTAAGTGGATATTTGATACGACCCGAGCGGAAAGATTGGGAGAGAGCAAATCTGCTCTCTTCTCTGGCTCTTTGAAGTATATTTGAAGAATTCTAGGAATGATCAGTTAATAACAAAACATTCTTTTTGTGAAGAAAACAGGTACAGTTATTGAAAAAATTATCCTGCGTATCTGGTTACTCGGCAACCTGATATTTATGCTATTTCATTAGAGAGATTCGTTCAGTTTATAGCGTAAACGATATATCCACCCCCCCCCCCCCCTCAACTCCCAGTTTCTCAGGAAATTCACTGGATCAACATATTTGTTAGACGATAAATATTTTCCTGGTAATTTGTGTACAGTTTCTGAAGAGTAAGAGCAAAACTAAGCAGTGGAGGAGAAATGATAGAATTTATTGCCAGATTTGACTTGGTAGAGCTCTTAAGATTTCCGTAGCTAACTCCTTTCACCTTCATTTTTATGCACTAGTAATTATAATCAATAATAAATATATTGATTGAATTGAAATAAGATGTAAGGATTCCATTAAATAAAATTACGAAAAAAAATTCTGATAGTTATTCTATGAGAAATATTTTGTATATCTCAAAGGTGTTCTTTTGTCTATCTCAAAGATGTTAATTGGTGGTTTTATGCACAGGCGGTCTGCTCGAGACCTCGAGAGGCTCAAAATCTGTCATGCAGTGTTAAGCCGGTGGCAAATTTTTTACATTTTAGACTTCTCTAAACCCCTTCCCCTCTTTATTATTTTTAAAGAGGAAGAAAGAAAGAAACCGCGAAAATGAAAGGAGTCAAATGAAACGCAAGGGGAGTTAAACACGAATGGAAACGCAAAGGAGAAAAAACAAAACAGATCAATAAATATTTTCAAAAGCAGTGTTGTTCAAGAAATATCTAGGATATAAAAAATTATAAAATAATGAAAGAAACCGATATATGATAACTGCATGTTCTAATTAAATTGAAATAAAATTAGGAATATTATTATGAACTTAGAGGAATATAGCTCCGATCTTTATGTTCTCAAACTATGATTTGAATGCTTTATTCATGACCAAATAGGTATATTAGCCAGTTTTTTTGGAAACCCAAGAAAATATCTTTTTTTTTTCGTTAAAAGACATTTTTTATTCATTTAATTATTTTTATTTATAAGGATATTATACTCGAGCGCATTCTAATTGAAGTCAACTTTCGTTTAAATTTCAAACTATGATTTAAATGCTTTGTTCATGGACTAAATAGAGAAATTGGCCAGCTTTCTTAAGAACCCGAGAAAGTCTTTTTTTTTTTGGTACAAAGACATTTTTATTCATTTAATTATTTTTATTTATAAGGATATTGTATTCGAGCGCATTCTAATTAAAATCAGCTTTCGTTTAATTTTTTTTTAAACGAAAGCTGTTTTTATTTTTATTTTTTTTAAAGATTAATTTAATGTTTTTGAATTCGTTTGCTGATCAGCGACGTGCCATTTGTTTTAGTTGGTTAACTGACTCACAAGCTAACAATTCCCGACTATCATAAGATCAAAAATGCAAAAACAACTTCTTTTACAGCAACTGTCTATTGCCAGTGTTTTCACAGAGAAAAGGGGGTGACATGAGGACACAAGGGGGTGTCCTCATTTCTACTACAACTTTTTATTCTCACAAACTATTGACACTTCTTTTTTTGCCGAATTTTTGAAGATAGCCATTTTCCGGACGTCTTTCGAAGTGTCTGGAAAACGAACGTAGTTTCTTAATAAATTAAAAATACAATTTTTCTCAGCTACCATAAATCTTTATTAATTTCTATTTCTGAATAATTTAAAGAGAATTCGTCCGTAATAAATATTCTGTACAGTTAAAAAAAATAAGATTGAACTTAATTTATATCAAAAATAATGATTAACAATTGAAGAAAATGGAAATATAATTTTAAATATGATGTTTGTCATCGACTCATTTTCGTATTCTTTTAAAATTTTTAAATAAAAAAAACTCGAGAATTCTTTTTTCAAAAATTTCCATAATAAATAAGAAATATATAATTAATTGAGTTTTCCCATGATAAATATTTCTGAACGCATGCAAATAAGAAATCTGGAGATATATTATCCTTCGAACATTTTCATTGATTCTTAAGATTATTTCCAAATTAAATATAAAAAAAACTAAAAATACATGTATTGTAATAACTTTCATCAAAATATACAGTGTGTTCATTAATTATTAACGGGGTTTCCGTACCTCATAACTTTCGAATAAAAAATATTACGCAAAAACCGATTACGTACTCGTAAATTACAACTCAAAGAATTTTATTAATGGTATTAAAGTGTAAAGCAAATGCGCTAAGATCGCATTGTTGCCAAGTAAAATTCTTTGAGTTGTAATTTACGAATACATAATCGTCTTCAGCCGAACGCCTACTATGTGCAAATTGTGCAAACTTTACACTTTAATATCATTAATAAAATTCTTTGAGTTGTAATTTACGAATACGTAATCGGTTTTTGCGTAATATTTTTATTCGAAAGTTATGAGGTACGGAAACCCCGACAATAATTAATGAACACCCTGTATATTACGAAAATTTTACAACTTTGATACAAAAATCACATGGATAGTATTTATCATTCAATAGAGAAATAATTAGTATTAACTAAATGGTATTTTCATTAAAATGAGCCCAGCTACGCGATTATCAACATTTCTTTAAGCCAAATCATTGATACTTAAAAACTGCACATTTCAACCTTTTATCTACGATGCTTTATTTAATGAATTAACTTAATTCATTGTCTCCAAACAGATAATGAAGCTTTTTATCCTCCTTCCTTTTTTACTGAAAATAATATTTTGATTTCGAAAGAAGTTTGTTAAGTAGTAAAATTCAGCGAATTACATTTAAACAATGAATCTTTCTTGAAATTTTGAAATATTAGTGTCTTTAAATATAAATATGCGTTATACAACATATCACGTTTGTGTTACGTCAACATTTACATTATTCGTTTCATAAATTGTCTCAGGAAAATTTAAGAATTGTTACAATCACATGAATTAACGTGGACAATCCTTTCCTTGAAAAAAAAAATTGAACTTTACATACTTTTTTGTTGTTGAAAATATGCATTTATGATTTTCGTCAGTATCAAATATTTCGAAAATATACCAATTACAGCTAAAATTAAACCTGCTTTGAAGGAGGTGAACAAAATTCTTATTATTTTACTGCACTTTTGTTGCATTAATTATTTCCAAATGAAAACATGATTTTTTAAATATACCAAGAAAGGTCTGGAAGTTAATTCTAAAATTCTTAAGATAATTAATAGTTAATAATTTAGATAATTTAATTAATTAGATAATTTAATTAATTAGATAATTAAAAATTAATAATTTAGATAATTAATCAGGGTAATTTCTTAATTATAATTAGGAAACTTCTGGTAATTACTAGTAAATATTCTTGATAAAAAAA
This sequence comes from Argiope bruennichi, assembly GCF_947563725.1. Lineage (NCBI taxonomy): Eukaryota > Metazoa > Arthropoda > Arachnida > Araneae > Araneidae > Argiope > Argiope bruennichi. Next base: position 41,092,498 of record NC_079163.1, on the reverse strand, counting down.
GGATTATTTATTCTATTTGAATATCGTGAACGTTATAATAAAGAATAAGAATTCAGTTTGAGTTGAATTTCGAAATAGTTTTATATATATATCGAGATAATTGAGTGTGGATGTGATAATTTATAATTGGTCCAATTTTTAAAAACAATTTCTTAATTACTCGAGCTCCAGCTTCACTGCAACTTTAACTTCTGATTTGCTCGGATTATATTTTTCTCAGACGCTGTGCCGGCAAATTCCTTTCAAAAACTACATAAGTTCAGAAAACTTTCTTACGTTCGATATTTCTTGCTTTCTATCTTCCTAGTCGATTTGCTGAAGTGCTCTCGACATGGCTTTAATAAAAAACGAATTGTTAAAGATCCTTACTATTATTTCTTCATAGAGTGTTGTTTCTTTCTTCTCTCTCTTACTCTCTTTCTATATTTATAAATATATAGCAACAATAATATTATACATAATATATTACACTATTTATATCAGTAATAATGTACACACACACACACACACACACACACACACACACACACACACACACACACACACACACACACACACACACACACACACAAACACACACACATATACATATATATATTTCCAATTATTCAACGGCCAAGTTAATAAATATTGATTCCAAATTCGAAATGAAATTACTTTATGCTTCCAATTATACAAACAGGAAGAGAGAAAGGAAGAAAGAAAATCTAATACTTATAAGTTTCAAAATCAGGTGCTATTTTTTCATAATTTAAGAGTAGTAGTTAATCAGTAAACGACTGATTAAAACGACTGTTTGAGATAAAATGATGTTTCGCAACAGGAGCAAAACAAAAGATTTAAAATTCTGATGAAACAACAAAATAGATTTAATTTAAATTTAATGATATTTCGCATCAAAAGAAAAACAAACAATTTAAGGTCCTGATGAAACTGGGAAACTGGTTTTAATTAAATTTAAAAGCTCAAATAGGTTTAGTTCACATTCTTCCTTCTCATAAATAGAATTTTCTTAAGAGGGGCCTCAAAATAATTTAGCGCCTGTGGACTTAAGCTGTCAAAATCCGCTGCTGAAAGTTGTATTAGTATAATGAAGAATAGATAAGTGCTATTTATACAGTGACTTTTTCCTTAGATTATCTGTTCAAAAGAAATCGGAAGCAATTATTTTATACCAAAATAAAAAATGTATAATTATGCAAGTAATATTGCTCTTACTTTGAAAACTATATAAAATCTATTATTTTCAACACTGCAACAGAAAGATATTTTGAGTTCAAATAAGAGTCACGGCATTTAAAACATGTTACTATCATATTAAAATTATTGCAGTAAAACTACAATAATCTTTTTTTTATTTCTTAAATATGGAGAACAATTTCGAAATTCCCTTTTTAAATTAAGAGATTAATCTATATTTTATCTTTATCATGGATTTCTTTTTCATGCGGACATTAAAATTATGCATGGGCGAATTTCATTCTTCCTTGTTTTTTTTTTTTTATGTGTATGTGCGGATCCAAATAAACGAATCTGCCAAAGCTAAACTGTTAACAAAATCATTCTCTCTATTTATTTATATGTGTTTATAAAGAAAGACGAAAATCTGTGAAATATTCATGAAAAACATGTTAATAGGGCTTATCTTATTTCTATATATGCATATTTGGTATTAATATTTTAAGAAGTTATATAACTTCATTGCTGTATTAATGGAAATCCGAAATTTTGATTTCATTTTAAAATTGTAAATAAAAAATAGTGCAAAATCTTCATTTTTAGTTACGGCACGTAAAATTATATTATTGAGTCGGTAATATTATAAGACTGCATAAAAATCGTTCAGATAAGGATTTCCGGAGTAATGAACAAAAATGAAGAAAATTATAAAACATAAAAGCATCAATATAATAATTTCAGAGCTCCAAATCTTGTTCCATTTTTTGAAGCTACAAGAGGACTGTTTTGACACCGATCTCATAATTTTGAACATTGACTAGATGACGAGGATGTTTGAGATCTCACTCCCCTTTCCAAAATTCCACTACTTACTAAATATAAGGATTCTGCTTCAATTTATCAATAGAGTTATTAGATTATTTGCCTATTGAAATACATATTTGTAATCGAATGACTCGGGATTCAGAAAATATAATAATTTTTATGACAGTGATCAACATGATTACGATTTGATTAATTAGTCCATGTTATTGTGGTGCTTTATGTGCGTGCAAATGTGCCATTTTGATGGGCTATTTTGATATGGACCTCGTAATTCTGAACGATAACCCGATAACGAGTGCAACAACTGAACCGTCATTTCATCTTCCAAATTTCTACTCCATACCAACGTGAGGACTTACTTTCGGTTACAAACAGAAAACATACAGCAATGGATTTAGACATAATGAATCTCTGAGCTGTTTGATATATGAAGCTCTTTATAAGTTTACTAGCCGCCTTTGGCGACCAGCTGGTTCGCCTGGATTATTGCTCGCTTATATTTTCAATTAAACATTTTATATAATATTATATAGTATATAATATTTCTAAATAGCTTTTCAGCAAAATATTAAAGATCGAAATTTTGATAGTCGTATAATATTATAGAAGCGTTACTCTATTCTATTCATTGTACCATGCATCTCTTTAATTTTTTGTCAGTTCCCGTTAATTTGGAATTTTAAATTGAAGCAAAAGTGATTAAACTTCAATTAATACAAATAATTTTTTCTGGAACAAAAGTTTTTTGAAAATGTAAATACAAAAGCAGAAGCGTTCAGCATTGATGTCAAATAATTTTTTCTGGAACAAAAGTTTTTTGAAAATGTAAATACAAAAGCAGAAGCGTTCATCAATGATGTCTCATATGTACTATAGAATAGTTTTTATAATTTATGCAAATCTCAAAAACTTATTCAATAAAAAATTTCTCTGCTTCATCATAAAATTCAGTTTTTAGTTTTAATTTCAAAAGGATTTAAATGATATAAATAATTATATTTTATTTTGTTTCAGTCACTAAATGTACTTTTGAAAAAACTATAAAGTCTAAATTTTATACAATCCTTTGGTTCTGAGGACTCATATTCAATGAATTACTCTTGATGCACCAACTTTCAAATAAAAAAAATGTTTCTGACTTCTGCGACCAAATATAGCCAAGTTATGAAGTTTTGAATTTCACTACTCAAACACATTCAACAATTTCATAATTTTAAGCTAACAGTCATCTGGAAACCGCTGGCACTGATTGGCGTACCTACTTTGAGACGGTCAATGAAGTAGTCTGAAATCGCCAGTTTTTATAAGATAGTAATATTTAAATTTTTATAACTAACTCAGTTTTAGTCACAAAAGAGTGACCTTTACTTTTTTTCATTTAAAATGTTAGTTTCTTACGATTATTTTACTAAACATGATTCATGGCTCTATGTAAAAATAATAAAATTAGTAACTCGTCGTAATATGTATTGAACTCAAACTCCCTAAAAAACTATTTTTTACTTCGTTCAGACCATTTTTCCTAATAGATGTATACGTTTAATGCTAAAGTTACTAATTTAAAAATAATAAAATTAGTAACTCGTCAGAATATTTACTCAAATATATTACAAATATTGAACTCAAACTCCATAAAAACTATTACTTCGTTCAGACCATTTTTTCCTCATAGATGTATACGCTTAATGCTAAAGTTTTAGAAATTAGGAGGCAGGACTTGATTAACTTGATTATATATATATATATATATATATATATATATATATATATATATATATATATATATATATTAAAAGCTCCCCTTCCCTTATATTTGCACTTTCTTTTTAGAAGAATGTTTCAAGGATTTTCTTAATTATTTCTCACGGACACGAGCTGAAAATTATTTTCTAGGTTTGGTTTGCAATAAGAATTAATATAATCTTGTAATTTAATCATTCATTAGAGTTGACAAAAATTAATTTTTCTCAATCACTCAGAGCGCGCTCATGCAAGTTAATTTTTTTTATTATTTTGTTTGAAATTAATTTATTAATTTATTTGTTAAAAAATTGGTATCATCGGAAAGAAAAATGTTTGATTTTAAAGATGAAGTAAAATTTATTTTCGACAATGTATTATTTTAGAATATTATCTCGGAGAAATGTTCGCATCTTTTTAATTAATTAAAATTAATATGAGCTATAATTAATTTGGCGAGATTGAACCGATTGAAACAAAAATTTGGCACAAAACTAAAATTGTAGTCGCAAAATCACATTCCAAATGTGATATATTCAAGTGATTGCGTTTACATGTCTCTTAAAGTACCGACCAGTAGACTGCTTACCATTATATCTGACAGATGTTTACTTTATATATTTTGAACTGTGCATCGAATTTTATTCATATAACTCTCTTCGTTTTGTAGTTAACTGTTAACTTACATTCGAATATCCGGACAGACAGATTTCCTTTGAACGAATTTTCTCAAAATTCAATAGAAATCTACAAATTTAGTGTATCCAAGTTCATATACCAAACACCATTGGTCTAACTCAAAACGTTTTGGAGTTATCTTTGCCACAGGCAGACAAAATATCAAAAATTTTATTTTTGAATTCAAGGAGATCTAAAATGTGGCGATTAGTCAAAATCACGAGTTCTAATTTTTTTTTGAAGATTACAATACTTTCTCTAAATTTTATATTCGAGAAAGTAAAAATGCGAATTGTCACCGCCTGTAATTAGCGGGCTATAAATAGCAATAAATTGCGGATCTAATATTTGAAAAGAACAGAGGAAGTACATAGCACTTTCCATTTAATCGCAAATAAATTTTCAGTTGTTAAAATCTTTTTCAATTCCAACCCTTGTTCAGAATGAAAAAATTAATACAGAATAAGAGGTTAGATTACGACTCGACATTTCTAACTAAATATTTTTCATAGAAGAATTGATCGCGTTGGATTTGCACGAACAAGTCATTAACTAACGATAAATGGTTTCCACAGCCGGTTGCGTGACATTTTTGAAGAGCTTGTAACACTCTCAGTGACAGGATGAAGAAAAAGATTAAATAATGAATATTTTAGGTATAATATAACAATAATAATGATATACTAAAAAGAGGGTAATATTTTATTCTGAATATCGACTACATTTGTATAAAAATAAGATGTTGAATTTAAAAAGTAATGAGAATTTAAAGTGCTAGGAATTTTAGAAACCAGAAGCGGGAAATTTAATACCTCCAGTCGGGATTACTGAGAATTTTTACTGACATTTAAATGAGTTTTTTTTTTTTTTTTTTTTTTTTTTTTTATCGAAAGTAAAAACTAGTTGATTCAGCGAAATTGGAAAAACGATGCGTTTTGCTATGGGGGGAAACATGCGATTCTTCTTCACGTGGAGTCAGAATCGAATTTCTACGTATTCGAAAATAAGTTATTTTTATATTCATGATTAAATATAGCATATTGTTGTTTTTAATATAAATCAGTTCCTGAGAGCGAGCATAGTTCAGATTGCATTATAGATCAGATTAATCGGCAAACGATAAGTCAAACGAATATATCGGAATAAATTGCATGGAAATTCTTTATCTTATGTAGAAAAATATTCCGAATACAACCCTCCGTCCGGAAAAAAACCCCCCTCAGCCGAAGAATTCGGAGCCGGAGGAGATGGCAACAAAACCTAATCACAAAAAAATGAGGAAGATGAGCATGAAACTATGAGAAACACAATTTTATTCATTCATTTATTTTTGTATTAGGAAGATGGTCGATAAAGATCACAATATAGATGTAGATGATCAACCAGTTGAAGACTCAGTCGGAGGAGACAATAAAAAGGATTTACTCACAAATGCAATACAAAGTTTATGAGGAATATGAAGAAACGGATAGCAACGCATTTTTTTTTTCAGTATTGAGGAAATATTTCGATAAGATCAGGATGGTGAATTTCATGATGAGGATCATCAATTTGGTGTGGTGTGGAAGCATAAAAACTAAAGTCGAGCTCAGTAACCGTCCTTCCCATCTGATCATGATTACGATGTATGAGATGTAACTCTGAGATGAG